>NC_056693.1:20365000-20675000 GCF_018350215.1 Panthera leo | reverse complement strand
TCGGTGCCTGGGTGGCTCAGTTGGTTAAGCATCCAATCCATCTTGACTTTGGCTCAGGTCACGATCTCATGGTTCGCGGGTTTGAGCACCACGTCTGGCTCTATGCTGACAGCGTGGAGCCTGCTTGGGATTCTCTCGCTCCCTCTCTCTGCTCCTGCCCCGCTCACTCATGCTGTCTCTCAAAATAATTATTTTTTAATGGTTAAGAGATGAGAGGTGATATAAATTAGGAAATAGATAAGCACATATACTAAACATGGAGTTCTGTTGTGTTTTTTTTACCCCATTAGATTACTAAGCAGGCATTCAGCCATGCTTCCTCCACAAGAGTAGTGTAGAACGTACTAGAAACAAAGGGATCAGTTGCACTGACCCTGCTCTTTTCCCACCAGGCCACATGCCCTGGCAACAGTCTGTGTCAGGCTGTTTCCACGACCAGGAAAGGGTCCCCAAGCCGGAAAGGGAAGGATGAGAGCCCTTACCAACAGCAAACCCCACTTATCATAAAGGCAGAACTCCAGGAAGTTGGAGCCGTTTTTTGCACCCACTGGCATATTGGGGGGCTGACCCATCCCCTTCAGTGACCTTCACCACCCTCAGGCTCACCAAAGATACACAACATATTTTAATCCAGAATGCTCTCCCTCAAGCCGTTCCATGAAGGGACCCAGGGACAAAACAGCCAAGTTGGAGACTGGGAGGTGTCTCCCGACAGCCTGTCTCTGTCCCGCCACCCTTAGGCCTGAGGAGATCACCGGAAAAGGCAAAGACGCAGTTCCAGCCCAGGGAGCTCACGAGTGTGGAGGAAGAAGACCCAAGCTACAAGGGGATCCTGGGGGAGGAGGCGAGGCTGTCACTGCCCTGTGCCATGTGGCCCCACAGAGCCCGGCAGAGATCCATACAGGCTGGGCAGGCAGAGGCATGTCCTGGGGGAGTGGGCCGTGAGTTTCCAGCCTGTAGAGTGTGCTCTTTACCAAGCGGTGTTCCAGGTTCAAGAGAAATGTTCATCAAAGGCTCCCTGGTCTGCACTGTGCCCAGTGGCCGGGAGGAGGCAGCTTGGCCCCTCCAGGTCGCTCCTCAGAAAAGAGCATGAGAACCACAGAGCTGGCCTCATTCAGGGCAGGAGACATCAAGGGAGTGTAGGCCCTCAGACCAGCCAGCGTCCCTGCCGTGAGGCCACCCCTGCTGCCTGCCACATTCTACCCACCGGCCTCTGAAATCCACACACGGAAGTGACAGGGCACCCTGCTGGGAGGTCATTAGATCTGAAAGTTAACTACCCTGAAATACTGGGGTCTCACCCCCGTCCCCATCCCACAGTGAACACACCAAGCCCTCCTCCTCATCTACAACTGTGTGCAACCCCTTCTTTCTGGACTTTTCTCCCTCATTAACCGACAGTCACGTATTCAGATGCAGATCAACCACCCCTCCCTTCCTCGGGGGCATTTTTTCCACCCACCCCACCTGGCCTCATCTCCTGATTCTTCAGGGTGGAAAAAGGAAATGCTCACCTCAAAATTTAAGGAGGCACCAAAACACTCAACAATCAAGGTTAAGTGCAATATTTTTAAAAATCACAACTGATGTGGAAAAAAAAATTCAGATGAGAAAAAATCTCAAAATTATATAAATAAAGACAGGGTCTGGCCTGGCACAGCACAGCCCTGCGTCAGCTGCCTGACCCCAAGGCCAGGCCCTGCCACTTCACACGGTCAGGGGCTAGTCCATATTCGTTGGGGTGACGGCTGGATTAGTCTCTGTCCCCACGAGGGCAAGGGCAAGGGCAGCGTGCTTCACCAGCCCTGGTGTGCCTGGCCTCCGGCTGAGAGCGTGGTGCACGGTAAAGAGATGCCCAGGGACCCCGGAATGATCACAGGTGGCAAACAGCCCTGAAAGCTGTGCTGTGAGCGGTTCTTGTCCGCTCAGATGCATGACAGCCTCGAGGCTCCAGCTCCTGCCCCGGGGGACCCCCTGCAGGACCAGCCACTGCTACGCAACCAGCCCCCTCTTCTCAAAGGTAGGAGCCTGAGCTGGGCTCTGATGAGCCCTTTGCCGTCATTTGTGAGACAATATATTAAGTACAGAACTGACAGGATGGATGCAGTGAAGATGAGAAAAACAATCAGGCAGACCCAGAGAAAAAGTGGGACCAATTTCCTGGGGCTCCTGCGACTTTTCTCCCCCTTTCCCGAGGACTACAGCCAAGCGGCCGTGGGAAGGCATGTCCTGCCCCAGCAGGCGCCTGGGTGCCTGGGCTCCTGCCGCTGGGGAACCAGGCTGGATCCATATTCCAAGGCGGTCACTCTCTGTCCACCTCTTCACAGAGAACATTTCTATTTTGAGGAAGTGTCATCTGAGGCTGGTCTGGAATCACAGTGTACAGGTTTGCCTGAAACATGCCCAAATTCTGACAACTGCTCAATAAAAATCCCCAAATAACCATGCTCTATTTTTGCGTTTTTACAAGTTCTTTGAAAGAAAAAAGAAAAAAAGAGAGAGAGAGAGATGAAGAAATACAGAATTTTTCCACTCTCTTACCTGATGTCCCAGTTGCAAGAGAAACAGGAAGGAGGGGAGGACACGAGCACGGGGGGGATCGCCACACAGGCAGTCTGCGCATGCCGGCTGCCCCTGCCCTCTGACACACTCCCGCACTGCAGGTGGGCATTGCCCCAGCCTCTGCGTGCACCTGCCTTTTCCCTCCGGTCTGGAGAAGCAGCTGTGCTTCTCTGCTGATGAAAAGGGGGAGAAGTGCCCCAATCTCCACCATTCACTCCCCTGGCTCCTGGAAAGATGCCAGCCAGAGAGGGTGCCCATGCACAGCCCCTGATGCCACAGCCCAGCGCTGCTGGCTCCTGAGGACCCAGGCCACGCCAGAAACCAGCCTGGCTCATTGTTGAGGGGGGACGGCTGCAGAGGGGGAAAGCAACACGCTGTTGTGATTCTTTGTTGAAGACTCACAAGCCCTGCCGAAGGGTCAGTCTCCCTTTCAGAAAGGACATTAGGTGCCATTTTCCTCCTGGAAGCCCCATAAATCCCCACATCTCCTCGATATACAATTCAAAAAAGGCCTCAAAATTGCCATTGCTGTCATGCTAAGCACTGGAAAGTTCTGCTTGACCTTTATTAACATTTTTCTAAACCAATATGTTTTTTTTTTTGCTACAAGCACCCTGAGGAATTATGAAAAATACTTTTTTCTGTAGTTTATCCCATATGCACTTAATAGGCTCACAAATATAATACCATTATAAAAAAGAAAAACTGCCAACTCTGCTAAAAAAATTGTCATAACACTAAATTATTATATAAATATAAAAGGAGTGTGTCTGTAAAATATTCACTCAATGAACATCCCAAGGTGATGGTTTTGCTATGTTGTTTTTATTCCTGAGAGATCCATAATGCATTTGGATATGCCACATGTCACCACATGAATCAGGCAGTTAATGCATGTGCTTTTTAGAAGCAGGGATGTCTTCCCAATAGAATGTGCTATAAAAAAATGTAGAGATCCGGCTGCTTTGTCTGATAGGCATAATTTAATGTCTTGCTTATAATACTGCATCTTAAGGAAAAATACACACTGTCCTATGTAGTTATTTACAATATATTGCTAAGTCTATGCAAATATGTTTCCCCGAGCCTGGGATTATATAACAAAGGTCAACAATGTTTGAAATATTTTGAAGCATATTCCCAATATGCTTAGTGTATGGTGCTAATGTCCAATATATGCACATATATCTTAATATATTTCCAGATATTTCTGTTCATTGTTCCCTCCATAGCTTCCCACAGAATACTATTAGAGGAATGTTTTCTTCGGAAGAAAGCCAAACATTGCCTATCCATCTTGGAAAAATTTATTAAGGTGCCTAATTATGTAGTCCTTAATATTGCTTTCGTATGGAGATTGCTCAGTGGAAACTGTGGAAGAGAGAAAGATAGAAGCCAGTTCAATAACACCGAAATAGGGATACAACCTACACAAAAAGCCAACACACACCTATGTGATCTTATTTCTCTGTCACGGATTTCCAAAGCAGGCAATTAAACTTAGGCATTACATGTGTGCGTGCACACACACACACACACACACACACACACACACGGGTTTGTGATTTGGCCTACGTAAAAACAAAGATTACGAGCCACACATTTTATTCTCACCTCTAAATATTGCAAATTCTGTCCTTATTTTTCTGAGGCGACTTCTGTGGTCACATGCACATTTCATTCAGGTCACTTTCTTAAGAAAAGAAGATTGAGCTAGCTACACAAGATGAGGGAAAGGGTCTAAAAACCAGACCCCCAGCATCCAAGCTGTGCCCAGAAGAGAATGTAAGAGAGATTGTTTGCATCAAGGGTATCTGAGATCTGAGTGCCCAGTGTCATCTTTTATCCCAAATCGTTCCATTCCCTTATCGTTCTCCACTCATTGGGTTGGACCAAATTGAAGAAGCCTACACAGTCACCCAGATGCCAATACAAAGCAGCCGATGCTGTTAAGAAGAGGTTCCTTTCCAGAAAAAGATGGTCATCCCCAGCATGTGGACCAAACTGAACAGGTCAGCCAGCTTTTCATTTCTGGGCTGTTGTAACTCTGTGTAGCCATCACGAACTCTAGGCCACATTACTCCAGAGGTCACTCTGCTGGCTTCAGGCCCCCCCTGGCCTTCAGGGTCCTCAAAAACCCCTAGGCAATACTCTTCCAACCAATCCACTTTTAAAACACTACAAATATCACCCACTTTCAAGGACTATGAAGTATGTCTACATGTCTAGATCAGGACCTTTTATTACAATCCTTTTCGATATTGTCAATCCAGCCAACCACATGGCCCACCCGATGAGGCCTCTGAAAAAAGGGCCAAAGCTCTGAAATAAGCTTTTTTTCCCCTCCTAATGCTTTGCATCCCCATCACTGGCAGAAATGACTGACCCAGAGCTACCCTGAACAGAGACTTCTCACAGGAGGGCAGACACAGAATGCAGGTCTTCTCAGGGAAAGGCATACTCTCTTTTTTTCTGCAGAAGGGAACTTCACTAACACGCTTTGTTCCAGAGGACTTTTTTATTTGTCCTTGGGGGTCCTCTGAACCCCAGTAATGATCCCACATGTGTGGGGGTGTTGGGAAGACATGTGGGCACTGAAGGCAGGCCCTACTTCCTGCTAAACTGTACACCAGCTTTCACGGAACATTCCAGAAGGTTTTAAGGAAGGGTTTTCACGAAGGAAGGCCCAGAGAGCCATGAGCATCTTTGTTCTCCCACTGGAAATTCAACTGTATATAAGGAAGAGCAAATGTTAAATCATTTAAAGAGAGTTATTTTTCATAGTTTCCAGTACATAAATGTGTTTCAGTACATGTTATTGTAAAATAGTGTTTCTACTTACGTTCTTATACATCTGTTGTTATGTTTACTCATCCTCTAGTTCTGACTTTTAGAAATAGCAATAAATCTATTTTTTAATTCCCTCTCCTGATGACTGATTATTCATCACTAAAAGGGATGGAGGGAGGTCCACGTGAGGAGTGACCCACTCTGTGGAGCAAGCTCCAGTTTCACAAGATAAACAGGGTCCAGGGAGATTCCTCTTCTGTCCTGGGTAGTTTATGCAAACGAAATAAGAGTTGGTGGCAGCTCAAATAAATATAAATTACCCTCCAGTGGAAACTCCAACCACTTGTTACAGTCAATTTCAGCGAGGAGGAGCCATTGGTGACATCTACACAAACAATACAATTCATTTTCATACCACATCCCTAACACCAAGATCATAAATGGCTTCGTGGAGTCAGTCATCACTGAGCTAAACCCAAGAGGATGGGACGTCAACCAGGTAGAAGGAGGAGGACAAGGAGCCTCTACTTCTGGGCCCTGGAAAGAGGGGAGGGGTTGCCAAAGCAACTGCTTTTAGAGGGATATGTAGGCCAGGACAGGACGGGCTTGGGCAACTGTAACAAACAACCCCAGAACCTCCATAGCTTAGCACAGCGAGGTTACTTTCCCAGCTTCACAAAACCCCCTGAGGGTCTGGGAGGTTCATAGGACAGCTGTGCTACATACCATGTGACTCAGTGACCCAGGCTGCTTTGATCTTAAGGCTCCTACATCTCAACATAGGCCCTTATGCGCAGAGGAAGCCAGAAAAAGCCATGATAAGCCACACACAGGCTAGTCTGTGCTTTTACCCAGAAGCAGCCCTTTGGCCAGCAGAAGGCACACTCTCTGTGTTTGCAAGGAAGCTGGGAAATTTGGGAGAACAGAAGGGAATGTTTGATGGACATCGCCATCTCCACCACTGGTAACAAACCATTTCACAGAGAGTCAATCATGATAGAAGGAAGGCAGGTCCTAAGCAGAACACCTAATGAAGCACATTCCAAGCGCTTTTTCTAAAACACTATTTCTCCTTTCGTGTCAACTAAACTGGGCTTTGTTTAACTGGACTCCTTAGGCTACAAGATCAAGGCAATGTCATTTCCTCATCTATAAAATGGGGGTCACAATACCAGTCTAACAGGCTACCATAAAGATCTAAGACTCCATGAATTTCAAACCATATAGGTTTGCACACATATAGGCTAGTAGAAATAACATCCATAGCCATATGGCCAGTGCATTTCAGCATGTTGGGACGTGCCCTGCTTCAATGGCTAGAACCATGGCATCCAGAGTGGTCAACAAATGGTGACACGCATTCAGTTCTATCTGATGTTTAGCTGGTTGCTTTGGAAACCACATTGCTTTTAATGCCCTTCATAGTCCCATTTGCTTTAACATCTCTTCCCCACCACCACCACCCCCTATCTTTTGTATACAAGTTCTTACTGAGTTTCAGAAATTCTGGGTTCCATCTACTTGATCCCACAGTGGAATGCCTAGATTATTGGCCCAAATTTTGTTTTTTAAATGAATTCCAACACTATCCTGGGGTATCTTGCAGCTCAGACTCCCTATCTGGTTCTTAGATTTGCACTTAGCACATGGTTAATTTTGTTGGTTTGCCCACACTGGAAAGTTCGTTCTAAAGGGTATGTGTGGGCGTGAGGTCCAGCCATTTCTCCAATGATCTAATGCTGATTTTCTCACTGGGTTTTTGGGGGGTTTCTGTGTGTTTGGTGTTTTTGGTTATCCATGTATTGCGAACTGTTATTCCTAAAAGCTTCTAGACGCCTCATCTCTAGGCCCCATCAGAAATGACCAATTACAAACTAAACTACTTTTGAGACACGACAAAAGGAAAAAGATGAGCTGGAACCTTTCTCACTAGTTCAGTGGGAGAGCGGAAGAATCTTGACTTTGACCTTGAGTTCCAATCTTAACTCTGCCATTTGCTAACTTGGCCTTGAGCAGATGGCATCCTCTCTTTGGCCTCTCCCGGCAGGAGAGGAGGACAATATAGGGAAGATTCCATGGACAACATGCCAAAGACTGCGGCTTGGTGAGTATGGAGTGCTCCGTGAAGGGTAGTTCTCTTACTCAAACCTCTGGTGACACGCTCACCCCTGGACGTCCAAAGTGCCATAAGACCGTGGCCCCATGTAAGTGTCACGGGCACACTGATTCAGAGGATGCATGTGAATCATCTCCTTTTTATACTTCCTATTGGTAAAATGGAGCCCCTTTCAGAAAGCTGCCCTCGTGGCTTGAACTCTGACTCCTGGAAGCACCCAACACCAGGGCCATCCCATCCAACCGTGGGCTTTCCTGCCTGACACCCACAGTCGGAGTCTGGCCCTTGCTGTTACTGCCTCCTCCAACATCACAGATGTGAACTGTTATCGATTTCATGGGTCCATTCTCAGATTATACCAACCTGTGCCTAATTCAGCTTCCTTAACCAGTCTATCGGCTCCTTCAACCAAATTACCAAAAACGCAAAGACAGAATAATCAGAAATGCTAATTCGTCACCGGAAATCTGGCAAGCAGGGCCTATATTTTGCAAGCGGTTTAAATATTACACTTTTGTGCTTTCCTAAACTAATTTAGCCTACTAATTTTCTATAATTACCTGAATGCTCTTAGCTTCCGCTGGTCAGATGAGTTCTCAGACACTCATATAACCAGCATTAAAAAGATGCATTTAGCAGCTTGGGTTGTTAAAGTAACAAAGCCTATAGAATCCAGAGGTTATTGTATTCTCCCAAAAGTACTTAAATAATAGCCTAAAATCTGAAGAATTACTTTAATACTTCAATAAAAATAACCCAATTCAAAACATTTTCAAGGAAACAGAGTTCTTTGCTCTAGGCTACCAAGTAATGGCTGAGAGAAAGTATATAGCCTGTCACTTCTGATTAGAGAACTGTGCCTCTGTGCTTTGAACGAGGGGCATGTCTGGTAATAGGAAGTGCAGATATTAAAGTTAATAAAATAATGTGGAATACGATATATATGAAACTTGACCAAGTATAGCACAGAATATAACATACATTACCCTGTTCAGTCAACTCCTGTGGCCCGGCATCTAATGACAAGCTTAATTTCTGTTTCCAATGAGGGTACAGCTAAAAATACAATTTCCAGATTAGACAAATATTTTATCCGACTCCCTAACAAATGTAACCAGGAATGGCTGACATGTCTCCACAGACGCCCAGCGACCATGAGAGGGAATTACTAGGATTGCAAACTGCTCAGCCTGAAAAGTCCATGAAACCTCATCATCTTTGAGGTCATTATAAATAATTAGTTGCAAACACGGCGACGTGGCGGCTTCACCACTGGAAAAGGACAGGGGCGCCTCCATTTCTCTCCCGCCCTGAGAGGCTCTCGGCTCCCTCTCGACACAATTAGGTCTCCCCAAACAACTGGGCATCCAGGGCTCTGCACACCCATTATTGCATCTTTAATCTGAAACCCCAACGCCAACTGTAATGGTTTTGTTTTGCGATACATTAACCTTCAACTTGTATTTTCACTGTTAAACAACCAGCCTGAGAACCTCCTGGAATTTTTTTTCTTCCCAGTCACCTACAGGAAGCCATACGGTACCCATGATGTGACCCTCTTAAGGGATTTAAAAGCAATTCAATGAGCTAATCTCAGTAAACCCAGAATTAAAGTTCTTGTTTCCATATTTCACTTTCAAAATATTTAGAACTTTGACAGATATGACATTATGTTTTCATTAAAACAGCTGATTTCAAAATGCTGCACTGTGCAGAAACGCCATAAACAGTTTATGATGAACTGCCACGCTCTTAATTAAAACAATAAATCCAGCACACAATATTTGCGCAGCCTTCGGTCTGACCTTTGCCTCTTGCTATCCACCACCAAGCCGCGGCTGCGTTCCCAACGCCAGACGTGGAAGGTTTTAAAACATGATCTGAAAGGCACTAAAGATAAAATAAGAGAAAACGTACCATTAGTCTTTGCAGTTATGATTAATTCAGTTCATATTTTACAATCTGGTTATGGAGTAAAACTGCAGACTTTACATCAAGTATTTGCCATTCACTATACCTAATGTATAAAAATGCTTGATATTTTAGAAAATGGCACCGAGCTAATTCACCACAACCCCGTTGAAGGACAGGAATTGAAATCATAAACACGGAGAGCGATGAGCTATCCGTCTGAAGTGACGAACGGAACTCACTCGTTGGACGGTCAGCCTCGGACGATAAATATGCCGGTTGCAGCCCAGTCTACCATGCCACTCTTATCTCCGTGCTGCTAGATTTCAGATTAAAATATTCCCTTAAATCTCTCACATCTGCTGCTGGAGCAGGCAGCAAGGGCGTTAATTACCGAGCAGGAATAAACGGGAAATTTGCTGCACTGGCCCCGGGGGGGGGGGGGGGGGGGGGGGGGGGGCCGCAAGTTAACTTCGGGCCCCACCCGCTCCCAGGGTGGAAACCGTTCTGAACTGGGTCTCAGAGCACCCCATACTGAGAGGGCAGCAGGATGACTGGGGGAGCCTATTCTGCAGCTCGGATTCCGCGGGACAGACACCCGGTCCGCAACTTGGCTGCAGAAGAAAATAGCGCCACCCACAGGAGGAGCGGGGACTTCCGGCAGGAAGGGGAGGGCGTGTCCAGCTCCTGGGGTAGGGAGGGGGGGTTGCGGGGACAAAACTGGTGCCCAAACACTTCCTCGCCACACCTGACCTGAGCGTACGCGTGCAGCCCTTCCCCCCAGGCCTTCGTCCCCGGACCCCCACCCCACCCTGTGCATATTGATGAGACAAGCACAAGCCCCTGGCACTGGACACGTTCAGAGCTGAACCCTGCAAAGCCTCGGAGGCTGGGGAACCAGAGGGTGACAAAGAACTGGACCCCCACCTCCCTGCAGGTCCTTGTTGGAGCTGCAGGTAGAACCCACCAGAGTTCTAAAAAGACGGAGAAGGAAGCCACGCTGGCCAGAGGAGACCACGCAAGGTCTCAGTCCAGGACCTACATCTATTCTGTCCACGTTGAGACGAGTGGAGTACCAGGTGAGCCACCTCCTGTTGTGAGGGCAAGACCCCACCTTAGCCTAGCGGGCTCTGGCTTGCACCCACCTCCACAGCCTCATCTCGCCTGCCCCCTCCCTTCTCCAGACGCCTGACTTCCCACCAAAGGCCCCTCCCGGCCCATGCTGGAGTGTGGACTCACAGCTCTGGCCTGTGCCCCAGCGCCGGAGGGGACCTAAGCTATTAGCCCTGCTCATGGAGTCTCCAAAGGTCACCGCCAGGGAGACATGCCTAGCTACTCCCTGGGCCTTCTTCAGCCCTTGTTTGGTTGGGGGATTCTGTCCCAGCTGTCCTAGCAGGTGAAAGGCCCTACAGAAAGGCTGGGCTCTGTTGGGGGAAGGTGGGCGGGGGGGGGGGGGGGGGGGGGGGGGGGAGTGTCTCTGAGTACCAGGCAGGATTCCTGTGCCCTGTCCCCCAGCCCTGACTCAGGACTAGCCTGGCCCTCTATAGGAGCCATCACTCAGTGCCCTTGTCCTTTGAGTCAAACATCATAGTAGGGGTGGTTCCCATTTACCCCTCCCTTTTTACCAAAGAGGGTTCCCCAACAGGAGTCAACCCCCTGCACGCCACAACCACCCCCCACACCTAGACCCTGGGACTAGGAAGATCCGCCCCAGACACTGGGCACCTATAGGCCCCTCCACCATCCAGGTATGCAGCCCACCCTGGCTGACGAAGGTCACACTACAGGTGTCCTTATGGTCAACTTTGACCCCCCCCCCCACCATCTTATAAATACCACCATTTTTCAGAAGACTGAGGTCCAGAGGAATGAAGTCTCTATCTTAAAGTCACCCAGCTAGTGAATAGCACCACAGAATTAAAATCCACCTTCTCTGACTTTGGGGCTAGTGCTCCTTCAGGGAGCACCTCCGTCCTCCTTTGGACAGACTCTGACTCTCAAAACTGAGGCCCATGTATATATCCTCAGGGGGTCCACTGCTTTTGGCAGTTTTTAATTTTTTTTTTTTTTTTTTTTTTAGTATTTTTACATTGGTGAAAATCCATCTAAAAGACACAATGAGTATAAACATTCTGGACCGCATAGGTAACCATTCCCATGCTAGGTTTTGTGTTTTCCGTCCTGTAGATGTCAAAGCACACTTTTGTCATCATCAAAGACTAAAGGGGTGGGGACTGAGTGTGCACTGGGGCTGATGGAAGGAGCAATAAAATTCTAGGTGCCTGGAGGCACCTGGGTGGCTCAGTCGGTTGAGCGTCCAACTTTGGCTCAGGTCATGATCTCACAGTTCATGAGTTCGGGCCCCATGTCGGGCTCTGTGCTGACAGCTTGGAGCCTGGAGCCTGCTTCAATTTCTGTGTCTCCCTCTCTCTCTGCCCCTACCCTGCTTGTACGCTCTCTCACTCTCTCTCTCTCAAAACTAAATACATTTTTTTCTTAATTCCAGAATTCTGTTCATGGCAGTGTGAGCCCTGAGTTACTCCAACCTCGGTGTGGAAAAAGGGGGCATGTACTGTGACAGACTGACCCAGGATCCATCAGGATAATGCAGAGGATAGCATATAACACGCCCCTGCTTTTCTCCTCTGAGTCATCTCTCAGTCCACACAGAGTCCCCCAGGTGGACACCTGGTATCTTCACTCTCTGGTCGCTCTTGTCTCCTCCAGCTCTCTTGGTTTCTTTGCATCCTACGCCTTCCCTCTGGATCCACATCCCACACTGGAGGGGCAGGGTCAGATTTTCCAGATGCCGTATTACTTTGAGATTTTAGATAGCTCGGATTCTTCAGACTGTCTCAATGAACCTTTCTTCCTAATCTTGACAGGTCTTAGAGTGTAACTTTCATGTGTTGTTATGCCATTCACGTACCTTCTCTCCATTGGTTCTTTGGCAAGGAATGAGGAAGGTAAGAGAAGAAGGGGTCAAGAAAAGAAGGAATGCCTGTCCTGTCACCAGTGATAGTTCAAACAGAAGAAAAATGGTAGAAAAGTTGAGTCCGCCCTCCTCCCACCCCACCCCACCCCCAACACATGCAATCTTACCAATCTGGAAAGAACCTGGCTTGTCTTTGCCAGTTCCAGATTCATCCTGTGAGTTGTGATTTAGGGTCAGCAAAACAACATCATCCTTTCCGTTAAATGAAAGTTGCTATTTTAAATTTCATTGGTTTTATCATTTTGTCTGTATTTAATTTGTACATGAGGCCTGGTTTTACAGTTGTCTACAAGTTATAAGCATAAGGAGTTTAACCTACTTTTGTAATATTGCAGTCAAGAACATTATTATATTCATTCATTGAGTGGTTATAAGAATTAAAGGAAATCATGGGGCACCTGGATAGCTCAGTCAGTTAAGAATCTGACTCTTGATTTCAGCTCAGGTCATGATCTCGCAGTTCATGGGTTCGAGCCCCCCATCAGGCTCCATGCTGGCAGTGTGGAGCCTGCTTGGGATTCTCTCTCCCTCTCTCTGTGCTCCTCCCCCACTCATGCTGCCTCTGTCTCTCTCAAGATAAATAAATAAACTTAACAAAAAAGAATTAAGTGAAATCATGCAGGGATAGTGGTTAGCACCATGTCTGGCACATGGGAAGTACTCAATAAATGTTACTGAATCTTATTTATTTTATAGTAATAAATATTGTAGCAAAAAATAATCCAAGTTACTAGTGAGGATCTGCAGTGGTTTATTTTTTTCTCAATAAGCTACACCAATCAAACTTGAGGAATTCTGGGCTGAATTAAATGCCCCCAAAATTCAGATGTTGGTGTCCTAGCCCCCAGGACCTCACAGTGTGACCATATTTGGAGATGGGGTCTTTAAAGAGGTAATTAAGTTATAATGAGCTCTTTATGGTGGGTCCTAATCCAATATGACTGTTGTCCTTATAAGAAAAGATTAGGGTGCACCTGGGTGGCTCAGTCGGTTAAGCATCCGCCCCTTGATTTTGACGGTTCGTGAGTTCAAGCCCCGCATTGGGCTCTGAGCTAACAGCTCAGAGCCTACTTGGGATTCTCTCTCTCTCCTTCTCTCTCTGCCCCTCCCATGCATGCACACTCACTCACTCTCATAAATACATAAATAAATGTTTTAAAAGAGAAAAGACTAGGACACAAAGGGAAGACCATGTGAGGACACAGTGAGAAGGTGTCCATGTACACACCAGAGAGGGAGAGAGGCGTCAGAAGAAGCCATCCTGCCAACCCCTCGGTCCCGGACTTATGCCTCCAGGACTGCAAAAAAACAGACTTCTGATGGTGAACCCCCCAGTCTGTGATATTTTGTTATGGCAGCCTGGGTGAACCGGCACACCTCTGAACCCCAAGAGGGGGGAAGCGACTTGCAGTTTCCTGTGTTCTGCCACTCCGTCCCTCCCACAAGGTGCACCCTGCCCACACGGTCATCATGGAAGAGAAGGTAGAAGAGAAGACCGACACGAGGGCTTCAGCCCACATCCCAGCCACCGTCCCATCCACTGGGCTTGCTCACTGGGCCACGACCCCTGAGCTGAGCCTTGTCTTTTCCACCCGGTCTGTCCCCTGGTGCCCAGTGAACAGCCCCCACACATCTGCACCTCTTGGCAGTTGTGCCTCCTGGGTGAGAGGTGGAGGACACAGAGCGATGCGAGGGGCTGGCCCCTAGGTGGGTGCTCAGCCCGGGCTCTGGAGCCCCAGAGCAGCCTGTGTGCTCCCGACGGCTACACATCCATCCTGGGGACACCGGTGCCCGGGCCAGGTGCCCACTACGGTGCCCGGCCCTCTTCCGGGCGCTAGGGCCAGAGGCAGAAGCAGGCTGACAGGGGATCCCAGGGCTCGGCTCGGCTTTACAAGGGGACAAATGGACCGTTTCATTTCCCAAAACAGCCTTCCAGGAACACTCCCATACGGGGCCATAAAAGAAGGTTAGAACCAAGAACTTTTACAGGGGTTTTTATCTCTGTGAGTGTCTATTGAATTTTATACCCCTTCAGGGTATCCGTCGGCTGTGGGCAGAGGAAGAAAAGGCCTTTCATTAAATGCAGGAGACAGGAACAGCCAGAAATGAGTCAGACTCTTCACCCTCTGGTTTAAGGTAATGCTTTTAGAACCCCTGAGTTCCCACCTGCGAGCGGCCAGCAGACGGAAGGGTGAGGCTGTCTGGCAGCTGATAGCCGTCTAAGCTCTAGCCTGAGACGCAGCAGAAGTGTTAAGCCCCCTAGCTGGGTGTGCAGGCCTCGAGGGCCAGAGAGGCAGGGACGGTGAGGGACAGCTGATGGCCCATGTCCCATGGGACCTATGTCTCGTGTCCAACGGGCTCCGGAGCAGAGGGACCACAAGCTGCACGCTGTGCTGGGGAGGCCCCAGGGCTCCCTGCTTCTCACCGCGTGCCTCAGGACACCTCGCCCTGCCCTTGGACTCTCACACCCTATGGGCTCTGGGTTAGGAAGCGAGACAAGGCTTACAGGGGCAAGGGCAGGCCAAGGAGTCACCAGGTCTTCAGGCCATGCACGGGCCCCTGTCAGAGCAAGGCGCGGTGAGTAGTATGTTACCAGCAACACGGGCCTGGGACGTCTTACTCCCGCTCTGGCACTGCTGGCTTACTGGATCGAAGCCTGCACAATTGAGATAATCGCAGAACTTGCTGGAAGAGCGAATGACACCCTGCATAAAAGTGCAGAGCACCATGCCTGTCCCTGGCGTGAAATGTAAACCATCTTTCCTACCATCACGGCCATTCCTTTCTTCCTGACGCTGCATCTATCCTACCCAATATAAACAACGGCCCAGAGACCCACAAAGGGCCCAAACTTTCCCCAGAGCCATATTTTGCACCAACAGGCAAAAACACTGGCCCAGGATTGCCTACATCGCCCCCACCCCCAGGACTCAAGCGGCATCAGATGCTGGCCCCGGCTGGCCCCCATCTGCCCGTGAGTCATACCCGGTTCTTTTCCTCACCCTGAAGCCCCTGCTATGCAGCTTCACCGTCAGAGGATTGTGGAGGCCAACAGCCAGAGCTGAGCTCGAGGAATCATTCAGTGGTGACTAGGAAGGACATTGGCATCCCCAAGTCTATTTCCATCTCGAGACTCAAACATTCTGCAGACACCCTTCCCTCTGCTGTGAAGGCGGGTCCCTGCCAGTACTGCACCCACACCTACTGCTCCCCAAACCCTGCATCCAGAGCGCTCAGCAAACACGGGTTGTATCTTGAAAGCAAGAAAAGCAGGAAGCGGAACATTGCTAATTCTCACGGCAGCATTAACTCATTCGCTTGCACATATGGGGTATTTGGACCCCAGTGGGTCTTCTATATATATAACTTATCGTACAGCAGGTGCAACTTGGGAGAATTAATGTTGCTATAGGAACATTCAGATCAAGGCTGGCTTCCAGAGTGAAGAGAGAAAAAATAAGTTTTCCTCCTCAGTGTACTTCTCTGTTTTGAGTCTCAAAGAAGAAGCAATGTAATCGAGTCAAATGAGGCAAGGAGGGGCTTCCCCTAGTGGTTTGGGGAAGGTGAGAATTCCTGGAAGCAGCTTCCTGGGGAGAGAGGAGGGAAGCTCAGAGTCTGATCCTCATGTCCATGTGGCCAAGAGGGCTGGAGAGAGGGGCCAGGGGTGGCAAACCCCTGTCCGGGCCAGGAGTAGGTCTTGGGTACCAACGCTGGAGCGTCGCCTTGGGTGTTTCCAGAATGTTCCCTGAGGTCAGCTTGAAGATCCCATGAACTCCAGAATATGCGCTCACTTCCCACAGCCCCGGAGTGCTGGCCCCCAGCCCCGCATTGCTGTGTCTTATTCTTCCAACTTTTCATCCTTCCCAGGAATGGCATCAAGGAAAAGGGGAGATCAAGAGTGAGTTTAGAGGTCTGCCTTGGTCCCTGATAGACCCATGGATCCCTGGGGACCCATCTCTGGCTGAGGGACTAGAGCAGGAGGCATGTTGGAAGTTTGCTTCAACCTCTGGTATTATAACTAACTCAGCTCTCATTGGGAGCAATCGCTGTGCCCATCTGTGAATACCCTATCTAGACTAAACTCTTCTGTCAAAGATCTGAGCATTTGGCTCACCCATCAGAGGTTTTCCTGACTAGTAAACCAGGATACACATTGGATCCCCCATGTGTTTGGAAATGCAGAAGGCTACTGCCTCCTTTCAGGAGAGGCAGGAACCCTAAGTCTCCCTTCCCACCAACCTTCCTACCATATCTGGGGTGCTCAACAGGCCACATCTGCTGAGTGGTCACAGACAGCCAGACATCCTACCCATGGTGAGGATACCCCAAGACACACACCGGGTCCACCACATGACTTAGCCCTAGCATCTGGCGATGTGCTCAGAATGGGTTGGCCAAAGAAGCAGATGTTGAGTCCAAGATGACAGCAGAGCAAAGAGGGAAAGAAGAAAGGTCAGCATTCCTAACACCATTTCCAACTCAGGGTTCTCCAGGCACTCACGTGGTGCTAGGTGCTCTATTTTGCCCAAGGGATACATAGGTAAATAAGACATTTCCTCTGCCCTCAACATGCTCACAGCCCACCTCGGGGAGGGGAAAGGAGAGGCACGGAAATAAATAAAGGAGAACCGTGTCTTACTTCTGGTCTCCCCAGGAACCCACGCTAGGCAGGTGCAGAAGAGGTACCTACAAATGCCCGTGGAATGAACGTGGATGATAGAGGGGCGGGGACCTGCCCAAGGAGAAACATCAAGCATCCGAAGCAGCACAGAATAGGAAGAAATTTACTACGGACAAGGAGTCATGGCCCCATAGGCAGTGGCCCATGTTCCAGCTCAGCTAATGAAAGGAAACTCTCCAAGTCCACCTGGGGACTCATACCTCCCATCCCATCGGGTATTTTAGACATGTCCCAGATACCATGACAGGGAAAGGGGCTGCCGCTAGCTACCCAGAGCTGCTGTTTTGCATTTCACTTGAGGCTGTGTCTACTTGCAAAAGATATACATACTAGTAAAGTGGCCTAGCTAAATGCTTCCCAGTTCACTCTGCTTGGAGCTGCGTGCTGAACATCTAACCACAGGCAGGGGACCAAGTCCTAGAGACACTGAGGGAAGAGAAGCACGTCCCTCCTAGGGGAGGGCAGGCAGACAGGGTATCAGCATGCTTCTCTTTCCCACCCTCTCAGATCTTACCGTTGAAATAAAGGTGGATCTGTAGCATCCTTGGGACAACAATTCACCACATTTCACATGACAGACGAGCAAGGGGAAAGCTGAGTCAGAGAACCCACGGTCACCGGTCATTCTGAGATGGCGGTGGGCAGGTGCGAAGGGTTACCTGTTTTGTCTGATAGGCTTCCTGAGCATCGCCGAGATAGACCCTCTTCTAGGGCTCCCGGGTCCCTCCTACACATGGCCACTCCGCTCTGTGTCAAAAATTCCTCTCTTTCTTCCTTTGGCTTTACTTTAACTCAAGTGCGGTGTTTTCAATTCTGTCTGTGACGTGGCTTTGAAATTAAGCAGTGTGTGTGCTGACAGCTGGTGTTACAACCGGCCTACTCCCTTCCGCCCCCACAGAGAAGCCAACTTAGTGGGTGGATGGCGTCAGCGGGGCTCGCACATGTTCCAGTAGCCACCTTCTCCTCGGGGAGGGGGCGGGGGCTGCAGAAGCGGGTGAGGATGCTGTGGGGGCCTCGCCCAGCCCTGGAGATGTCCTGGGGCAGCACAGGAACCACCCCTAAAATATTTATCCCCTACTTTCCAGCACACGCCTTTGGGGACACTGTCAGGGTCCAAAACACACTCTATGCCATGAGAATGCCTTCGTCACCTCATAGGTCAGGCCACAGGCCCCGAGGGAAGGGCCAGTGCCACTAAGGAGTAGTCACACAGGACATGTGTGTCCCACTGGCATGACAAATGAGAATTCTGGACACACCGTATGCCTTGAGAGCACTTTTTGTTTTTTAAGATTTTATTTTTAAGTAATCTCTACACCCAACACGGGGCTCAAACGTACAACCCCAAGATCAAGAGTCATTCACTCCACCAACTGAGCCAGCCAGGTGCCCCTTGAGAGCCCTGTATATTCTTTAATCTTGTCCTTTGTCTCAACACAGCCTTAAGACTGTGGGTTAGCCTGGCAACCCTACATGCGTGAGGGCGATCCATTTCCCAGGGAGTGAGCGTCCCCAGAATTTTGCTGAGTCCACGGTGCTAAGAAATGGTCCCTAAACACAGAAGCAAATGTGAGAAGGTGACCCCACAAAGACCCAACAACATGTGCACTTCCAAGCCTCATCCGTGCCAATCAGTCGGCCACAGCCAGGCCCCACCCCACCTGGTGAGTAGCGAACAGAAGCGGCCCAATCCCCAGGTCGTACGCCCACCAAACCTCAGGTCTCTGGCAATCCTTAATGTCTTCTAACTTACCTGAGCATGCCAGAGCTGTTTTCATTCTGCTTTGGGCATGTGTATCTCCCTCATAATTTATAGGCTATTTTCATATCCTAGACGTAACGTGGAAGTTCCTAAGATGATTTTTTTTTAACTGCATTGGATTCTAGACCTCAGGATCTGTAAATAGGTTAACAACTAATCTCAGCATCTAACTGCTTATTCACACGAATGCAGCTTTGAGATTTCTGTAGAACAAAGAATATGACTTTGCTCTCCCAAAGTTCAGTAAATGGCTCACAAGGGCCTGCAACCCATGCAACCTCTCCCTGCTCTCATTAGTCTCGGGATCAAGTCCCAACTCCCGCCAGGGCCTATGGGGTGCACCTGCTTGGTCTGCCTCCCAATGGGCATGTCTGCCAGGTCCCCCGCCCCAGGTCTTCCCATGCTCAAACATGCCAATCTCCCTCTGGTTCAAGGCCAGGCCCTGGGTCTGCTCCTCTGTCTCCATTTGGCCAACTTTTCCTCATTCTCTTCATTCCACACACATGATGCTTCTTCAGGCAAGGGTCTCTGCCATCTATTTCACCCTCTTGGAACACCTCCCCCTTCCCCTGGAGACATTTTTCGCCAGTAAAGTTACATAGTTACTGTATATTAAATAATATATGCTAAAAATATATATTGTATATAATAGTATTGTATTAATACTATAAATAATATACTATATATTAAGTTAGATATACTACTATATATTAAAATTTATATTTTTACTACCTGTCTAGCTCTATATGGGCAAGAATAGTACATTTTTCTCAGCATGGTATCTCCCACCCCAGACAAGTACTTGGGGCTTAGTAGGTCCTTGGGAAATACATAGTTTTAATGGAGCATTGATTCTTATTAGCAAGTCATGCATACAGTTAGGCTTAAAAGAAAAGTACGTGAACTTACAAATTGGCCTCATCAAAATTAAAATTTTGGCCCTGCAAAAGCCATGTGAAGAGCAGAAAATAGTTGCAAACCACACATCCAACAAAGAGCTAGTACCTAGAATATATAAAGGACCTTCAAACTCAACAGCTAACAGAACACAAACAGTCCAATTACAAAGTGGGCAAAAAACATTAAAAGACACTTGACTGACAAGGATGTACAGATGGCAAATAATCACACGAAAAGGAAAAATGGACGTGTCAACACTCTGAAAGGCCCATATTTTTATGTCCAGAGATTCTACTTGTAGGGATTTCTCTGAAGGAAACAGAAATGTGCAAAAAATATGTCAGGATCCAGCATGTTGATTGAAGCATTATTTACATACAACAACAACAACAACAACAACAACAACAAAAGGAAGCTTCTATGTCTCCAACCACAAGGGATTGGTTAAGCGATTGCATTCCATCCAAATGTACCTAGATTGTCACTTCCAGGCTGGGGTCTTTGTCTGGGCATCAGTGTATCCCCAAGGCCTAGAAAGAGCTTCAATTAATAGTATCAGATTAATTTGAACTCAGCGATAAAACACTAAGCACCACAGAAAAATTGTGATGCAGGAAAACATTCACAATACCGTAAGTGAAAAGAGAGAAACAGATTGCAAGACTATGTGCATCGTAACCACAGTTCTGTTTAAAGAAGGAAAAATGTATGTATGTTTGCATATTAAGAGACTGAAGGAAAACAAGGCAAGACATTAGCAATGGCTGTCTCTGGTGAATGGGATCTTAGGGGATTATTCCTTTCCTTCTTTTCCCTTCTTTTGTGTCCTCTGTATGTGTGTGGGTTTTCTAGATATTCCAAATTCTCTACAAAGAATATCTATTCCTTTTTAAACAGACAGTAAGACCGTGGTATTTTTAAAGTACTTTGGAATCTGTGCTGAGTTACTGTGATTTCTGGAACAATGATGGAGTCCAGGAGGAGCAGCCTTGCCCTCTTGCTTCCAGGGCCTCACAGCAAAGGGGAGGTCACCTAGACTGCAGCCCTCTCTTCTCAGGGCACCCTCAGAATTTCCCCCACAAACTGGAACCACTTATACTCTTGTTTACTTAATGTTATCCTTTTTTTTAATGTTTTTAATTTTTTTAATGTGTATTTACTTTTGAAGGAGTGAGAGAGAGAGACAAAGCATGAGCGGGGGAGGGGCAGAGAGAGAGGGAGACACAGAATCCAAAGCGGGGCTCCAGGCTCTGAGCTGTCAGTACAGAGCCTGATGCAGGGGTCTAACCCATGAGCCGTGAGATCATGACCTGAACTGAAGTCAGATGCTCAACCGACCGAACCACTCAGGTGCCCCTTCTTTTTAAATTTTTTTTAAAGTTTATTTATTTATTTTGAAATAGAGAGAAAGCATGAGGGGCAGAGAGAGAGGGAGAGAGAGAGAATCCCAAGCAGGCTCCACACTGGCAGCACAGAGCCTGATGCGGGGCTTGAACTCACGACCTAGAGATGAAGACCTAAGCTGAGATCAGGAGTTGGATGCTTGACCAACTTAGCCACCCATACTTCCCTACTTAATATTATTCTTAAATTGACTCTTTTTATTTAAAAAAAAAATGTGTTTAGAGGGAATTGTTATCACTACCATAAAAGAAATCAGTATCATTTGTCACTAATAAAATGTAACTATAAAATAAACACCATGTTTTTAAAGTGGCATTTTTTTTTGGTTCTACCTAGACACTGTCTCCTAAAGAAGGTTGTGAGTCCAAGGCCATCTCTCCTGTTTTTAATAAAGGGAGATTTACCAGATGTTAGAGAGGCAAGTGTTAAAGATATATTTGCACCAAATAAGCCCTTCTCTTAGATGTAATGAGAAGGCTTAAAAGTGGATTCAAGGAAGACTGACGTTTGATTCAATGGCGTTCATTGCCATGTCCCTGCAGCACCCACAAGCATTTACAGGCCACGAGCACTACACATCCCATGCTCCTGAGGTCACCGGGCTTTGGGGACGAGCCCAAGGGAAACCCCGGATTAGACCGACGCCTGCTGCTCCTTTGAGCTCCAAGCCAGCCCTCCCCGGTGGGGGACAGCACAGAGGGGGGCAGTAGGAGGCCCAGCGAGTGAGGAGGGACCCTGACCTTTGTTAGGCCATGGGGGACTCAGCAGGTCACCCTTAGACCTTTGGGGGTTGTCTTCTCCCAGGTACAGAGTCGTGGGGCAGGGAAGGGGAACAGCTGGCCCCTCTCTCTAGCTCAGTAAAGGTGTGGGATGCACTCTTTGGGATGCTGGACAGGAAGAACTGGAGTGAGTGATTTGCAGTCATGTTTGCTAGTTACAGAACGGGAAAAAATGATCCTCTCCTGCCTAGAGCATCATCAAGTGAGCTGCACCAGCTATATTAACGTTGGAAGCACCTATATGAGATTATGGGATGTATGATGGCTTTGTCTGGGAAACTGTTCGTTTCTGATCGGAAGTTCTATTACACATGAATTTAATTCTAAACAGTGTTACCAACAGATCCAAATGATTTACATTTTAAGCAATCTTCTTTCATTATCTCGTACCTTGTCGGGTAGCAAAAGATGGATTTTTATGGCTTCTGTGATGAGAAATGATTAATGCCCCTCAATGGGAGGCTCTCCCTACTCCAGCTGTTCGGGCGTGGGGGTCCCATCCCTCAGTCTTGCTTCAGTGGGCACATCTGAGAGCTGAGATCAGAGAAAGGGCACGTGGAAAGAGCATTTCAAACTTTTTTTTAAGTTGGATCTAAACAGAGGAAATGTTTCCAGGTAGGACACTGAACACCATTTGGTACCAAACATTCTCATCCATCCAGAGAGACAGAGAAAGAGGGAAAGAGGGTTCCCCACTTATGAAGCCAAAAGCTGTACAAAAGCTTCAAAAACATATAAGAGAAATGACTTGGTTTTCCCCTGCCAAGACACAGCTATGCGAGTGGGGAAACTGGACATTGGTCCCCAAACAGAAATAAATCTGGAATCTTGAACCCCCTTGGTGCTTTAAAGGGTCATCTCAAAGCTAGAAGCAGGGACACCTGGGTGGCTCAGTGGGTTGAGCATCCGACTTTGGCTCAGGTCATGATCTCACAGTTTGGGAGTTCGAGCCCTTCATCGGGCTTGCTGATGTCCGCCTTGGATCCTCTGGCCCCCTCTCTGTGCCCCTCCCCTGCTTGCACTCTCTCAAAAATAAATAAAAATAGTTTTTAAAAGCTAGGGGTAAATGAGGCAGGCTGGGTCTCTCACTTGCTTTGCATTTGCCTTCGGTTCATTCTTTCCAAGGGAGGCCAGACAACCAATCCACAGACACCATGAAGACAAGGTGGTTGGTTCCACCGGTAAGAGGATACTTTTCTGGAAATCTCTGCCCACACTCCAGGTTCAGGTGAGACATTCCTTGAAGGGCAGATTCTCCTGCCCAACTTCCTGCAGTTAAGACCTTCCCCACCTTTGGTCAAAGGAAGGGCGGCGGAGGGGGGGGTGGTTTGCGGGGAGGGTTTTCTGGTTCAGAATGGCTTGAGCCAGCCCTTTGGGTTGAACGGCTGAGTGAGAGGCCAAGGCACCAGAGGTGTGTCCAGGGGCTGTCCCCACAGACACGTGGCAAACTTCAGATCTTCCCTAAATCGTAGCACACGTTCCCAACTCAGAAGCTAAGAGAGTAAACAAAATGAAAGGCGAGCAACTCAAGTGTTCTGATATCCAACTTTTCCGAAATATGCAGGTACAGCCTCAGAGAAACCATGTTCACAGCACCGGGACTGCCATGATCTGGACAGCCCTGGAGGCACCCCCCCCACCCCCCCCCCACCCCCGAAGAATCAGCCGCAAGCAGAGGAACAGGAAAGTAAATTGTGCCAGAGTATACCAACCGCCCTCCACTCGGGGAAGGGAGGTCATGTCCTTGAAGCAGGGCCCACGGTTACCCTGAGCCCCCTAGAAAGCCTCTCCCTCCCCCTACCGTTCATGGTATCTTTAGAATCAAGGCTACAAACTGCATGAATAGCGAGTAATTCAATTAACTCTATAGTCTGAGATGAAAAAAGGGCCATTTTGCTAGCTCGAGTGGAGCACTAGTTTAACCCTGGTGCTCAGGAAATTCCCAGGCCAGACAGCATATTAAACCAGCTCTTCAACTTAAGAACAATTACTGTCATTTATCAGCCTGAATAGCAATAATGCACAAATCGACAGCTTTCAGGAGGCAAAAAGCTAGCTAGGTGTAATGATATGCAAAGCCCCAGCACTCTACATTCGGAACTGTCTCAATCCCATCAATACATCTCCTACCACCTACAATTTATCAATACAAATGTGGTGCCCAATGAAGGCAAGACCGAGAAGATAAATATGAACGGGGTGAGGGGAAAAAAGGCTCAGGAATGTTTGAATTTTAAAATGATGAAGTGCAGATCACATTCTTAAAGCATTTTACATGCAATGACCCGATCACATCAAGTCCTATTCTGAAAGAGGAAACAGAATAAGGGATTTTTCTACTCCAAGGTTGCAGGTAGACGCAGCTTTCATTTCTTTTTCTGTTCCCAGATCATGTCTTTCACAGAAGTATGTGATCATTCTGAGCCTGAATAAAAGTAATAACCATAATGCTAATCACAGTGATGGATTTGCATAGACCCTTTCTCCTGATTACTTTCACATCCATGATCTCATTTCAACTTCATAAGGTCTGCAAGAGATAAAAAGGTAAAATATTATTGTGCCCATTTTGAAAGAAGGGGAAACTGAGGCATAGTGTGAGTTTGAGATTACTCTCCTTATCAGTCAGGGCTGGAACCCAGGTCTGGATTCTCTCACCGCCCTATCAAAGTCACAGCACACCCAGGACAAGACTGAGCCGCCCAGAAGTGCTGGGGAGGGTTCGAGAACTCCAGTATACAAAAGGAAGAAGTACCAGTGGAAGTAGGAGTTGGGGCAGGATGGAGACAAACAGAACTTCAAATTTCAAAATCAGACAAATGGAATTCTGGGGCTGCAGCGCAGGGTGACTGAGCCCCTCCTGAGCGCCAGGCGCTGGAAGAGGTGAGACAATGCCCCTTGCTGACCCGAGCCCTGCTTGTGGTCCCCGATGCCCACACACCCACCACGCTAAGCAGCATCGCTTAACCGATCAAATGCATTTACTTGCTGTCGAGAGAAGCCTGGGAGGGCGGTATCCAAGGTGGGAAATATTCCTGCAAGGGCAATGGGGACCGTATCCTGGGGAGCTCCTGGTGCAAGTCAGGCACACAAAAACCACCCAGCCCAGTGCCCGGGATTTCGGGGAGCTGTTGCCACAGTAGCCATGTTGGTTCTTCACCCCCCAACTCCTTCTACAGACCCATCCCAGCCCCCGAGAACTGCCATCTCAGGTGCTTGCCCCCTCAGCCAACATTTAGCAATAGCCTCAAGCTCTGGCATGCAAACTCTTGGCCTTCAGGTACCAGTTTTAACCAATTTAAAAGGGAAAATAATGGTTGGCGAGAAGATTTAGGGGATTTGTTTGCTTGGCTGCTTGTTTGTAAGGTTGAGTTGTGTTGTTTTTTTTTTTTATTCTGCTTATCTTTATTTCGTAATACAATGTCTACCTAATTTAAAATCACATATGCACAATAAAAGGATCAGATCTTATAAAACACTGAGATAACCATTTGGTGAAACGACACCCAATGTCTTAATTTTTAAATGGGTAGGGAAAAGGCTTGCACAGTGTCTTATTTTCTGACATCACATAAGAAGGCGGTGTATTTCCCTCCCTTCATAAGAAATTACACCTTGCTCTTACTATTAAGTTAGAATATCCTCTCTTCTCTCTGAAATTTGGCTGCTTTACAGTAAATACATAAATCGAAGAGGCATGGGATCCAGACGCCAATTGGCAGACGACACTATGAAATAAGCACCAGGACACTGGCGTGCGGAAGTGTTACAACCTGTTCCCATCTGCTCCCTGTTCTCCCTCATAACAAAAGAGGAAGAGAGTCCAAACCCTCCTACACACACACACACACACACACACGCGCGCGCGCGCGCGCACGCCCACACATGAACGAGCCCACACACACATACACACGCCCACACATGCACGTGCCCACGCATGCATGCACCTACACACACACACGTGCGTGCGCGCGCACACACACACACACACACACACACACACAGAGCAAAGTTTGAGAGGCTTCAGCACAGCTAAAGCTGCTAAGAAAAGCCACCCAACTGCTCAGGACCTGGGTGTCTCACTGTTACCGCTGAGCTGCAATTATTTGCCACATCTTGCCAACAGAAGATGGTGTGAACTCGCCACACAATGGCTGAGAAGTTTGGAAAAGCCTGGGGTTTTGCCAGTATTGTTATCTTCGTCATCACTGTCGTCAGGCCAAAGAAATTTTCCAGGCACGTGTGCTTATGATTTTTCTCAAGAGCCATGAGAGAGTGGTCATTAGAATTACTTCCATCAGAAGAAAGAAAAAAAGAAAGAGAGAGAAAGAGAAAGGATAGAAGGAAGGGAGGAAGGAAGGAAGGAAGGAAGGAAGGAAAGGAAGGAAGGGAGGGAGGGGAAAAAAGAACTATCTCCATCACTCATGTGGAAAAACAGATCTAGAGACACAAGTGAGGCAGAGAATAAGTAAGTGTAACAATTAGGACACTTTTGGTTGCCAGTGACAGAAAACCCAAGCAAAAAAGCTCAAGGTGAAAGAGTATACGTATTGGCTCACATAAATGAAGGTTCCAAAGGGTGAGCTGGCTTAGGGAAGAAATGAATCAGAGACCTACCGCTGTCAACCACAGCCTCTGCTTCCTGGGGTAATCCTCTTCCACAGCTTGGTGGGGAGACCTGGTAGCCTGGGGTTCGTGTCTATAAATAAACACTTAGGCCAGAGGAAGATGAGTCCAAACTAGAGCTCAGAACTGAAACCGATTGGCCCAAACTGCATTTGACTTGGGTCATGTGCACATGCCTGTGCCAATCACTGCAGCCAGAGAGATAGAGTGCACTGCTTAGCTGAGACTAGATCTCGTGCATCTCCCTGGGCAAAAGCTTGGCCGAAACATGCAGGCTCAGAGAAGTGAAGTGTAAGCCCCACCCAGTAAAATTAGGAGGAATGGATGGTGGAAGTAAAAATGCAACAAATGCCCACTTCAATGCATCGCAAGACCCAATCTTCGGTTGGACCAAAAATCTCCAATTTCCATTGGCCAGGGTAGCTTGCCCAGAGTTTACTCACAGTCTGAGTAGTGAATATAGCCACTTACTTGTGTGGAATGCCCCGTAGCTGTCAGCATCCAGATTGCACGGGGCCCCTGCCATCTCCAGAATCTGATGGGTTCACAGAAATGATTCCTGGAAGTGAACTTTGCAATCACTAGTGTTCAGAATTTGAATAGCTGCCACTCTCAAGTTATAAAGCTTACACCAAATGATTAAAAAGTCCCTGTTCAATAAGTAGAGCAATAAGGTGAACTGTAGGACCAAGTCACTTGTGCTTTATATAGTTTCTAAAATTTTAATTAAGATTACAAGTCAGATTAAGTAATTGCTTTCTAGAAGATAGATAAACCTGGAAAGACAGCTACACCAAGATTTTTTTTTTAAAGAAACCACTTAGTTTCAACTTTGATAGCTTCTTTTTTTGCACTCATTGAACTTTGCTTGTTGAAATACAACACACGGATGAACAAATGCACAAGTCATATCCCGATTCATTATATTTCGTATAATATTCATAATATCTCAATTCATTATCCCAAAGTAAACACGTT
The DNA here is from genome assembly GCF_018350215.1 of Panthera leo. Lineage (NCBI taxonomy): Eukaryota > Metazoa > Chordata > Mammalia > Carnivora > Felidae > Panthera > Panthera leo. The sequence continues at coordinate 20,647,496 of NC_056693.1, read as the reverse complement.
CGAGTAACTACTATTGAGGTAGCCAGAAAGCCCCAGGAGTCTTTTTTGGATCCCCTACCAATCATTGCCCTAATTCTTCCACACAAAGTTAACAACTATCTGACTTCTAACAACATAGATGAAGCTTGCTTATCTTTTGAACTTCATAAAATGGAATCATACAGTATATACTCTTTTGTGTGGGGATTCTTTTTTCAAAAGAGATTCACTCAGCTGTCCCATGTAGTGGTAGTTCATTTGTTTTCGTTGCTGCTTAACATTCATATCCTGTAATCTGATGGTGCCTGGGTGGGTGACTCAGTCAGTTAAGTGTCCAACTCTTGGTTTTGGCTCAGGTCATAATCTCGCAGTTTCATGAGATCAGCCCCTGTGCTGGCAGCGTGGAGCCTGCTTGGGATTCTCTCTCTCTCCTTCTCTCTGCTCCTCCCCCACTTGTGCTGTCTCTGTCTCTCTCAAAATAAACTTTTTAAAAATAATTTTAATGTTTTACTTTTATTTTTGAGAGAGAGAAAGACAGAGAGTGAGTTGGGGAGGGGCAGAGAGAGAGGGAGACACAGAATCTGAAGCAGGCTCCAGGCTCTGAGCTGTCAGCACAGAGCCTGTCACAGGGCTCAAACCCACAAACCATGAGATCATGACCTGAGCCAAAATCAGACACTTAACCAACTGAGCCACCCAGGTGCTCCAAATAAACTTTAAAAAAAAAAGATAGATAGATAGATAGATCCTGTAATCTGTATGCAATGGACTGAATGTTTATGTACCCTCAAAATTCACATGTTGAAATCTTAAACCCCAGTGAGATGGCATTAGGAGGTGAGGCCTCTGGGAGATAATTAGGTCATGGGGATGAAGCCCTCATGCATGAAATTAGTGACCTTATATAAGGACCACAGAGCACTCTCTCATCCTCCTGCATCACTTAAGGATACAGGAAGTCGGCAGTCTGCAACCCAGAAGAGGGCCCACCAGAACCTGCCCATGCTGGCACCCTAATCTCAGACTTCCAGCCTCCACAACCATGAGAGAGAAATTTCTGTTGTTTATAAGCTACCCAATCTATAGTTTGTTATAGTAGCCTCAAAGGACTAAGACACAATGTAAGCAATCTATTGGTGATCATTATTTTTGGTTACCATCATGAATATTTTTATACATATGCAGATATGAGAAACCATTGGGTTTTGGGCTTATCTTTAGTAGATCAAGGCAAACAGTCTTCTCAAGGGGATGTACCAATTTATGCTCCCAGCAGCAGTAATACTACCCTGAACCCCTTCAACCACTAGCTGTCACCTCCTTGAACAGCTCAGCTCTGCTCCTAACCATGACCCAACTAAAGTGACCATGTGTAGAGCCTGCAAGGCAGCCAGAGCTCAGTAGAAAACCTGGCTTCACCACCTGCCTAAGCCGTGAGTGTTTCTTTGGAGAATTTCATGTAACCTCAGACTCTTGATCTGTGAAGAGACCATAATCATAATGTTCTTGTAAGAATCAAATTGGATTTTATACACAAAAGTGCTTTGCAAACTGTAAAACTATATACGTATATTAGGGATTAGAAAGAAACTGTGGGTCTTATTGGCTAATATTACAGTCGCCTGGTATTAAGATAGAAATCTCCCCATATATTAGGAATGCAGTGAATAGCACGTTAGAAAAGCCTGGGTTAAAGTCCTGTCCACAGCACTTACTACGTGGCCTTTGAGGAGTTGCCAAATCTCCTTGATCCTCAAGTTTTTTCATCTTTGAAATAAGAATAGTAAGACTCCTCTGATAGTTGTTGTAAGAAAAAAATGGCATAATGTATGAAAAAAGAGTAAGAGTGACAGCAGAGTTGGGAGAAAGAGAGAATCTCAGTACCTGGAACACACTAGGTACTCAAAAAATGACTACCTTCGTTAGTAAAGGTCTAGAAAAGATGGGACACACCTGGTTCCATGAATCCTTTTCACTGATACTCTTATCTTTCATAATTAAGGCTATGCAAAATTGCCAATTGATAAAATTTAGTTTTTGTGCCTCAAGATGCCCCTTTTTTGTTTTCTGCCTCTTTCAACCATTCAGGGGCCCAACCTACCCAGCATCTCTGCCAACCACCTGTCTAAGAAAAGTTTGCTGCCAGCAAAGAGTGAAATGTCAAATTCAATATGACAATTCCAGAATGTCAAAGCTAGAAGGGACCTGAGGGCATACAACTCATTCAATTCATTTTACATATAGTGAAGCTGAGGCCAGAAATCTAAGGTAACACCACTGGTTAGTGGCAGACCCAGGGCTAAGGCTCAGTTGCCCTAACAACCAGCCCAAGGTTCATTTTTTAGCAGCTTAGTGTAAATGTTAATCTGTATCTCCAACTGTAAATAAAAGAGTTGGTTCTTTCAAATAGCAGAGAAAAAATTAAATCACATCTAATCCATCCATACATTAAATGGGTCCTGCTAAAATTTAAAGCACTGACATAGACAAAAACCAGCAGCATATATTTTAATAACATACTCTCTTTTAAAAAATTGGAGAACTCTGCTTCTAGCCATGACAAAATAACTGATAAGAGGCATGCCCTCCTGCCAGAAACAACTATAAAACTGGATGACTATATGAGGCAACTGTTTCCAGACAGTGAAAAACACGATGCAGGACTGTAATTTTGAAAGAAGGCATACATGTGGTGTGGACCCCATTATTTCTATCCAAATCCAGTAGTTGTACTAAGCTAAAGAGGTAGAGATCAGAGTTTTAGGCTGTTGAAGCGGCTGAATTTGGTGGAGCAGATTAACAACAACAAAAAAAAGAACTTCACAAAGAGAGGACCTGTACATCTAGTTAGGGATTCACCATGGTACCTTGACCAAGGGCTGGGATGTGCATGCACAGAGTCAGATTCCAGGAAGCCCAGTAGACACCTCCCATGGAGCTGAGAGTGGTATGGTGATACCAGAGGTTATGGCACTGTTAGAAGACCTCAAAGTTTCAGCCAAGTCAAAGTAGAGAAGCTTCACTGAAAGCTCAGTGTCCAGTTGAGATCTCAGAAGGCCATGTCTTCAGATTAAGAACCATAGTCCAAAGTGAAGACAAACTCAAAATTAAAATAGATCTTAACAAATTAAACCAACCCTAACAGGACAGAAAGTCTCCACTAGTAATATCACTGTCTGACAGAACAAAAGTTAAACTCTTTGGAGAAAAATAACATAATCTGGAATCCCCACAGAGCATCATCATTGACAATGTCTATTAGCCACTCAAAAATTACTAGACATGAAAAGAAACATGAAAATCTGATCCATAATGATAATAATAATAATTCAATAAAAACTGACCCTAACATGACCCACATGTTGAAATTATCAAGGAAAGGTCTTTCAAACAGCTTTATAAATATGTATGCAATCAAGGACTTAAAAGAAAAGGCAATCATGAGTGACAGCAGGGATATCCAAAAAAATGATACACACACACACACACACACACACACACACACACACACATATGCAAAAAGAACCAAATGGAAATTCTGGATATTAAAAATGCAATGCCTGAAATGAAAGCTCTGTATACATAGCTTTAACAGAAAATTGGGGGCTGAACACAAAAGTTAATGAATTTGAAGACACATCAACAGAAATTATTCAATCTGAAAAACAGAGAGAAAAATATTAGACAAAAAATGAACAGGGCTTCAGAGACTTGTGAGGCAAAAAAATAAGTTGAACATACATGTGATTAGAGTCCAGGATGGAAAGGAAAGAGAGAAAATAGAGAGAAAATTATGTGACAGAATAACAAGCAGCTTTTTTAGAAATTTTGTGGAACACATAAACTTATAGATCCAAGAAGCTCAGTGAATCCCAAAGAACATAAATCTCCTTGTGGAGAACCACACCTAGATCACATCATAGCCAAACTGATGACAGCTAAATATAAAGAAACAATATTAAAAGGAGCCACTCAGTAAAGGCTCACAACATACAGGGGCACCTAGGTGGTTCAGTCAGTTAATGTCCAACTTCAACTCAGGTCAAGATCTCACGGTTCATGAGTTCAAGCCCCACATCAGGGTCTGTGCTGACAGCTCAGGGCCAGAAGCCTGCTTTGGATTCTGGGTCTCCCTCTTCTTCTGATCCTCCCCCACTCGCTCGCTCTCTCTCTCTCTCTCTAAAAAAATAAACATTTAAAAAAAATTTTTTAAGACTCACAACATACAGAGGAGCAATAATATGAATGACAGCTGATTTCTCATCAGATTGGAATTCAGATCTACAAAAAAAAAATGAAAAACATCAGAACAGAAAATGTGGGTAAAAATGAAAAAATTTTGTTCCTCCCTTAATTTATTTTTAAGACAATTGTGTAAGCAAAAAATAGCAACACAGTGTTGTAGGGCTTATTAAGTACTATTAAAAATATGACACCAATAGCTCAAAGGATGGTAAAGTAAAAGGACGTTACTATTGTAATGCTCTTACTCTTTATGTGAAGTACAATATTAACTAAAATAGATGGTGATGAGTTTAAAATGAACATTGGAATGCCTAGCATGATCAACTTTAAAAAAATACTGATCAGTAGAATTCTTTGTATTAAAAAGAATTAAAATGGAATGCTAAAAAATAGTACAATAATGCAAAAGTCTTCAGGAAAGGAAGGACAAATAAAAATCAAATGGAAAACTAGAAAACTGCAGCTGGTAGACTTGTAGACACCAATTATTAAATATATTGGACATTACAAATATAATGCACGAAACTCTCCAATCGAAAAGCATAGATAGTCAGATGGGATTCAACTATATGCTGCCTACAAGAAACATTTTAAATGAAAATAAATAGCTAGTTTAAATTTAAAAGAGTGGAAAAAATACAATAAGTAAATAGGAAAGCTAGCTTGAGTTTATTAATATCAGCCAAACAGACTTTACAACCAAGAGTATGAATATATATAAAGAAGGACATTTCATAGTGATAAATAGGCAATTTATCAGGAAGACATAAAAATCCAAACTATGTGCACAGAGCTTCAAAATACATGAAGCAAAACTCAACCAAACCCAAAAGAGAGTAGGTAAATCAACAACTGTTGAAGATTTTAACATCCATGCCTTGTTAATTGATAAAACAACTAGACAAGAAAATCAATAAATATATAGAATATTTTAAGAACACTTTTCAGTGAACTTAACCTAATTGATATTTTTAGAACACTGCACCCAACAGTAAAAGGCACATTGTTTCCAAGTGCACCTAGAATGTTCACCAAGTTAAGTCTTATACTGGGCCAAATTCAAGTGTCAATAAATTTCAAAATATTGGAAGTTTAAACAATGTGTTTTCTGACCACAATGGAAAAACTGCAAATATTTGGAAATTCACAACACACATCTAAATAACCCATGGGTCAAAGAAGAAAGCCCTGAGGTGCCTTGGTGGCTCGGTCAGTTGAGCATGTGACTCTTGATTTTGGCTCAGGTCATGATCCCAGGGTCATGGGATCGAGCCCCATGTTGGGCTTTGTGCTGAGTGTGGAGCCTGCTTAAGATTCTGTCTCACATTCTCTCTCTCTAAAATAAAAAATATAAATGAATGAATGAATGAATGAATGAATGAATGAATAACCCATGGGTCCAAGAAGAAATCACAAAGTAAATTGCAAAATATTTTAAACTGAATGATAATAAAAACACAACATATCAAAATTAGGAGGATGCAACTAGAGCAGTAATTAGAGTGAATGTATAGCTTTTAATGGGTATAGCTTTTCTAGCTTTTTATGCTAGAAAAGGAGAGATTTAAAGTCAATGATTCAATGGGGCGCCTGGGTTGCTCAGTCGGTTAAGCGGCCGACTTCGGCTCAGGTCACGATCTCGTGGTCCGTGAGTTCGAGCCTGGAGTCGGGCTCTGTGCCGACGGCTCAGAGCCTGGAGCCTGCTTCTGATTCTGTGTCTCCCTCTCTCTCTGCCCCTCCCCCGTTCATGCTCTGTCTCTCTCTGTCTCAAAAATAAATAAAAACGTTAAAAAAAATTTTTTTTTTTTTTAAAAAGTCAATGATTCAAGTGTCCATCTTAGCAAACTGGAAAAAAAATCAGATTTAACCTAATGTAAGTATAAGGAAGGCAGTAATAAAGAAGAGAAATTGATAAAATAAAAAGCAAACACATAATCAAGAAAATCAACAAAACCAAAATTTGAATTTATAATATTAACAAAATTGATGTAGAAAGGCTAAGAAAAAAAAAAGGAGTAAACCCAAACTATTCATATCAGAAATGAAAAAAGAAACATCATTACAGATTCTATAGACACGAAAAGGGAAAAAAGGCAATATTATGAACAACTTTATTGCCAGTAAATTTAACAGCTTATGTGAAATGGACAAATTCCTTGAAGATTTCAACTTACCAAAACTGGTATTAGAGGAAATAGAAAATCTGAAAAGTCTTAATTCCATTAAAGGAATTGAATTCATAAACAAAAACAAACTTGAGGCCTAAATGGTTCTACTGGTGGATTCTATCAAATATTTAAGAACAATACCAGCATTACATAAACTCTCAAAGAAAACAGAGGATGAGGAAACACTCCTCAGCCAGTTGTATAAAGCCAAGAGAACACTGTTTCCAAACCTGACAAAGAAATTACAACGAAGGATAATTACCAATAAATATACTTCTGTATTAACATAGGCACAAAATGGCTCATAAAATATTAGCAAATAAATCTAATATATAAAAAGAATAATACATCATGATCAAGTAGAGCTTATCACAGAATGCAATTGGTTTAACAATCATAAATTAGTGTAATGAACTATATTAACAGAAAAAGGGAATGAAAATATCATCTGACTACATACCAAAAAAACTTTATTGAGATGTCACACCCATTCATAGAAGAAAAAATGCAAACTAAGAGTAAAAAGAAACTGCATCAATCTGATAAAAGCCTTCTATGATAAATCTACAGATAGCATCACACTTACTGATAAAATGTTAACTTCTTTCCCCTGAGATTGGAAATAAGGCAAAAGAAAGTTCTCTCTCACCATCTCTATTCAACATTGTCCTGAGATCTTAGCCAATGCAATAAGAAAAAATAAAAAGACCAGGATTAAAAAAGAAGAAATAAAATTGAATTCATTTACAGAGAATATGATGATTTATCCAGAAAATCCTAAGGTATCTACAGAGAACTTGCAAAAACATAAGTAAATTTAGCATGGTTGCAAATAAGTCAGTATGCAAAAAATGAACGGTACTCCTATACAATGGCAGCAGAAAGAAAGAAAGAAAGAAAGAAAGAAAGAAAGAGGAAAGGAAAGGAAAGGAAAGGAAAGGAAAGGAAAGGAAAGGAAAGGAAATTTTAAAACAGTGCCATTTATAATAGCCTCAAAAATATAAAATATTTAGAGGGGTGTCTGGGTGGCTCAATCAGTTGAGTGTCCGACTCTTGACTTGATCAGGTCACGATCTCGCAGTTCGTGAGTTTGAGCCCCAAATTGGGCTCATGCTGGCAGTGCAGAGCCTTCTTGGGATTCTGTCTCTCTCTCCCTCCCTCCTTCTCTCTCTCTCCCTCTCTCTCTTTCTCTGTCCTTCCCTGTTTGCTTTCTCTCTCTCTCAAATAAACTTTAAACAAAAAAATTAATATATATGTATAAAATATTTAGAAATACATTAACAAAGAAAGATCATTCTCTGAAAATATCAGTAGGAGAAATTAAAGAAGACCTAAGTATATGGAAAAAATATATCGTGTTCGTGGTTTGGAAGACATAACATTGGGGCATTTGGTTCAGTAGGTTAAGCATTTGGAAGACACAACATTGATTGATATTCTAATTAGCCTTCTGATACTAGAAGACTTGATATGGAAGAGTCAATAATGATCAAAGCAATCCCAATGGAGTTTGTAAGAATTTATAAATAAGCTCTAAAATTTTTATGGGAATGAAAAGAACTTATAAAAAGACAAAACCATAATGAAAAAGAATAGTAATTTGGGGCTCCTGAGTGGCTCAGTCAGTTAAGCATCCAACTCTTGTTCTCAGCTCAGGTCTTGATCTCAGGTCGTGAGTTCAGGCCCCACGAGGGGCTCCACACTAGGCATGAAGAAAGAAAGAAAGAAAGAAAGAAAGAAAGAAAGAAAGAAAGAAAGAAAGAAAGAAAGAAAGAAAAAGAAAGAAGAAAGAGAGAAAAGAGAGGGAGGGAGGGACAGAGGGAGGAAGAAAGGAAGGAAGGAAGGAAAGAAAGAAAGAGAGGGAGGAAGAACAATTTGATAGACTTATGTTACCTAATTAATCACTAATAGTCATTGAGACAATATGGTATTAGGATTAGAACAGATGAATACATCAATAAAACCAAATAGAGAATCCAGAAACAGACCCACATGTCCTGACTTTCAGCAAAGGTACCAAGGTACCTCCCAATGGGGGAAATAAAAGCCTTTTCAGCAAATGGCATTGGAAGAACTGAATAAACATATGGGGGAAAATGAACCTCAACTCCTACCTCAGGAATACACAAAAAATTAACTTGATAGTTAGATCATAGACTAACTAGAAAATTCAATACTATAAAGTTTCTAGAAGAAAACACAAGAAAATATCTTAATGACCCTTGGTAGGAAAAGTTCTCTTAGAGAAGATACAAAAAGCACCCACTTTAAAAGAAAAATGATTGATAAATTGGACTTCATCAAGGCTAACATTTTCCACTCATCAAAAGTCACTTTAAGAAGACAAAAAAGCAAGCCACAAACGGGCAGAAAATACTCACAATTCAAATACCTGGCAATATAAAGAACGTACACTGATCAATACGAAAAGCTAAACAATTCAATTTTTGTAATGAACTAAAGACTTGAACAAACTTTTCACAAAAGATACACAAATGGCTGGGGCACCTGGGTGGCATCTGACTCTTGATCATGGTCTTGATCTCTGGTCATGATCTCACAGTTCGTGGGATGGAGCCCTCATCAGGTTCTGCGCTAAGAGCACATAGCCTGCTTGGGATTCTCTCTCTCCTCTCTCTCTGCCCGCATGCTCTCTCTCTCTTTCTCTCTCTCTCAAAATAAATAAATAAACATTAAAATATCTATCTATTGTTAGGAAAGAAAGAAAGGTATAGATATATATATATGAATGGCCAATGAGCACATGAGAGGTGTTCAACATCATTAATCCTCTAGGAACTACAATTTTTTTTAATGTTTATTTACTTTTGAGAGAGAGAGAGAGAGAGAGCACAAGCAGGGGAGGGGCAGAGAGAGAGAGGGAGTCACAGAATCCAAAGCAGGTTCCAGGCTCTGAGCTGTCAGCACAGAGCCCAACATGGGGCTCGAACCCAGGAACCGTGAAATCGTGACCTAAGACGAAGACGGACACTTAACCAACTGAGCCACCCAGACACCCCTAGGAACTATAAATTAAAATCACAATGAAACACCACTTTGCAACAACTAGAATGGCTAAGATTGAAAAGACTAACACCACCAAATGTGGACAAGGTTAAAAAAACAACTGGAACTCTTATACATTGCTAGTGAGGGTTAAAAAGGTACAATCACTTCTGAAAAGCAGCAGTTTCTTAGAAATTTAAACCTACATGTATTATATGACCCAGCAAGTGTACGTTTAGGTATGCACCGGAGAGAAGTGAAAATGTATGCACACATAGGACTTGTCCACAGATGTTTATAAGACCTTTTTTTAAACATTTTTGATGTTTATTTTTGAGAGACAGAGACAGAGCATGAGCGGGAGAGGTGCAGACACACACACACACACACACACACACACACACACACACACAGAATCTGAAGCAGGCTCCAAGCACCAAGCTGTCAGCACAGAGCCCGACGCGGGGCCCGAACTTGTGAACCACGAGATCATGACCCGAGCCGAAGTCAGACGTCCAACCGACTGAGCCACCCAGGTGCCCCTTAAGAGCTTGCCCCTTAGGCAAAAACTAAGAACCATCCCAAATGTCCACGAAGAGAAGAAGGGACCAACAAACGGGTATGTGTTCATACAGTGGAGCACAGCTCAGGTGATCCATGCAATAACATGGACGAATCTCTAAAACATGTTGAATGAAAGTGGCCAGACACAGAACAGTACATGCTATGTAATCTTATTTTATTGAAGTTCAGCACAGATCAAACTATCTATAGGGATAGAAATCAGAGCAGCAGTTGGCTATGGGTGGTACGCATTCACTGGAATGGGAATTTTCTGGGATGATGGACGTTTTCTATATCTGGATCGTGGTGTTGGTTTTAGTTGTATACTGTTGTCAAAACTTATGGAATTGTGGGGTGCCTGGGTGGCTCAGTCGGTTGGGCGACCGACTTCGGCTCAGGTCATGATCTCACAGCTTGTGAGTTTGAGCCCCACGTCAGGCTCCATGCTGACAGCTCGGAGCCTGGAGCTTGCTTCGGATTCTGTGTCTCCCTCTCTCTGTCCCTCCCCTACTCACATACTGTCTCTCTCTGTCTCTCTCAAAAATAAACATTAAAAAAAAAATTTTTTTTTAATGGAATGGTATGAGGCACCTGGGTGGCTCAGTTGGTTAAGTGTCTGACTGTTGATTTCAGCTCAGGTCACGATCTCACAGTTGGTGAGATTGAGCCCTGTGTCAGGTTCTGTGCCGACAGTGTGGAACCTGCTTAGGATTCTCTCTCTCCTCTCTCTGCCCCTCCCCTGAGCTCTCACGCTCTCTCTCTCTCTCAAAATAAATAAATAAACTTAAAATAAAAACTAATGGAATCGTACTTTTAAGATGAGAATTTTGCTGTACACAAATGTTACCCGATTTTCAAAAATATAAAGGCATATACTATTTTCACCGAGTCTTGCTAATGTGGGACGTCTGCCCACCAATATCCGGAGTTCCCACGAAACACTGCTTCATCGCAGCTGCTGACCGTCATTGGGATTCCCGCAGGCTCCAGGGCACCCCCTCCCCCACCGCAAGCATCCCTGCCTTTCCTAGCTTGGCTCTCCTCCCCACCTCTGCAGTCTCCCTCTGTGCTGGGTGCCCACACACTGCCCTGGCCCCTCGAGCTGGGAAGCTGTGTAGTTATCCTACGCAGTAAGGCCTCACTAGAAGGCTCCTAAGCCAGCCCTGCCAGGGACAGCTGCCACAATGTCCTATCAGCTTTCTTTGTTGTTGGGTCCAGACATTTTGCTGTTATTAGTGTTGTTTTTCCGAAAAATCATTCTTTCAGGTTTGGCTTAGATCCGCCTTCTTCCCTAGGAAATGTGGGAGCTAGACCAGAATCAGATCTGTGCTGGAGACAAGCTGCTGTCCCTAGGGGATCGCATTCCCCTCTGGGACAGAGACTACACAGCTTTGTTCTCCCCCTTCCAAGGCCTTTCCTGCACGACGCTCTCCGAGCCCTGTCTCCTCTCAGGAGAAGATGGGCAATCCCAGATCTCCCCCTTCTCCCACATAGGTGTGTGGATACGCGGGGAGAGCCGGTGTGTTCTTCCCTGGTGCTTGCTGCCTTTCCCACGGACCACTGCCATCAGCTTCTCTGTTCTTGCCTTAAAAAATCTTATATTCCCTCCCATTAGCCCCAGTTTTGAGTAAAAGTTTCTTAAGTTCAGGTACATAGGGCTTTGGGAAATGAGGGAGGGCTGGAGCCCTCCCCTTCCAGTCCACCTTGCCCTGTGTGTGAACTTTTAAAAGGAAAAGGAACATTTTACCACTGGATGCCACCAGACCTCTTGATTCCACCACCATGCCTTCCTCCAGGGGTTCCTGGCTCCCAGGCTGATGATGCACTGGACTGCCAGGACTCTCTGGAATCCTCTCTCTCCCTGGACCCATGTAGATCTGCCCAGAGGCATCAGAAAGTGTCAGAACAAAACAGAAGCCAGTTAATGCCGCAATGTCAATCCACTTAACATGACTGCAGCCCCAGAGCCAAAGCAGATTATTGGAGCTAGACTCTCAGTTAGAAACATGGGGTTTGGTTTCCAGAACTGGGATGGATCCTTGGGTTTCTGCTTACCAGCTGGGTGACCTGGAACAGGTGACCTCTCTATGCCTTGTTTTCCTCATCTGAAAAATAGAGACAATAACAGGACATACCTCTTGGGGTGATGTGTGAGGATTAAATGAGTTACTACGTGGAAAGGGCTTAAGAGAGTGCCTGGAACAGAGTAAGTGCCGTTTAAACGTTTGTTACATCAATTATAAACATTACGTAAAATTGTCCTCATCGACTTCAAAAGGAGGACCTTACCTAGAGGGTGAAAATTAGCTGAAGAAGCCCAAACCTGGCCACTTCCTTGTAATACACCAGTGTGTGAACATTTTTAATACAGTGGAGGGAGAGACTATATACATACATACACAAGGCTGCTTTTAGCTTAGTCAACATGAGCAGGAACTCCAACATGCCAACATAAAATAACATCAGAGGCAATGATGGAGGAAAGGTGAATGGGGAAATTGGGGTCAAGCAGTCTTAAATTGAGGGCAATATCTTGGCTCTACTTTCCCATAGAGTAAGAAATACAGTGGAAGAAACACATGGAAGGACATGGGCCCGGGAGCTGCCTGAGTGGTCCGAGCAAAGAGTCACCAAGGCTGGCTGGGGGGCAGCTGCTCTATGCTCTGAACTGGGAAGGGCAGGGGAAGGACCTTCCTGAGCGGCATCCTATGAGGCAGAGGAGACCAGACTATCCATCAGAGCATCATAATGCTTAAGCAGCATGAAGTCGTAAAGCCAGCTGCTGCTGCCAGCATCCTTCTCTCCACTTCCCCCAACCCCTCCCCAGCCTGAGGGCAGAGGCAGGAGGCCCTGACTCTCCCCAGCCTGATGGCCGGGGCAGGAGGCCCTGACTCATCAGCTGTGTCACTGGCAGGAGAAAGCTTCTGAGGATGAACCCTCTGTCCTGCCTGCCTGCCAGGCAAGGTTACAAGGGCCTAGGGAAAGCAGTATTCTCTCCTCTTCTATTCATTCATTTGGTAAATATTTATTGAGTGCCTACCATGTGCCAGGCCCTACCCTAGGCACTGCAGACATAGAGAATCAAACCAGGAAATTTCTCTGCCTCAGGGATGCTTCTTTTCCAGTGAAGGGAGTCAGACAACAGCAATAGCATAATAAATAATTACATGCGATGGTAGGCTAGCAGAGGCCGAGTGCTTTGGAAAACATAGAGGAGAGGAAGGCGAAGGGGCTCATTGGGTAGGGGAGAGAGTGGGCTGCAGAAATAAAAAGGGTGATGGGAAAGCAGGGCAGGGACCAGGGTGAGGAAAGTGAGCAGGTGCTCAGGGTGCCACGGGTAAGGAGGCCCTCCCTCTCAGGGTCGTGCAAGCACAGGGCCCGCCCTGAATGAGCCCCTCCTGATGTTTCATGCCCCAGGCACCTCTAGAACCTCCCCCTAGCTCAGGCCCTGAGTGCAGGCCTATTCGAGAGAGTGAGATTTGGGCCAAACTGGAAAAAGAAGAACAAAGCTGGAGGTCTCATATTTCCTGATTTCAAAACTTAGTACAAAATCTATAGTAAACAAAAGAGAGTGATAAAGACATCATGACAGTACCATATAGACTGATGGACCTACACACCAATGGAATAGAGAGCCCAGAAATAACATCCCACATAGAGAGTCAAATGATTTTCAACAAAGATGCCAAGACCACTCCACGGGGAAAGGACAGTCTTTTCCACAAATGGTGCTGGGAAAATTGGAAGACCACATGCAAAAGAATGAAGTTGGACCCTTACCTCACAGCATATACAAAAATTAACTCAAATAGATCAAATGCTTAAACATAAGACCTAAAACTATATAAAAAAAAAATCTTAGAAGAAAATAAAGTTTCATGACATTAGATTTGGCAATGACTTATTGGATATTGAGAAAAAATAGATCAATTAGTGTCAGAATTTGAAACTTCAATTAATCAAGGGACACAATAGAATGAAAAGGCAACCAACAGAATGGGAGAAAAGATTCGCAAATCATATACCTGATACAGGGTCAATATCTAGAATAAACCAAAAACTCCTGCAACTCAACAACAAAAAAAACAAACAATCCAATTTTAAGAGGGGCAAAGGCGCCTGGGTGCCTCAGTCGGTTAAGTTTCTGACTGACTCAGGTCATGATCTCACAGTTCGTGAGTTCGAGCCCAGCATCAGACTTCGCGCTGACAGCTCAGAGCCTGGAGTCTGTATCAGATTCTATGTCTCTCTCTCTCTCCCAAAAATAAATAAGCATTAAAACAAATTTAAAGGGACAGAGGACTTGAACAGGGCATTTTTCCAAAGAAGATATACAAGGAAAACGTACAAATGGCCAATAAGCACATGAAAAGATGTTCAACAACACTGACCATTAGGGAAATACAAGTCAAAACCACAGTGAGATGCCACCTCATACCCCTTAGGATGACTACGATAAAAAACAAAATAAAATAAATACAGAAAACAACAAGTGTCGGCAAGCATATGGAGAAATGGAACCCGTGTGTGCTCTCCGTGAGAACGTACAATGGTACAACCATTATAGAAAACAATATGGAGGTTCCTCCAAACGTTAAAAATAAACTTATCGTAGGATCCAGCAATTCCACATGTGTGATTCCCACTTGTGTGAAATACCTAGAGTAGTCAAATGCTCGGTGTGGCTGGATCACAGCCTCTGCCCACACCTCAAGCCCACGGGCAATGGTGCACGTGGGCGGAGGTCTTAGACCCTCAGTTCCTCACACACAAGCCTCAATCTGCTACCTACTTACTTAAGCCCCCATCGGTCGGGTTTTGAGGAATAAGCATCTTGTAAAGCACATTCTTCTGGGCAGCACACGTGTCTGCAGATGACATCGTAGATTAACAGGCCCCACTCGAGGTGCCCCAGGAGTGCCGTGCGGGCCCCGGACGGAGGCACCCACAGCTGCTCACTGGTAGCACTGTGCTAGAGACAAGAGCACAAGGAGAGGGAGAGAGAACACACTTCATGCTCCACAAAGGAATAAGGTCCTTGAGATATAAGGCCCTGGAGGCTTAATGGGCTATGTTGACTCACCAGCTTTGGTGATAAATAAATTTCATCATTCCCCAGTCTGCTGATAATGAGCTCTCAGACAAATCAGTGATCAAACTTAAAAAGATGGTCTGTGAACCACTAATCTCACAGAACAATTGCACAAAAGTTTACTGTAGCCATATGAAGGGAATTTTTATGAACCTTTTAAATCTGCTGATATACTTGGGGAGCGAGCGCATCAGTGGTGCATTTAAAAGTCTATGTGGAAGTAAACATTTTACTGCATGTTTGGGAAGCAGGGAAAAGTTAGCCAAGATTCATATTTTTCTAGGGCAAACGAGGTCATGCACTGGTTTGCGGCTGGTTTTCCCTTCCATGGGGTCCTGTAAAGATTCGGGAGGGCCCCCCAAACACTGCTGTTTTGTTATTCCTGGAGATTTATGGGGTTTCGGTGAAAGGCAACAGTAAGCGTTCTCCCCAAGACAGACCAGGAGGCAACAGCTGCAAGATGGCAGCATTGCTCTGCAAGTGGGAACAGCAGCGCCTGCCCACAGCCTCCCACAGCCTGCGGCCCGGGGACCTAGGAAATGCTACAGGCATGTCCAGGCCTCGCAGGAGGGCACTCTTCCTGCTCCCCAGACCTATCTGGAGCTCAGAGCAGGGGCACAGCGGGGTACCAGGGGGACTGTGCTCCCATGACGTCTCAGCGGGGATGGGGCCCTCGTCTGAGGGCATGTTGGCCACTTGTGGCCACTCGACATCTAGTGCCTCTTTTTCCCAGGTCCCAGTGCTCTTTGAAGGACTTCTCCCCACCACCAGCCCCCCCCCTCCAAGCCAAGAGGCGGCCTGCTGTCCTGTTGGCCAATCAGGCTGCTTAACTCGGGCCCTGAATCTTAAGGAAGGAAGCCCTTCACTCTAGCCTTGGTGCCTGGTCTTGCAGAAGCCATCACACCACCTGAGGGTCTTGGGCCACCTCGCTTCCGCCCCTTTTTCTGAGCCCAGTTCTGGAGCCATCTGGGGCCTTCCAGTAAATTCCCAGTGTACTGATATTTGCAAGAGTTCATTTCAGCCGCTGATGAGTACAGATGGGCATCGTCCCTGGATGTGCTACCAGAACAACCAAGGAAGTGCTCACACGTCATATCTTGAAGCAAACACTGTGTCACCAGAGACTGTATCTTAGCAGGACAAATGCACCTCTCTGGGGCTCATAAAGGCCCAAGGCACTGCTTGCAATTGATAGGCAGCCTTTGTGGAGGCAGGCAGAGACTCACCCTCTCAAGGACCCCTTCCTAAACAGGATTCTCAGGTTGGAAGAGTCAGGAGTCATCACAAACCAAGATGCCACAGTGAAGAATCCTGAGTTTACTTGGGTTTATCGCGGTAAAATGTACGTAACATGAAATACACCACTTTTGCCATTTTTAAGAGCTCAGTTCTGTGGCACTAAGTACATTCACACTTTGTGCATCTGCCTCCAGAACCTCTGGGTCCTCTCCAACTCACACTCTGTACCCATTAAATCAGAACTTCCCATTCCCGCCTCCCCCCGCACCCCCGCCCCCAGCCCTTGGAAACCACCCTGCTACGCTAGGCACCTTATGTAAGTGGAATCACACAGCACTTATCTTTTTGTGACGGGCTCATTTCACTTAGCATAAGCATAATGTCCTCGAGGTTTACCCATGTTGTAGCACCTGTCAGAATTTCTGTCCTTCTTAAGGCTGAATAATATTCCACGGTGAGTATACACCACGTTTTGTTTATCCGTGCCTCCATTGACGGACACTTGGGCTGCCTCCGCTTTTTGGCTGTTGTGAACAATGCTGCTATGAACACAGGTGTACAAATATCTGTTCAAGTCCCTGCTTTCCACTTTTTTGGCTGAATTTACTTTTGAAGGCCGCCAAATACGGGCTGGTTGCATGGCCTTGTCTTTTTATACAGGTGATTTACATGAACAATGTCTTTCTGAGCACTTGCTACGTGCAAGATGTTATACCAGATTCGAGGGATACAAAGATGGATAAGTTAGGGCCCTCCTCCGGCGCCCACCAGGAGGGGAAGAGGCTCCGGCACAGACATAGCAGGAATAATGGCTGCATCACTCCCACGAGGCCCAGACAGGAGTGCCATCGACTCCTCTAGCGAGCGCTGGTGGGGCGCCGGGGGATGGGCGGGTGCCAGCAGGGATCACTGTTGCCGGGACCACCCATCTTCGGGCCCCATTAGACAAGGTCCAAGACAGGCCTTTCAGGCCCCTCCTCACCTAGGGTGGCAAGACGCCCACCCCACCCCCACACGGCAGGGACTTCCCATGCATTCCCAGAGGACGGCAGTGAGCCTCCCAGTGCATGCGATCTCGTGTAAGTTTTCTATCGCAGCCTAAGTTACCCGAGCCTGTATTACCTCATCTGGAAACGCATCAAGCTCTTGTGAGAGCTAAATGCAATCAGCCAAGTCAACACGCAGCCCAGTCCCTGGCCACGGGAACGCACCCACGGTCTCGGCGACTTCTCCCTGACCCGTCAGCTCCCTCTGAGCGGGAAGTGGGCTTCACTCATCACTGTGGCTCCAGGGCCCAGCAGAGTGCCTGACACTGACCAGGCGCACAGTGCATATTTGTTGAATTCTCTAATCTTCACATTTTCGGCCACAAAGAGAAAACGAGTCAGGCCTAGGTGAACACAGAGCATAGTAGGTACCGCCTCTCGGCGAAAGTCACCCCCCTAGCACCGGGGCTGGACCCCAGCAAGCCATCGTGTGCACGTTCCTGTGCTAGCTGGCTGGCTCGGGTGAGGTTCCAGAAAGCACTGGAAGAAAAGTGGGAGGCAAGAGGAAGCGAGAAGCCGTTTTCCCAGCTTCTGCGTCTCTTCCAACAGAGGTACCAGCAATAGTGGAAGAAGGCCAGCAGGGACGGGGACGGTGGCCTGGCCGGCAGCAGTGGTGGCAGCAGAGGGCCAGAAGGCGCAGGCCCGGCTTCCTGCTCAATCGCTTGTTCCCAGCCCCAGCAGTGGCACCAAACTCTGGGTGCTGGCTGACACCGTGTTCCCGATCGTTCCTCAAGTCCGGAGGTGGTAGCAACTTCCTGCAGCTGTCGATCATGCGCCAACTTTACCTCAGCTCTTTCTCTGCCTCCACTCTTCCTATACCTCTGTGAGCAATTCCCTGTGCTCAATTCCCTGTCTTGAGATCCCCAGGAGTGTTTGAGTGATTGGATACCAACTAACACAGTTAACGTCCTGGAAGCAATGTCTAGGGGGCTTAAGGTGGCCCTTCCACAAGGGCCACTCAAGATGTGGGGCCACCTCTTCATCTCTGCCTAGCAAAAGCTGTTAGGAGGAAGCTCCACGGTCTTCCCAGTACCACCTGGGGCACAGGCCACTTTGTACAGTTGTGCTGGTTGTTCACTGCACAAAAGTGCCCTACTTTTTCTAAATTAAATGTGGGCTGGCAATAGTCCCGCTGAAATACTTCCAGGCCCAAACCCGGGTGGGGGCAAACTCCTTCCCAAAAAGCTCAAAGCCCCCACCTTCCTCCCAAGAAGCCCCCGACACTGTTTTCTAGGCTGACTGGGGCATTTCAGAGGAAAAGCATTTTGGTCAGAATTGATTGTCATTTCTAGTCAGGTAGAGGCGAGGCAAGGCCAGAACAGAACAGATTCAGGACTCAGCAGAAGTTCCCCTGAAGCGGGTCTTCCATTGCTCAACACATCCCCAGGCCTCCATCCCATTTTATGTGGCCCTGAGCGAGGCGCAGAGAGAAAACACGAAGCTGACCCCTCCCCGCCTCCATGGAGCTCCTGGACGCGGAGAGCCTCACAAGCCACAAACCTTTCTCCGTGCCTCCTCTCCCTGCAGGAAGAACCCAGAAGGCTGCTGGGAGTCCTCCCCGAATCCCATGTTCCTCGGGCCAGGACTTGGTGCCACCAATGCTTTCCGGGCATCTGTAACAACACTGCATTTGTGAAGGGTTTCAGGTACTCGGATGAATGCAATTAAATGAGGCGAGCCAGCCTCACTGGGCTCCCTAATGCGTGCAGAGTTCACCACTCCCTTCTCTGTTGTTCAGGAGAAGCAGGGGAGTCCGAGAGACCACACCGCCCGCCGAGTTCACAGCAACCGAGGCATCCCTATTCCTGCGTGAGTGTGCGCGTCTACGCTTGAAACCCTTAAACAACCCCTCGCCATATGTGTCGTTTTTAAATGGAAACCAAACGGGACAGGATTCTGACGACAGTCTGTCACTGAAAGCAGTACTTCCCCCGGTTAATTTATGTCTTCCGTAATCAAGCTGATGCTTTTTAAAAGGCTCCACCTGGGATGGCACTTTTTTGCCCATACGCTCACATTCAAAGGTTCCCCAGCCTGTGAGCTAATAGTCATTTTAAGACACTGCACCCTGGTAGCACTTTATCTTCCTCGCTCTTTACCTGTATTAATTAATTAGTGCTATAAATACAACCAGCACATGACTATTCTAGAGCTAATCAGTCACTGACTCAGCTCTGTACCTGGAGGGAAATTAGGAAAATTGAATCTTTCAAGAGTTGGGCCCATACGAGGTAACTTAGTCGATTTTATCCTGAGGGTCAGTGAGGACTAGTTGATTTGGGCTCCAACTGGGTAGAAAAGTAATTTCCTTAACAGCAAGCCAGCAACCCTGGGTAAGGGGATACTGACCTCTTCCAAGTAAACCACAGACGATGTTTTCTTGCAGATTGAGTGTACTGGCATTTACTGAAGGCACGGACTGGATGCCTCATCCTGGGCTATGTGATAAATGTCAGGCCCTTTCTACTAAATCGTTTTGGTGGGGATAAACAAACCCAGCATACAGTCCAGGGTCAGAAACATCAACCCCCAACATCAAGCAAAAGAAATCAGGGGTCTGGGAGTTGATATAAAATATTATGAACTCAGAGTCATTCAAAAAAAAAAAAAATACTAATGGAGCTTCTACTGTGTTGCATGCCAGAAAAAGACCTGGTCTCCGCCAGGAATACCAGGAGTAAGATTTGGTCTCCACTCTTGAAGGGCTTACTGCCACCGAGGAAGACAGACATGAAAACTACAATTTCATACAGAGGATTCCATGGTGCCCACAATCCAAGTGGGGAAATTACCACAGGGCATTCTAAATCCACTGGGTCCCAGACATGTCCAGAAAGAAGGCTGAGAAAGGAGAGTTCTGCTCATTCAGGCATGGGCCTCAAGGATTGTCCTCACTGCTGATGCAAAGCTATTTCTGTTTCGTTTGGACCTTATCTCTGAGTTTCTAGGTCCAAATTTGCTTCCGATTCCAGGTTTGGCAGCACTGGTCCTGGGCCCTGCGCCTCAGCCCCGTCCTGGCCTGCAGGCCTCTGCCCTGGGATTGGCCTCCGTCTGGGTCACAGGTAAATAAGGGCCCCACGGGGTGAGGTGAGGGAGAGGCACACTGAATCCCGATGGCCGGCCCAGACCATCACTTCTCCGGCAGCTCAGTTTTCTTCCATTAACTGCAGACTGAAGACCTTGTCCCCTCCAGGTCTTTCCCTGAGTCAGGAGCTGCCGGCTGGTATCTTTATTTGTGGGCGGAAGCGTTTGCTTCTGTCTCTTGTCCCCATTGCCGATTAATCCTGGTAGTGCCCTTACACAGGGGTTCTGGGCGGGGCGCTGAGGGATTCAGGATGCAAGAAGCCTGACGTAGGGGACTTCCCTGGGAGCTCAGGCCCCAGGCGGGGTGGGGAGGATGTGTGGACAAGCAGCAGTGCTGAGCTCACAAGAAGCCCTGAAGGTGCAGGGTGGAAGCGCTGGCCTCTGCAGGTTCCTGCTGGGTGGGGAGTGGAGGAGGTGGGTTGGAGGCCTGCTGGAACAGGGCTCCTCCCTACAGGGAGGGTTAAGCAGCGAGGGGCGTGGCTGGGATGGGGGCGGAGCATTGCAGGGCAGAGAAGATGGTGGGCAAGGCAGGGCGTGCGGGGGAGTGAAGCTTGGGAGCCCTCCTTGAACATTCATGCTGAAAATGCTCTGGGACCGCCACACCTTGTAGATTTCATTTCCTCTTTCAGTGACCCAATCCCTCACTCCCCCACAGCAGGCACCTTCTGACAGCAGCGAAAGCAGGCCTGTGGGGAAATGATCTCCTGTATCTCCCGTGCCCCCCCCCACCCCCTTCCACAACACCATAGTCCAGCTCTTTGTTGAGGCAGCCCCTCTACAGGGAAAGAGGTGGTTTTTCTTCTTGCTTCCTTGAAGCAACAAACCACCCCCAGATGTTTTGTTTCTGCTCCTCTTTGCAGAGCCCAAAAGGTCCAAACACAGATGCTTCGCCTGCCCACGTAGAATGGGAAAGTCCTGTGACTGGACAGGCATTCTGGGCAGCTACAGGTTGAAGACTGTGAAACTGATGGAGAAAAGCACCGATCCCCACTTTCTTAAGGTTTTCACTCAATGGCCACAATGAACTCCAGGGCTGGAGGGGGCTCTGGACACCATCTGGAGCCCATGAGAGACTCATACTGATGCTGTCCAGGAATAGACGCCACTACCTGCCAATGGAAACTCTCCCAAATTTTTACCTGCATGCTGGGAGCCATAGTTTTGTGGGCGCTTGGCCAGGGCCACCTCTGCTTTCAGGAAGGTGACTCTCTGTGTCAGGGATCTTCAGGAGCACTAAGCCACTGCCCTACACCAGGCAAGGAACTCCACATCTTCCAACAGATGGAAGTCCTACCACCTCGTAGCCACTTTCCTTTCCTCTCCAGTGGCCTCCAGGGGTGCATCTCAAGGCCACCCACTCATGCCATCAGTGCCCTTCTCTGAACTCCCCACAACGGAGGGGCTTCCCCAAGATTACCCATGCAGTAGTGTTGGAACCCATCTCTTGAAATGAACAAATGGGTGAATGAATGAATGTACGAGTGAATGAATGAATGAATGAATGAATCATTACACTATACTTCACCCTGTGCTCTCAGAATAGAAAACCTAGAAGAATAATAGAAACACAAGATTTAAGCTCAGGATCCTGTACCACTTCGGTAGCATTCAGATCTTCCAACTTAGGAAAGCTAATTATCTGCACCCACTCTTGCATGAAACAGCAACATTCAAAAAGAACAGAGCAGCTCATCTCCAAAGATGTGTAAGCAGAGGTGCAAGGATTATCTGTTCTGAACCAGAGATATTCTGGCCTTGTGCTACTACAGTGTGGCCCAGGAACCAGCTGCATCAGTCCTGAGACCTGTTAGAAATGCAGTACCTTTTTAGAAACACCCACCCCAGATCTACTAGCTCTGATCCTGTCATTTATTGAGATTTGCAAGTGATTCATGCCCACATTAAAGTTTGGGAAGTGTTGGTCCCCAGCCCCAGCTGCATATTAGAAGCAACAGGGCAAGTTTAGTTTTTAAATACCAATGCCCAGACCCCTCTGTAGACAACTGAATCAGAACCTCTGGGGGTGGGGCCCAGACATTTGTTATGTTTTAAAGTTCTGCAAGGGAGTCTCATGTGGCATGAGTGGGAACTGCGGCCCCCAGAGATTCCTGCACTTCATATCCGGCTGAACTTGAGATATTTGCTTTCTCTTCCCTGTTGTTATTTTTGAAATACATCGCTTTTTAAAAGTCCAAGAATACAAGCTAGTATACAGTGAAAAGCAAGTATCTCTCCATCCCTAACCTTCCAGGTTCCAATTTTTCTCTCCAAATGCAATCACTACTACCAGAATTTTAGGTCTTTCCAGAGTTATTCTGTGCATGGCCAAACACATCTGCATCCATACAGCCTTCTTTACATGCAGTGGTTTAAACTACACATGCTGTCCTCTAGCTTGCTCTTTCCACGTAACAGTATATCTTAGAGAGTGTTCCATAGCAGTAAACATGATCCTGTCTCTTTCCTTTTGTCAACTACATAGTATTCTATTGCACGAATGTAACATAATTTCTTAACCGGTCTCCAGTTGATGGACACTCAGGTTGTTTCCAATTTTCTGCAACTACAAACTATCTGTAATGAATAACACATACAACCACACCCACTTCTGCTACTCTTGCCTCTTTTTCTCCTTTTTTTTTTTTTTTTTTTTTTTTTTTTTTTCCCCGGTAGCACTTACAAGCACCACATCAGAATGACCATATAATTTGTTGTGCAGACTGGGACAGTTCTGAGAACAGAAGGGGGCGCTATTAACAGTTCTAACTAGGACATAAATGTGACTGTCCCAGGCAACCGGGCTGCATGGCCACCCTACCTGAACTTGCTATGTATGTATTCATTGTCTGTACTTGTTTCTCGCCTACTTGCCCTCTAGAATACAAGCTCCTGGAAGGGTAAGAACCGGTCTGGTTTGTTCACTACTCTTCCTCCAGTACCTAGAACAGTGCTGGAGTGCATCAGCAGCTCATTAAATATTTGATAAATGAATTAATAACGAATGTCTTTGAATATCCATCATTGGCACATGTATGAGTATAGCTGTAGGATATAAATTCCTAAAAGTTGAATGGCTGCATCAAAGAGTATGTGTATCTTATAACTTCATAGATGTGACTGTGTTATACTCCATGGAGTATGTATTCCCACTGACAATAAGAGTGGAATTTCTGCCCTCTCTTAGTCCTCTGAATCCTCATGGTTGCACGTGTGTGTGTGCACATAAATATGTCCATGTGCACACATCCAAACTCAATGTGCCCCCCACACAAAGACCCACTGGCACAGCCCTGCCGTGACCAAGTATCGAACCTTCTGACCTCCCAGGGGCACATGTTTCAGTGCAGGCATAGGTGAGGAAAAGACCTTCCTCACATGGCTGACTGGGGAGTTTAGTGTATCCCCTCTTCTCCCCAGTCCCCTTCCCGGGCAGGATCAACACTTGCCTTCCAGGCCCCTGTCAGACACAGCATGCCAGCACCTAGTGTGGGCCTGGCTCAATAAGTGCTTAATTAATTAATCAATCAAGCCAAATCAAAGATTAGGTTGATTATCCAGATCGTTTCATCTATACAACACTAGGCAACTGGTTAATTGCTTTTTCTTTTTTTAAGTTTTGTACCGAAATGACAATATGTTTTAGAATTACATAGATACACCCTCAGAGGTCAAAAACCTGATAAGTAGGAAATATTCCCAGGGTGTCCTTAAGAGCAGATTGCTGCAGAAGCAATAGTCATTATCCTAGAAGTCAATGCCTTAATGTTACCATAATGCTGAGGTATATAATACCCTGGCTTATGATAGGATAACTAAAATCCCCAAATATGAGCTACAAAAATAAAAAACCAAACTCAGAGAACCTACATCAGCACTATTTTCCCCACTGTGGATGTCCATACATATGCTGATCATAAGGACAAAGGAATGTGTTATTGTATAAGAGTCTTAATTGTGCCTCTCCCTGTGGGATTCTGTCAGAATCTCAGCATGGCGTAGCTCTGTAAGAAAATATTATGTTAGGTAAAATGTAGAAAAGTGAAAACCTGGTAATCAAATAACCACAGTGAAGAGAAATGCTGTGTGGTTCCTGTGTTTAATAAACTTCCTATGGATAGTGGAGATTTCCAGGAAACCCCATCCAATAGGCTCATGGAGCCCCGTGTTGGGTTCATACATTCACTTAACATTCATCAACTACCTGCCTTAGTCTCACTCAAGGATCACAAGATGCTGAGATTTTTGCACTATTTATTTTTAGCCATAAATATTAGACTAGGCCTTTCTGGATATCAGTCTGATAGGAACTGTGGTATGTTTGGGGCAGAATAAGGTCATGGCATCCCAAGGCCCTTCTCTGTGCATGCTACAATCGTGCACCCAGGGCAGACACATCCAGAACCTGCCACTTGTTTGTCACTGGCAGCAGCTTGGCCCAAACAGGCCTAGGACCTCAGCAAGGTGCAGTACACAGACCAAGCCATCTTAGCAGGTTGAATCCAAGTGGAAATTTCGGGTAACTTCCAGGAGCTGAAAACAATGATTCACAAAAGCATCTTCTCCTTCCTTTCTAAAGATTTGCCTTTGATTTTTAAAAAGCTCTTTTGGGTTGAGTTAGAGCACTCACTCACACATCCGTCTGGGAGCCGTGATCTGGCAGCAGCCCATGCCTCAGAGACTGCCAGGAGGACTCCGGGGGCTCGTTGGGGCCTCTGATTCCCAGCAGCCCGAGCCCGAGCTCAGAGACGCGTGATCCCGACCAGAAGCGCTGCCTTCACAGGCTGTCGGAGAGTGTGAACCTGGGACAGCAGAGCTGGCTGTCGGCCCCACAGTAGCCACTTCCTTCTCCACCCGCAGTGATGCAAACACTCAGAAAGATCAATGGCTGTCGCTTCAGAACTTTCCCCTTTGCAACGTTTTTAACACATGTTCAGCCACACACTGCAATTATGTAATTCCATAAACACACACACACACACACCAACACACACATTTGTCACATGTCGATCTTCATGGTCAACGCAGCACCTTTAAATGGCACAAGACACTCCCCAGGAGTGGCAAACTCGGGTCTGGCTGAAGACTGATGCCAACTGGCCCCCAAGGGATCCAAGGTCCAATCGAAGTCTGCCAAGGATTTGGGCACTATGGTCTGGGGACCTTGCAACCACGCACGGACATTTGTGCCTTCCTCAAGCCTGGGTTTCCCGTGAGGGGACCTATGTCCAGGGTCTGAGTAATGGATCAGGTATCAGAAAGCACAAGGGTGCCTGGGTGGCTCAGTCAGTTAACCGTCTGACTCTTGATTCAGTTCAGGCCATGACCTCACCATCGTAGATCGAGCCCCACACAGGGCATTGCGCTGGGCTTGGAGCCTGCTTGAGATTCTCTCTTCCTCTCCCTCTGCCCCTCCCCCACTCACGTGTGTGTGTGTGTGTGTGTGTGTGTGTGTGTGCACGCGCGCGCTTGCTCTCTCTCTCTGTCTAAAAAAAGAAAGAAAGAGGAGGAGCCAAGATGGCGGAACAGCATGGAAGTTTTTTGTGTGTCTCACGTCCATGAAATACAGCCAGACCAACACTAAACCATCCTCCACACCTAGAAAGCTGATTGGAGGATTAGCACAACGATCTGCACAACCTGAACCACAGAACTCAGCAGGTACGCGGCGCAGAGAGGTGAACTTGGGGAGAGAGAAGCCGGCGGCAGGCAGGGAGCCACCTTTGCCAGCGGAGAAAGGATGGAGACTGGGGTGGGGGAGAATACGGGAAAAGCACCCCTCCCCAAAAGCAGCAGGAGAGAAAGTGGAAAATTGGTAACAGCCACTAAAAAAGGGAGAAAGGAGAAAGGAGAGGGTTTAAATTCCATTAAGACTGTAAACAGAGGGAGTGCAGAGTCTGAAACTCCGCAGCTCCATACCTGGCGGTGCTCTGGTGAGAAGGCTCTCCCAGGAGCAGAGTGGAGTCCGGGGGTCTTCAGGCCACACGGGGAGAGGCGGTTCCCCTGCTGGGGGGACACCTGGTAGAGGCTGTGTGGGTCCCCCAAAGGCAAGGCCCCAGTGGACCCCAGAGAACGGCCACATTCGCTGGTACTGGAACAAGGTCGTTAAAGGGGAAGCCTGGTGCCAGAGGCGTGTTGTGATTTTCCATAATCCCTGAAACGCTGCTGCCCCACTATCTCGCGAACTTTTTCTGGGGCGGGCTGGCACCCGGCCGCAGTCTCTGGGCGTCAGCAGCAGCATGACCCACGAACGTCCCTGGGTGCGGCCGGCACCCGGCCATCGCTCCGCGAGACCCTCTGCAGAGGGGAGGAGCGGGTCAGAGCCGCAGTCCCTCAGAAGTAAGGGGTCGGGGAAAAAAGCCGCATCTGAGACAAAACTCAGGAGGGAGGTGCTGCCTGGGGCTTGGTCACAAACTGTGTAAAAGCAGTGAGCAGATGGAAGCCGAAGACGACGGGTGCACAATTGCTGATCCGGGAGAACAGAGTTCGGATATTAGAGACTGGGTAGCTGGGTGACGCCATTTTCACCGCTCCCGCGCATGCGCATACGCACCTATAAGTGCCACAACAATCCACCACGGTAAGCTAAGCAGCGCCATCTAGTGGAAACCAGAGCCATTACACTAAGCCCCGCCCAACTGGGCCAACCTCGCTCTTCAGAAACACAAGCAGTCTCTCCGCCTGCTTAGTTTATGGGCTATAAACTTCATAGTTTGACTTTTAGGGGAAAATGAAGTAATTTCAGACATATTTCAGTCAGTTCACTGGTCCATCTATTCAATTTTCTTTCCCTTTTTTTTCTTTTTTTGTTTTTCTCTTTTTTGTTTCTTTTCTTTTTCTTGAATACAGAAAGAGAAAAAAATCATTTTTATTTTCAATTTTTATTAAAAATATTTTCTTTAATTTTTTTCTACTATATTGTTTTACTTTTGTGTAAATTTTTTCAAATTCTATTTTACTTCCATCATTTCATTTTAGTCTAGTGTATTCATTTTTTCAAATTTTCAAATGATTTCCTTTTTTTTTTCTTTTCCTTCCCCTTTTTTCTCTAATCTATCAAGGCCCTTTCAACACCCAGACCAAAACACACCTAACATCTAGCATCATTTATTCAATTTTGTGTGTGTGTCTGTGTGTGTGTTTGTTTTTTATTTTTTTAATTTTAATTTTTAATTTTTTTACCGCATTAATTCCTTTTCTCCCTTCAAAATGACGAAATGAAGGAATTCACCCCAAAAGAAAGAGCACGAAGAAATGACAGCCAGAGACTTAACCAACACAGATACAAGCAATATGTCTGAACCAGAATTTAAAATCACGATAATAAGAATACTAGCTACAGTCAAAAATAGATTAGAATCCCTTTCTGCATAGATAAAAGAAGTAAAAGCTAGTCAGGATGAAATAAAAAATGCTATAACTGAGCTGCAATCTAGAATGGATGCCATGGCAGCAAGAATGCATGAGGCAGAACAGAGAATCAGCGATATAGAGGACAAACTTGTGGAGAATAATGAAACAGAAAAAAAGAGGGAGATTAAAGCCAAAGAGCGCGATTTGAGAATTAGAGAAGTCAATGAGTCATTAAAACGAATAACATCAGAATCATAGGGGTCCCAGAAAAGGCAGTGAGAGAAATAGGGGTAGAAGGGTTATATGAGCAAATCATAACGGAAAACTTTCCTAACCTGGGGAAAGACACAGACATCAAAATTCAGGAAGCACAGGGGCGCCTGGGTGGCGCAGTCGGTTGGGCGTCCAACTTCAGCCAGGTCACGATCTCGCGGTCCGTGAGTTCGAGCCCCGCGTCAGGCTCTGGGCTGATGGCTCAGAGCCTGGAGTCTGTTTCCGATTCTGTGTCTCCCTCTCTCTCTGCCCCTCCCCCGTTCATGCTCTGTCTCTCTCTGTCCCAAAAATAAATAAATGTTGAAAAAAAAAATTTCTTTAAAAAAATTCAGGAAGCACAGAGGACTCCCATTAGATTCAACAAAAAACAACCATCAACAAGGCAGATCATAGTCAAATTCACAAAATACTCGGGCAAGGAGAGAATCATGAAAGCAGCAAGGGAAAAACAGTCCTTAGCCTACAAGGGAAGACAGATCAGGTTTGCAGAAGACCTATCCACAGAAACTTGGCAGGCCAGAAAGGAGAGGCAGGATATATTCAATGTGCTGAATCAGATAAATATGCAGCCAAGAATTCTTTATCCAGCAAGGCTGTCATTCAAAATAGAAGGAGAGGTAAAAAGTTTCCCAGACAAACAAAAATTAAAGGAGTTTGTGACCACTAAACCATCCCTGCAAGAAATTTTAAGGGGGACTCTCTGAGGGGAGAAAAGATGAAAATAAGTAAATAAATAAATAAATAAATAAATACCAAAAGCAACAAAGACTAGAAAGGACCAGAGAACACCACCAGAAACTCCAACTCTACAAGCAACATAATGGCAATAAATTCATATCTTTCAGTGCTCACTCTCAATGTCAATGGACTAAATGCTCCAATCAAAATAGGGTAACAGAATGGATGAGAAAACAAGATCCATCTATATGCTGTTTACAAGATATCCACTTTAGACCTAAGGACACCTTCAGATTGAAAGTAAGGAGACGGAGAACTATCTATCATGCTAATGGTCAACAAAAGAAAGCTGGAGTAGCCATACTTATAATAGACAATCTAGACTTTCAAATAAAGACTGTATCAAATGATGAAGAAGGGCATTATACCATAATTAAGGGGTCTATCCACCAAGAAGACCTAACAATTGTAAACATTGATGTGCCAAATGTGGTAGCACCCAAAAATATAAACCAATTAATCACAAAGATAAAGAAACTGATTGATAGTAATACCATAATAGTAGGGGACTTCAACACTCCACTCACAGCAATGAACAGAGCATCTAATCAAAAAATCAATAAAGAAACAATGGCTTTGAGTGACACACTGGACCAGATGGACTTAACAGATATATTCAGAACATTTCATCCTAAAGCAGCAGAATATACATTCTTCTACAGTGCGCATGGAACATTCTCCAGAATAGACCACATACTGGGACACAAATCAGCACTCAACAAGTACAAAAAGATCGAGATCATACCGTGCATATTTTCAGACCACAATACTATGAAACTCAAAATCAACCACAAGAAAAAATCTGGAAAGATAATAAATACTTGGAGAATAAAGAACATCCTACTAAAGAATGAATGGGCTAACAAAGAAGTTAAAGAGGAAATAAAAAGTTCATGGAAGCCAGTGAAAATGATAACACCACAACCCAAAACCTCTGGGATGCAGGAAAGGCGGTCATACTAGGAAAGTATATAGCAATCCAGGCCTTCCTAAAGAAGGAAGAAAGATCTCAGATACACAACCTAACCTTACACCTTAAAGAACTTGAAAAAGAACAGCAAATAAAACCCAAAACCAGCAGAAGACATAAAATAATAAAGATTAGAGCAGAAATTAATGCTATCAAAACCAAACAAACAGTAGAACAGATCAATGAAACCAGAAGCTGGTTCTCTGAAAGAATTAACAAAATTGATAAACCACTAGCCAGTTTGATCAAAAAGGAAAAGAAAAGAACCCAAACAAATAAAATCAAGAATGAAAGAAGAGAGATCACAACCAACACAGCAGAAATAAAAACAATAATAAGAGAATATTATGAGCAATTATATGCCAATAAAATGGGCAATCTGGAAGAAATGGACAAATTCCTAGAGACATATACACTACTAAAACTGAAACAGGAAGAAATAGAAAATTTGAACAGACCCATAACCAGGAAAGAAATTGAATTAGTAATCAAAAATCTCCCAAAATACAAGAGTCCAGGGCCAGATGGCTTACCAGGGAAATTCTACCAAACATTTAAGGAAGAGTTAACACCTATTCTCTTGAAGCTGTTCCAAAAAATAGAAATGGAAGGAAAACTTCCAAACTCTTTCTATGAGGCCAGCATTACCTTGATTCCAAAACCAGACTGAGACCCCACTAAAAAGGAGAACTACAGACCAATTGCCCTGATGAACATGGATGCAAAAATCCTCAACAAGATATTAGCCAACCGGATCCAACAATACATTAAAAAAATTATTCACCACGACCAACTGGGATTTATATGTGGGATGCAGGGCTGCTTCAGTATCTGCAAAAACAATTAATGTGATTCATCACATCAATAAAAGAAAGGACAAGAACCATATGATCCTCTCAATAGGCGCAGAGAAAGCATTTGACAAAATACAACATCCTTTCTTGATAAAAACCCTCAAGAAAGCAGGGATAGAAGGATCATACCTTGAGATCATAAAAGCCACATATGAATGACCCAAAGCTAATATCATCCTCAATGGGGAAAAACTGAGAACTTTCCCCCTAAGGTCAGGAACAAGACAGGGATGTCCACTCTTGCCACTGTTATTCAACATAGTATGGGAAGTCTTAGCCTCCACAATCAGACAACACAAAGAAATAAAAAGCATCCAAATCAGCCAGGACAAGGTCAAACTTTCACTCTTTGCAGATGACATGATACTCTATATGGAAAACCCAAAAGATTCCACCAAAAAACTTCTAGAACTAATTCATGAATTCAGCAAAGTTTCAGGATATATAAAATCAATGCACAGAAATTGGTTGCATTCCTATTCACCAACAATGAAGCAACAGAAAGAGAAATCAAGGAATCTATCCCATTTACAATTGCACCAAAAGCATAAAATACCTAGGAATAAATGTAACCAAAGAGGTGAAAAATCTATATACTGAAAACTATAGAAAGCTTATGAAAGAAACTGAAAAAGACACACAAAAAAGGAAAAATATTCCATGCTCCTGGATAGGAAGAACAAATATTGTTAAAATGTTGGTACTACCCAAAGCAATCTACATATTCAATGCAATCCCTATCAAAATAACACCAGCATTCTTTACAGAGCTAGAACAAATAATCCTAAAATTTGTATGGAAGCAGAAAAGACCCTGAATGACCAAAGCAATCTTGAAAAAGAAAACCAAAGCAGGAGGCATCACAATCCTGGACTTCAAGCTACACTACAAAGCTGTAATCATCAAGACAGTATGGTACTGGCACAAGAACAGACACTCGGATCAATGGAACAGAATAGAGAACCCTGCAATTGACCCACAAACCTATGGCTAACTAATCTTTGACAAAGGAGGAAAGAACATCCAATGGAATAAAAAGACACCCTCTTCAGCAAGTGGTGTTGGGAAAACTGGACAGCGACGTGCAGAAGAATGAACCTGGACCACTTTCTTACACCATACACAAAAATAAACTCAAAATGGATGAAAGACCTCAATGTAAGACAGGAAGCCATCAATATCCTCAAGGAGAAAGCAGGCAAAAACCTCTTTGACCTTGGCCGCAGCAACTTCTTACTCAACATGTCTCCAGAGGTAAGGAAAACAAAAGCAAAAATGAACTACTGGGACCTCATCAAAATAAAAAGCTTCTGCACAGTGAAGGAAACCATCAGCAAAACTAAAAGGCAACTGACAGAATGGGAGAAGATATTTGCAAACGACATATCAGATAAAGGGTTAGTATCCAAAATCTATAAAGAACTTATCAAACTCAACACCCAAAAAACAAATAATCCAGTGAAGAAATGGGCAAAAGACATGAACAGACACTTCTCCAAAGAAGACATCCAGATGGCCAACCGACACATGAAAAAATACTCAACATCACTCATCATCAGGGAAATACAAATCAAAACCACAATGAGATACCACCTCACACCTGTCAGAATGGCTAACATTAACAACTCAGGCATTGGTAAGGATGTGGAGAAAGAGCATCTCTTTTGCATTGCTGGTGGGAATGCAAACTGGTGCAGCCACTCTGGAAAACAGTATGGAGGTTCCTCAAAAATTTAAAAATAGAAGTACCTTACGACCTAGCAATTGCACTACTTGGTATTTATCTAAGGGATACAGGTATGCTGTTTCAAAGGGACACATGCACCCCCATGTTTATAGCAGCACTATCAACAATAGCCAAAGTATGGAAAGAGCCCAAATGTCCATTGGTGGATGAATGGATAAAGAAGATGTGGTATAGATATACAATGGAGTATTACTCGGCAATCAAAAAGAATGAAATCTTGCCATTTGCAACTACGTGGATGGAACTATAGAGTATTATGCTAAGCAAAATTAGTCAGTCAGAGAAAGACAAATATCATATGACTTCACTCGTATGAAGACTTCAAGATACAAAACAGATGAACGTAAGGGAAGGGAAGCAAAAATAATATAAAAACAGGGAGGGGGACAAAACATAAGAGATTCTTAAACATGGAGAACAAACTGAGGGTTGCTGGAGGGGTTGTGGGAGGGGGGGTGGGCTAAATGTGTAAGAGGCGTTAAGGAATTTACTCCTGAAATCATTGTTGCACTGTATGCTAATTCGGATGTAAATTAAAAAAATAAAATTATGGGGCGCCTGGGTGGCTCAGTCGGTTAAGCGGCCGACTTCGGCTCAGGTCATGATCTCGCGGTCTGTGAGTTTGAGCCCCGCGTCAGGCTCTGTGCTGACAGCTCAGAGCCTGGAGCCTGTTTCAGATTCTGTGTCTCCCTCTGTCTCTGACCCTCCCCTGTTCATGCTCTGTCTCTCTCTGTCTCAAAAAAATAAATAAACGTTAAAAAAAATTTAAAAAAATAATAAAAAATAATAAAATTAAAAATATATATATAAAAAAGAAAGGAAGGAAGGAAGGAAAAAGATTAAAAGAAAAAGAAAAAAGAAAAGAAAACACAGACCTGGTCTCTAGAGGGGCAGCGCCTTGAGGCGTGAATCCCAGAGCCGACACTGCTTCTCCAGGGGGACCCACATTTTCACCCATTTCATCTTCCATCAAGTGCCACGGCAGGACCTCTACCAGATGGCAGCTCTGGAACTGTTTCAGGTCACCTGTGTCTGTCTGTTTTTAAAAGGAGAGGAAGAGGAGCAGCTGAGTGGCTCAGTCAGTTAACGACTGACTTTGGCTCCAGTCATGATCTCTCAGTTAGTGAGTTCAAGCCCCGCATTAGGCTCTGTGCTGACAGCTCAGAGCCTGGAGCATGCTTCAGATTCCGTGACTCCCTCTCTCTCTGCCCCCTGCCCCGCTCATGCGCTCTCTCGCTCTCTCTCTCTCTCTCATAAATAAACATTAAAAAATTTTTTAATTAAAAAAAAGGAGAAGAAGAGCTGTCTTTCCTGGGGACTCTTACTGAGACCAGGACAAGGTGTTGTAGAAAAAATGTAACTTTGGCAACGCACAGGGGTTGGGTTCAACCTCTTCCTCCACCACCTCACTGGGTGACCTCAAGCAGGTTTCAGAACCTCTCAGATTTTGATTTCTTTTTTTTTAAGTTTATTTATTTATTTTTGAAAGAAAGAGCAAAAGTGGGAGAGGGGCAGAGAGAGAGAGAGAGACAGGGAAAGAGAGGTAGACAGAATCCGAGGCAGACTCCAAGCTCTGAGCTGTCAGCACAGAACCCAACGTGCGGCTCGAACTCACGAACCATGAGGTCATGACCTGAGCCAATGTTGGGTGTCTAACCAACTGAGCTACCCAGATGCCCCGTGATTTCCTAATCTTTAAATTGGGGATGATAGCATCTGCTTCGTCCAGTGTGTTGTGAGGATTAAAGACAATGTATATAAAACACTTAGTATCCAATAGGAGTGTAGCACATGGAAGGGGAGGAGAAAACTAATGGTCACCCATTGAGTAAGAAAACAATCTACTTGTGGTCTTTCCTCTGCTGCAGGGTAACCTTCACCAGGACCCTCCAGGAAGCAGAGATCAGACCAGTGTGCTTCTCTAAAGGATCATAGCCTTGGGATTGACCATGGAAAGGAAGTCAGGGTCATATGAAGTGGGAGCAGGTGATAAAGTTGTGTGGGGCAAGAATCAGAGGCTTGGGTTGAGGGAAAAAGGAGGAAAGCCCTATGCTAAGCATGCCCATCACAAACCCCCAGCTAGAAAAGATAGGAATTGATGGTGACCACCACGACAGATGGTATTGAGGCACCCGGGAGACTCAGAGGACAGAGTCCTCACCGGCAGGTCTCCACCCCTCAATCTTCACATGGTGGGCCTTCAGCAGCAGAAGTCACCAAGAGGGTGGGGACCAGCCCACACATACGCCCAGTCACCAAGAGGGTGGGAACCAGCCCTTTGCAAGTCTCCAGCAAGCTCCCCCTAAAGAACAAGTTCTTTAGACTTCTATAAGTATCTGTAGTATCTTCTATAAGTATCTTCTAAGACTACTATAAAACCAAAGGGGAACCCTGGACACCTAAGTATGGTCATAGGGAGGAGTCCCAACCCTGAGTGGGGACAAGCTTAGAGGACATTGGTGTCCCAAGGTGGAACATTCACATAGGCAGTTGGAAATGTTGACTATCATTATCAATCGTTCTGGTTCAGGAGGTCGGATTGAACACACAATGGGGAAGTTGCCAGTAAGATTTCAGAGCAGAAAAGAGAATTGAAAGTGACCTTTGGAAGCCACTTCAAGAATCTACATGATGTGATGGGAATATAGGACAAGAGGGAAATTTTTCACTTCAGATTTCCTCCTGAAGAAAAATTGTATCTATGTAAAGGAAATACTTGATAAGCTGCCTGTGGTTTGAGGGTAAAACTCCAGGAGCATTCTCAAGTAATAAAAATGGCAAGCAAACTGCCTACTAAAGAGTATCTTGTTAACTGGAGGATGCTTTGTGTCATTGGATTTGGGTTAGGGAGTTTGAGGGTAGGACTGAGAAAAGACCTAAGCAGTTTGGCATAGAGAGGAGGGAGATTTTGCATCCTGGCACTATGAAGAGCCAGGTGGCTGCGCACTGCATAAAGGGAAGTTGCAAATGACCAGTAGTGGTCATCGGTAAGCAGAAATTCCTACTGAGGATGCTAGAAGGTCTTTGTGTTACGATCCTCTCTGCCATCCCAATGCTTATGAGTGCCTTCATGGGTGAAGATTTTGGAGTGTAAAGGCAATGCCTAAGTTGACTTGTAAGCAAAACACATACAGCATGCCTAGACACAGGAGCCAGCGGATGAAGGCAGAGCTGATATCTGGGCTGGAGAAAGAGCACAGAGCAGGAGACAGACGTTTGGGTGCAGGACAAGCTCTGCAACCAATGATTTTTGAGACCATGGAAAAACTCCCCACAGTGGGCTTTATTTACTCAACCTTAAAATGGGCTCATAGCCTTCCAACCCTAACATTCTACGACTCTGATTTTAGTTCCACACTTTCCACAACACAACGTGGGATAGTGGTGGTTATTAGCAGAGCATTTGTGCATTCATATGGAATGTGTTTGCTGCCAGAACAGGATAATGAATTTTCTCACAAATTACATGTGCAAAGAACTGCTTAGATTGAACTGTAAGATCACTGCAGACGCACTATTGATTTTCATTATTTTCGTTTTCTCCATCCCTGAGTTCCTTGCAACCATCCCCCAACTTGATTTTACCCAGCAGAACAATGTGCCTCTTCTTCCTAGCACTCAGTTCATAAAATCTCAGAACTTTGGAGTCAGAAGTAGACTGGTTTGGATAGAATTTTTTTTTCCTTCCAGAGAGATGATGGTTTCTGACCTCCAGGAGCCAACAGAAATTTCTCCAGCTAGAGCATTAGGTGTCCAATGGCAATGTAAAGAACCAATCATGCATGAATACTCACTGCTCTTACATACTAAGGAAAGTAACTTCTTTATGAAAAATTATCTTGCTAAAGCACGAATGCTTTTTGCCTCTACCATGGCTGCCCACTGGGGAGTGCTGAGCAGCCCTTCTCCATGGAGACTCTTCCAGTACCCACTATCTCACCAATTTTGCCCTTTTGACCATGTTTCTTTGCAGTAACTGGGATGTGCAGTTTCTAGGTGGTACCAGTTCTCCAGAAGGGCAGACAAGGTGGTTTTCCAACAAAGGAGGCTTCTCTTGACTTTGCCAGGGCTGTCCAGGTGACCGAGATCCCTTTTCAGCATTTTGCTTCTGATTCATTATCATCCCTGGGCACATTAGCTCGAAATACAAACACTAGGAAATTAACATTGGACACCACTCTGACTCTGACATTGGGGAACTGTTGCTGTGGCTTTGCATGGAATGACTTCCATGACAGAGCAAACAGGTATACAACTCCAAGGCTATTTTTTTATAGGAATGAAAAGTAAAACTGGAAGGACAGGCTCATCTAAAAACTTTCAAGAGAGCAAGAAATAAGTCCAGGAACCATAGTGGGGGTTCCTTGTGGGGGGGGACACAAAGAAGATTCAACAGCTTGATATATTGGCATAGTGGTTTGGGATGACTCATTCATTGGTGGCACAAAGGACTGGGAGCTGTCCTAGGTGCTGAATCCCCACATAACGGAGAAAGACCAACAAGGTCCCTGGTCCTCTGGCACTCTGTGGTAAGGGGAGACCAACAATTAAGGTGTCAACATATCACAGACATGACGACTCAGAAAACTGTAAATACTATGAAGAAAATAAAACAGGATTGAGAGACATCAGTAGGGTTGGAGAGGCCTCTAGAATAGTCTGGGTGGTCAGAGAAGGCCTCAGGAGACTTATAAATGGAGATGTGCAGGCTTAGACAAAGCAAGCCATGCAAAGATCAAGGAAAGAGCATTCCAAGTATCCATCACAGCTCGTGCAAAGGCCCATCGGTGACTTCAAGTGCAGAAAAAATGTCCGTGTGGATAAAGCACAGGGGAGAAGGATACCAGATGAGATTAGTAAGAGGTAGGAGACTTGGCAAAAAGATTGGATTTTATTCTAAGGGCATCAGGAAGCCCTGAGGTGTTTCAAGCACAACAGTGACATGATCTGACTTTATGCTTTTTAAAGATGGTTCTGTCTGAAGAGTGTTTGCAGGGGGCAGGTGTGGCAGCAGAGACACCAGGGAGGAGGTTCTCATGGGTGCTAGGTAACTGATGATGCTGGCCTGGGATGATGGCAGTGAAGGTGGAAAGAAGTAACTGGACTTGGGTTTGTTTGCTTTTTGTTTTTGTTTTTTGTTTTGTTTTGTTTTGTTTTTTTAGATGGGAGCCAACATGTCCTGTTAATGGGTGAAGTGGGATGTCAAGAAAGAAACTCAGGGTGACTCCTGGAGTTTTTTTGCTTGACCAATTCTTTGATGGAATTTGAGTTATTAGTATGTCAGGACTAATGATAAACCCTTTCCCATATCCTTGGGAGGGAGACTGGGGGTTTGTTAGTTTGTTTGTTTTTGTTGTTTTAGGAAGTTAGGCACTAACTCATAAGAAATATAAGTGTGGTTACATTCAACTCTGCAACATGAGAAATGTTTTAGCTTTTGTTTGCATATGATGATTTTTCCCCTACTTCTTCAGAAAAACAAATGCTGAGCAGAGGTTAGGAACAAATCTTGGCATAAATGTAAACATCCACTCTGTGAAGACTCCACCAAAGGCAGGTCCTTTCTCTGCCAGAAAAGTGTTTGTTTCTAATCTGTAAAGTGCAGGAGAGGCCTCAAGTCAAGTCTTTGGGGGAGGGGAGAATTCAGACTTTACCCTTATCCTAGTGGGTCTGGAAGCCAACTTAATGGAGGATTTTAGTGTGTTCGGGGGAGGTAAGTGGGCAAAATCAAACTGAGGATGCAGGGGAGGGATGAGATTTTAGAAGAGGCAGAATATCAAAGAAGAGAAACTGCAAACAGATTCAAGAGGATCGATTGGCTGCCCAGCAGCAAATATCACTTCTGTGGTTCCTGTGACAGAATCACATGACTATTTCCAAGTGCATTTGCTTGCTGCGTGGATGGCCTCTAATGAGACACAGTTTCTAGCTAGTTGGATTTCACATTGCTCAGTGCCAGCATGGCGATTTGTTTTGCATTAAGCACTGCAGCCTGTTAACCTGGTGAGTTATGGTTCTGGGTGGACAGCCAGAATCCCTTACAGCACTTCAAACACTTTTTGCCTAAAATTAAAAGAAGGTGAAGGTGATGGTGATGGTGATGATGATGGTAGCGAAGATGATAAAGAAAGTGAGTTTGATCAGGTTACCGTCTTGAAATCTTGAACTCATCGAACTAAAATGACCCAGATAATAGGCCTTTTTTTAATCTTTTCTGGATCATTCCAGGCAAGAGCTCAATCTATTTTTCAACCTTTCTCTGCTCTCTGTTCTTGTTGGGAGAAGTAGACCTCTTCATTTCTTTCTTTTCGGGCTCAAGATCATTTAGAGCCCGAGAGTGAGGAGGACATGTGGGAGCCTGGCTTGGGGCACACTGAGCCAGAGACGGTGGCGTAGAGAGTAACGAGTAAAAATTCAGGAACAAAGACATCAGACTGCATTAATCCTGATTATAGAAGAAAAGTCATCCTGTGACTAGTGAAAGCACTAGGAAAGTAGGAATTTTCTTGTGTAGGAGACAGAGAAAGCGCCATCCCCAGCAGTAGTCTGCTCACAGACTCTCTCATGTTGGTCCGAACGAACTTAAAACCAAGCCAAGAGTGAGCCTGAGCGTGCTCCCTGAAGCTCCGTCAGAGCATGCCACTTACCTTAAAAGGTCTGTGGTTTTCCTCCCCACATTCCTCCCACCCCTTTCCAAAAAAGGGAAAAGCGCACATTAGCTTTGATATCAACAAGCGCTCAGTAATGGGCGTCCCCGCTCCTTTTGCAATGGGAAACTTACTGCATAAAATAGCTCACCTTCGAACCTCCTCGCCACAAGGTCAGGGCAAGGAAACGGGTGATCACAGTCTCTCTGAAAGATGAATCTTGGTGTTCTGAGTGTCAGCCGCAATGCTACTTCAGTGAGAACTGCATAGAGCTAATCAGAACCACTGGACTGCTCAGAGAAGATGATAAAAGCAACACTCCATCCATGGGTGAAATTCAGTGCCCATAATAAAAGGTTTGGGTGGCAATAACAAGTGTTTCTGGCTTATGATGCAAACTAAAGGCCTTCTTAGCTTGGAGAAGACAGGAAAAACGTGTGTGCACCCATACACACATGTGTTTGAGAGGGTTATATGCGTAAGTGTACATGGGTGTGTGTGTGTGTGTGTGTGTGTGTGTGTGTGTGTGTGACCCGCAAAGTATCAGAGGTCAAACCATCCGTTGACTTTCTGACAAGATGCATGGTCCCTTTCAACTACCAAAACCAGAAAGATGACCACGAGCTAGAAGATGTTGGCAGGAAGCTCAGGAAGTGCACACCGGGCCTCCCCAAGTGCCTGATTAAACTCACATTGGCAATTGATCACAGTGAAATTTCTGATCCTGGGACAGCAAGACAATCCTCCCAATCACTGTGGCCCCTTAGGCCGAGCCCAGAAGTTGCAG
This sequence comes from Panthera leo, assembly GCF_018350215.1. NCBI lineage: Eukaryota > Metazoa > Chordata > Mammalia > Carnivora > Felidae > Panthera > Panthera leo. The sequence continues at coordinate 20,607,707 of NC_056693.1, read as the reverse complement.
AGCTCATTGGTTTTACACCAACATGTGCATATGGAAAAGTTGTGCCCTGGAGAGCCGTGAATTCTTTTTACGTGTTTTGTGATCTAATATCTGTGGTCTAATATTTCAGGCAAACAAAGTCACTTTCCAAAAGACGATATTTCCCTTTTTCCCCTCTCAAAGAACCCAGTATTAGCAAGCCATTTGGGACTTATCTTTTGTTTGGTGATGTGTTTGTGAGATGGTTCCATAACATATAAAATAAACTTTATCAGGTCAATATGTGGCTTTGTGAAAATTGACAGACAAGGGCTGCCCTGGAGTCCAATACAAATAGGACTGGGTTATGGCCAGACTCCCAGCTCCCAGAGCATCCGGGGGCAGGTCAATCCTGAAATTTATAAATACATACCATTGTCACTGCAATTCAAAGAACTTGTCTTGTTAGACCATTTCACACAAATATTTTCCAACATCTTCAATCAGCCCCCTCAAATTGATGCTGTCACCAAAATCAAATCAATACTTCTTGTGAAAGATGAATAAGTATCTTATCTAATAATCAACTTATTTGAGATTCACGATGCTGGTTGCCATTACCAAAAGGCATTTCTCAATTATTTACATTAACTATACATTACTTTGATCTTTGTCTCAGCTGCATTTGGATAAAATTTGAGCTTCTAATTTAATTTTGGTTTGGATTTCCTCTGACATATCTATTTATGCCAACTGCCCAAGAGGAAAAGACCATCGTAATAACAATAGTTATGGAAAACACTTATTGAGCACTTCTAACATGCCAGACTCTGGGCTTGAGCCATCGCTAGGATTGTCCACTTTAATTTTCAGACAAGTCTACAAGGAAGCCCTGATTGGTATCCCCATTGTAGGGATGATGAACTGGGTCCGAGACATTAAGTGACTTATCCCCAGGATCTGACCCAGCCAGTCTGACTTGCGAGCCCTGTTTCTAACCACTACTTGGCTCCACTTGTAAGCGACACGAGTAATTCCGAGAAGAGAGGTCTCTAAGCTTCCATTCCGCTCTGAGTTAGCCAATAAACAGAGGTCATGCTAGAATGGACCTAACAGATGACCCAGTCCCCAGATAAGGCCAAAGTGACTCCTGTTTACTGTTCTCAGTGCTTCAGTTTCCCTCTGTCTAGGATGTTTGCCCCTTCTCTAGGAGTGCTGTATAATACATGAGGCAGCCGTCCATCATATTCTTTAGACAAAGGGCATTTTCTGAGCGAGAATATAAGGGAAGGAACATGCGCATGTGTATGGCACGTGGATGAGGAGTGCCTGTGTATAACCCCCAGCTCATCATTTATGCACTTTGTGTCCCTGATAAGGTTGAATCCTCTGTACCTCAGGTACAGATAAGGTTGAATCCTCTGTACCTCAGGTTTTTTCACCTGTAATATGAGGATGGTCATAATTCCTCTGCAACACGGGTAAGGGAGGGAGTTCTAAGAAATAACACATGTATAGCACTCACCAAGCACCTGATATAGAGTACGTGCTCAGTTCTGTTATATGAGCCATGATCACCCACTGAGACACCCATCACCACACCCTGCATGACACCTGCTATGAGGCTTTGTTTATACACTTTGCTCCTCTACCGTCACAGCCTGGGTTGTGTCTCATTCATCTCACGATCCACATCCCCCAACAATTCCCAACCCACCACTGGCACTCATGAATGTCTGTTGAGCGAATGAATAGTTGCATATACGCACTTATTCCAATGCCTGCTCACGATACAAACGAAGTAACTGAAGTTCAGAGAGGCCAAGCTACTAACTAAGGCTATGAAACAGGATGGTGCAGAGCTGGAAGGGGGAATCCAAGCCTCTGGACTTCCAGCCCAGGGTCTGCCCACTGCAGCAGAGGACCTCAACTTTGCCTTTGCTTAAAAAAGGTTTAATCAAAGACCAAGACCAGCATCATTAATGTTATCAACTAGGAACACATTCAGATGTTTCCAACTTCCTATAACTTATATGTCAGTAACCCATGGCATAAAATGCAAAACAAAAGGGGGGGGGAGAGAGAAAGAAAGAAAGAAAGAAAAAGAAGAAGTTGCAAAAACATAGGCCTAAACATTCTTAGTGCCTTGCATCTTCAGTAATTACACCGTAATACTATGATAATCTAATAGCAATTGACAAGACAAAAATGCATAGCAATCATGTATTGTACCTGATATAAGCAATAGTACATCACCTAATATCCTGCCTTTTACACAACTATTTCATTACTGGGAAGCTCCCTGGTAATGAATATGCTATTAAGCAGCTTTTTTTAATTTGCATGTTTCTCTTATAGTGATTCTTCAATAAATTTTTCTGACTTCCTTCATAAATAAGTTTCATTATTCCTCATTATTTAAAAAAACAACCACATTCTCCTCTCCTGAAAGGATACCATATATTAGATGACCTTCCTATATAAAATCATAAATGAAAAAGGGCCAGACAACCTGCAGGAAAATAAGTAATCAGACAATAGGGCACTAAATACAGCTGGGCAGACATAAGGCATCACGGTATAGTAAAAGCCTGAAAAAGAATATTTTACAATTCAAGGAATCAAGAGAGAATTTAGTTTTACCAGAACAGGAGACAAATTCCAGCTTTTGCAGAATTTATCACCGATTTCTTCATTTTGTTGTTTTAAACATGCTTTTAAGACATACTGGATGACTAGTAAAAATTGTATACAATGCAAATGACATTTCAGATAAGTTTTATTGACTTAATGCTCCGATAATAAAATTATAACAATCAGTATTATTCTGATTTATTGCCATTTTTACTTTCACTTTGTAATGGACTTGGTGCATCACAGAATGGAATGGAATGTTGCTGCCACCTCAAGGTCACTCACTGAAAACGAGGTGGCTCACTTCGTCTAATGCACTAATGCAAGTAAGTAACTGAGGGCTTTATGGAGGAAAATATCACATTGTGGTCACGTCACAGTAAATCTAAACTTTTATTTGCAATGAAACAATGGGTTTTATATGCAATTTGCAACGGAAACATCCTCCAGCCATGGGAGGATGGCATTGTGAGTATCAGGTCTGCGAGAGGGAAGGCTCTTCTATCACAGTCCAGGGGAAGAAATGTCAATTCATCAAACTGAAGAGCCATCTGTGCATAACTGGCATATTGACAGGGCATAATCTAGACACAGTGGTTTCTTTAGAAAAAAGAAACAGTCCTTGAGTTTATTTCTCTTCCAAAAGCTCACGTGGCTCTTTTCCGCTCCTTCTTAAATCTTTCCCAGTTGGTGACCTCTGTGAACCTGAGTCTCTTCCAAGTGGATTTATCAAAACTACCCTTAACATGAACAAACAGTTTACAGAGAAGGAAATGCCAATGAGCCGACTCACTCAGAGAGATACATGTTTTGCCTAACAGATTGTCAAAGATCAACTTTTGATCACACTGGTTTGGCAAGGTGGTATGTAAATTAGAAGAGAGGGAAATGTGGTGACATTTCCCAAATTTTAAAATGCATATACCCTCTGACCAGCAATCCCCTTTCTACAAATTTATTTTTCGTATATATACATACACGGACACAAAGATGTCTGTACGAGGGAATTTATTACAGCAGAAGATTGGAAACAAACTAAATGTCCATCAACAGAAGACTTGTAAAGTAAATTATAGTAAATCCATAAAATAGAATGCTGTGCAGTCTTTGAGATCAACAAGGCGCTCTATACATACCAATATGGCATGATTTCCAACATCATATGGTTGAGTAGGGGAAAAAAACCATGTGCAAAATTGTATGTACCGTATGCTTTGTGTGTGTGTGTGTATTTGCCTAGAATCTCTTTGTAAAAAAATACAATAAACCATTAACAATGGCTCCCTCGTGGGAGAATTTGGGGGGGGGGGGCTAATAACAGGAGCAGGGGAGACAATTCTCACTTTGTACCCATTTTTGTCTTGAATTTTATACTGTATCTATGTATTAACTACTTGAAATGTGTAAATAGAAATAAAATGTTTTAAAAACTGCTTTAGACTGCACTTCAAAAGGAAAGCCAAAACTAGGAGGAAAAGACAAAGGAGGCCCCCAGGGTGAGGAGAGAGGGAGAAAGGGAACCAGAAGGAAAGGGTGGTTAAGGGAAGGTGTACTGGGGCCAGGGGCTTGCTGGAGGCACTGCTTCCCCCTTATTGATCCCTGCTCTGATCCAGCCCAAACCTGCCATCTTCCCTGGTCTCCTCATTCCTTTCATTCTCCTCTGACTCTTCTAGACAATTCTCATTTCAATTGCTCTGTGATTCCTGTCTCTTTCTAGGGATCCTCTCCCCCCCTTAGTCCCCCATGGTCCCCGACATGAGGAGGATGAGAGCCAGCCCTCTCCTTCCCGGTGCCAGTACATGACTGGGCTTGCCAGGTCCACGCTGTGTGCACTCAAGGTACACAGGGTGAAGAAGCAGCATTGCGGTGAATGGCCCCAGAGGCCATCTGCCCTCTACTGGAACTCAAAGTTCGGCAGAGAATTGTGGGCATTTAGCTCCTTCCCTACGCCCAGGTACCGCAACAATGAACACTCTATCAGCCCATTAAACAGCCCTGGCCAGGATGCAGAGGAAGCACATTTGGGACAGAGTCTGGAAACCTGGAGCTATTTCACAGCTTGGGAGAAGGCAATGGGGTGGGGCGTCCACCTGCTATCTCGCGGATACGGACTGGGGTTGCCCTGTGCTAACTGGCTGGCCGTGTCGATACCTCGGTTGATTGAGTGTGGAGCCCTCAGCTTAGAGAAAAGAGAGGCAAAGAAAGGAAGTGGGTGCCTCCAACGTTGAGCTTCATGGGTTTATTGGATTTAATTTGCCTTCCCTTTTCCTTCTTTTATGAAAACAAACCTCTTGCTATTTTTACAACTCCTTTCAATGACACATCATTAACAGGGAAGCCAGAATTCTATTTGACATTGTTTAATCACTCAAATTTCATCAAACATCCATCAAAACACTAAGCCACGGAGTGGCAGCATTTTAAAAGCATGCACATTTCCCATCCAGAGCCACTTGTGGGCGGGTTAGCTTTCTTTTGGTAATAATTCGAAATGTTCAGGAGATTAGGGGTGTTCCTGCACGAACGCAGCAAGTCTTGCAAACATCACCCATTTTTAAAAGACACCATCATTTTTATTATATTCGGAGGTTATGGAAAAGCTATAGGCCAAATGATAAGCAGGGGGTATATAAAAAGGGATGCCATATGGAAATCCCTCTCCCTTGTCCTCACAGAGACACACGGAGAGAGGGTGAACACGCTGAGCCTGCCGTGTGAGAGGGAGTCCCCCAGGAAGGAAGGCGGGGCAGGACCTGTGCAGAGCCTCACATCTGCTCTGTGAGCCCCCACGGTGGCCCCACCTCCCTGCCCTTCAGGTCTCTGAGGCCCTTCAGCTCTAAAAGTCTCTAGCATTCACTCTGAGATAAATAGTGAAGTCAGGGGAGGAAGCAAACGTGGAAAGAAATGGAAACAAGAGTTTGGAAAGCTTAAGTCAAGCCTTGGGCCCAGCCAGAGTCAGGAAAGAAGGTTCCATTGTTTTCTCCCCCCTTCCCCCAGGGATTTTACACAGATATAAATGAAGCGAGACCCTTTTACGGAGTGTTTCTGTTTCCAGATCCCTTCTTGCATCTTCTATGTAATTACCTGCAATCAACTCAGATATATAAATAGGCACATTTAAAAATACCCCCACCGCATCAGGTGCTCCCAACTTGGTTTCGAGATGGCATTCTAGAAAGCCAAGATCTCCTGAGGACATGAGGTGTGTCATGAGTTGAGGAGGAAAAGGAGCAGATCTGGTTTCTGAAGTAACAGCTGGAGTCTCAGGAATCCGAGCCCTTAACCAATGAGCCAGCCTGGTGGCTGCAGAATAACGGCCCATGGGAGAAGTCAAAGGCTCCTGAAGACAGAACTTGGGGTTGGGGGAAGGAATTCTCTAGAAGGGAAGAAGTGAAGTCAAGGACTCCATGGTGAAGCACTGACCTCGTCAGCCAGGGAATCTGAGGTGAGGCCTGCCACAAATAACACTAGTGATCACAGATCTGACGTGTGGTCCCCCTGCTGACTACATCCCGTCATTGTACAAAAGTGGATTGGACAGGATTAATTACTACAACTGTTGACGGTATGGGGCTTCGAAGACTTTTATTCAGCATTTAAGAGATTTACAGGAAATCTCCAGGCAGTTAAGGCGAGGGGCTGAGCTTGTCTTTCAGCTGGCTCAAAGCCAATCATTTGGAGGGTAACTTTAATTCCTGGGATATGGAGTCATACAGTCAGGAAGCAGGCCTGACCCCAGTAAGGTCAGTGTCGTGGCCAACTACCCTGGGCTCAATTTAGAGACATAACTATGGCAACGACTGTGCCCAATCGGTTATTAGAGAAGATTTATTGACGGATATGCTTGAATAGCAGAACCATTAATTGCAATTACCAGACAAGACACTTTGTTCATCTCGGGGAACTGGATGCCAAAACCCCCTAACAACTTTAAAATCCCATTTGCTCCTGGGCTCTCGGCTGGCGTCACCGCACCTGCTTCAGCCTCCCGCTACTGAGAGGGAGAAGAGCAGGGGTTTAGCTTGACATGGCACTGGCTGCAGAAAATGGCAAGTGCCAGGGCATGAGCAGTAGACACCTTATGCGGTCCCCACCACGCCCTTCACGAAAGGGAGGGTGCACTCAATAAGCAGACCTGCTCCACCTGAAGGCCCCTCCTCTGGGTCCCACCCAGAGGGGGGTGAACGCCTTCCTCCTTCGCTCTGCCAATCCATGCCCTTCATTTTCTTCCAGACTCTCTGGGTTGCCTCTCGGCCTTCCTGAGCTGGATGTAGCTCGGCCTGGGCTCTTTCACCTTGTGGTCCCCCAATTCCTGGATTTTATCCTTCTCGCCTTCCGCCAGGCAGCCTCTCCTAAATACCCCATTTCTCTAAAGCAGTGACTGACTCCCACCCTCCATACCTTCTGCCCACCGCCCCCCCTCACCGCTCTGGTTCCTTCCTAGCACAGCCATGCTACCTACCGGTCTGCCTGATTACCTGTCTGCTTCCGTCTCCCTCACTCAGTTCTAAGGTCCACAGGGCCAGAGACCTGGTCTACCCTTCCCACCGCCATATTCCTGGTGCCTAGCAGAGTAGGTGTCCAAGAAGTATTCGCTGAATGAATGAATCAAGTCGGTACATTCTGCAGTTGTGGTTAGAGGGCCCTCTTCTCCTCAACTAGATCATAACATCCCCAAATGCAGGGATGCTTCCCATGGCATCTTATTCAGCACTGAGTACACCTTAGGTGCTTTAGAACTTGCACAAGTGGATGAGAGAGGTTGCAAGCCACAAATCCAATCCCTGCCTTGGAAAAGGCAAAAGCACATCTCCTACCACTTTTCAAGGAATAATCATAGCTAGCATTGAAATAGTGCTTTCTGCAGGGGCACTATTCAAACGACCCTCCAGGGTATTCATCCATAAAACCCACACGATAGGCCTGTGGGTCTGGAACGTTATTCTTTTCCTGTTAGCGACCAAGAATTAGGACACAGAGAGGTAAAGTGATAAGCCCAAGGTCACACAGCTAAGTAAGTGAGGGAGCCAGGAAAGAGACACAGAGTCCAGCCCAGAATCTGTGCTCCATGTTCTGCTATTTCTCTTGACTTTGGAATCTAGGATAAGTACAAAAAATAATTAGAAAAATACCTCGAGAGAGGTCTCTGGGCACTAACACTAGGTCTCCTTGAGTTGATTCCTATTTTTCATTCAAACTAGATTACAAATTACAAACCTCTGCTCCAAATCAAGATGTCACTTGATAATCTTTCCCTTATAGATGAAACATCAAGACTATACTTTACCTGAGGATAGTGAGGCAAATGATTCAGAAAATTCCTTCTGTGGGAGAGTGGAATACAGTTCCTGCCTAGAGCTGAGAAGGGCAACCCCATTCTGGGGCTCTGCCTGGGTTTGGATTATAAGAGCCTACAGCTAACACAGACGAACTCCTCCATCAGTGCAAAATGGGCCACACCAGGGGCCCTTTCATTCTACATCATTTCAGTGTTAATGTGCAGGAGGACCTTTGACTAATGAGACTACTCAAAGAACTGGAACTTTCTATACTCAACACTAGGGCCCAGTAATGTAACTGGAAGTATTCGTCTAAATCAAAATCTCCTCAGTAGGTCCTAGAACCCACAGAAATGTAACCCATGTTGTCTGTCATCTACACAGATGACACAATCAGACACAATGCTACAAACCGAACGTCATGTTACCCCCCAAATTCATATGCTGACACTTAGCCTCGAGATGATGGTATTAAGAGGTAGGATTTGGGGGAGGTCATGAGGTCATCAGGGTGGAGCCCTCGTGAACGAGATTAGTGCCCTTACAGAAGAGACGCCAGGGAGCTCCCTCGCCCCTTCTACCATGCGAAGACACAGCAAGAAGACAACTGTCTATGAACCAGGAAGCAGGCCCTCACCAGACACTGAACCCGCCAGCGCCTTATCTGGAACGTCCCAGACTCCAGACACGTGAGAAATAAACGTCTGATGCTTATAAGCCTCCTAGTCTATGGTTTCTGTTACAGCAGCCTGAACCGCTAAGTCACAGAGTGATTTGATCTCAGTCACCTAAGACAAACCCCACTATATTCATCACTCACTCACTCACTCATTCATCCATCCACTGTCTGTTTCCTCATCGGCATCTACCAGCACCAGGCACCTCGCTGACCCCACGCATCAGCTGACCTCACAGAATGTGCCATTCATGGAAGGGGGTTGGCGTTGATGCAATGACCACGCAGATACCCTGTAGCCATGGTAGGAGCTGTAGCCAGAGGGCACAAGTCAGCAAAGGGAGGGCAAAGGCATTTCACTTGGTCACGGAGGTCAGGGAAGGCTTGCCTGAGAAAATGGCTCTCTGCGGAGACCAAGAGAGGCCTGGGAAGAGGGAGGAGGACACCAGGCTTGGTGCAACTGGGAAACCGAAAAGCACCCCCAGGAATGGGGGGGGGGGGGAGGGGCTGAGGCTGGGGCTGCGACCAGGAATGCAGGAATGTCAGGCTGGACCACAGAGGCTGGTGGTCTTTGCTAGAAGACTTTGGACACCACCAGAAAGGGAAAGATCCAAGAACTGTTCAGAAGGTGACACTGACAGCCTGGCGACGCATTACTTCTGTTCAGTCTGCTGGCTAAGGCAGGAAACTGGGCAGACATGCTAAGGAGAGAAAAGGAAAGGACAACAGCAGGGGTGGAAACTAAAAGGATTTCCTGGCTCATCTTAAGATGATCAGAAAGTTAAATGGTGGGGCGTTTGTCCCCAGAGGGGTACCGTTAGGTCTCACTACCCTCAGGCCACTCTGTACAATCCTGCAAACCAGAAATGACCCTTACAGCTTGGTAACATTGAGGGTCAACTGGTACCCATGCAAGGAATAGGTTCTATTTGCATTACTTTCAGTCGAACATAAAAAAAAGAAAAAAAAAACTATAATTCTTGTGCTGACACCAACATTATTATGCATCAGTATAACAGGGTACTAATTTTGATCTGCACAAAAATCACAGAAATTTCATGCTGAAAGGAACTTTAAATATCATCTGAATATTTGTGAATTTTTCCAGTATGTTCATAGATGTTTTCATGTATAATTTATCTCCTATTAACATGTATGTTTGGTGTCCTCTAAATAAATTGCTTTTCATGGGCTTAAACCTATGTATATTGCCTTACATTTCCCTCTCATTCCCACCTGAACCCCAGTGGGGTGCACACACACACACACACACACACACACACACACACACAAAGACCGTACCCAGAAGGTGCTCAATCAACAGCATTAGTTTACTGACTGACTGACTGACTGGCTGACAACAGACAAAAGGCTGCCTCTGAATCTGACAGTCAAAGCCATAGTCAAGAGAATGATGTAGCCCTCATTTAAAAGAATCTGGTAAAAACATAAGGTAGAGATGAGGTGAACTGTCAAAAATTCCTTCCACTGGCTCATCAACGAAAGGAAATGGAAAAAACTGGAAGGAGCTAGAACCTGAGACCCCAGCCCCTCTCCATGCAAGGAAGGCAATTCTGTCATCCACAGAAAGAGTGGAATATGGCATATTTCTGGTGAAAAGGTCGGGGGGGGGGGGCGGGGAGGGAAATGAATATATAGATGAGTATATTAAGCAAAATGAGAGGTTTTGCAATTTTAGAAGGAAAGTAGCTTTCTTAGATGACAGCAGAAACCACTTCCAGATTTTTCTTTTCTCTGATCCATCAATGTTGCCCTAGCCCTCAACCAAGTTCACACAGTCCAGACATTTTGGATTGAATCAACATGTTAGCACCCTTATTTTTTCAAAATGCAGAGGATAGATATCTAAGATTAAACCTGTAGAAACCAACCCCTAGATGTCATTGTTGCTGCTAAAATATCAAATCTTTGAGTCTTTGAAATTTTAAATCTGAAGAGATAGCAGTGTTAATCTGAATAAGCCATTTAAATAATGCAAATTCAATTCACTTTCAATTTTTCAAAGCCAAGTCCAAAGTCTTCTGGACTTCTTAACCAAAATGTAACTAAAACTTAGGGTGTTAGCACGCATTCAGTTGCCAAGAAAATCCGCGTTTAGGAAAAATAGGCTTAAAACCCACGTAGTCATATGTGACATGACTAACTGGGCTCACATCAACTTCCACAACTGATGAGCTGATTTTAGAGTAGCTGGATGATTCTGGCCTCATCTTTTCCGTGTGTCCCCTGACTTCTGTGCTTGCCTCTGTCATTGGTATTGGAGCCAAGAGCTGTCTGTGCCTCCCATCGAGGGCACACTGAATGAACAGAGATGCTCGCGGGCCCTCCCCTTCGCACCCTGTTTCCAATTAGCCTCACAAGCTACATGTTCTTAGCTCAGTGTCCCTGTCCCCCTCTCTCCCTTCCATTTTGTACCATTCCAATCTGAACCTTTGCGATAATAATATTTCTCGCTGGGCGCGTGGATGGCTCAGTCGGTTGAGCATCCAACGTCGGCTCAGGTGATGATCTCACAGTTCATGAGTTCGAGCCCCACATCAGGCTCTGTGCTGACAGCTCAGAGCCTGCAGCCTGCTTCAGATTCTGTGTGTGTTCTGATTGTGTGTGTATGTGTGTGTGTGTCTCAAAAGTAAATAAACATAAATAAATAAAAATAAACTTAAAAAATAATAAATAAGCAAATAAATAAACAATATGTATCGTCTGTTAATCATTTACTATGGGTCAAGTGTATCAGTGCTTCATATACATCATGCGCCTTAAACTTTTCAACAGCCCTAGGAGATCGGTGTCTTTACCCCCATTTTACAGATGAAGTCACAGAGGCACAGAGAGGCTAAGTAACTTGCCTTAACACACACAGCTAGTGAACACTAACGGGTTTTGAAGCTTGGGGTGAAACCCAGGCTACAGCCTGGATTCCTAGGGCTTCTCTGAGGCCAGCTCTCAGGTCCTTAACTGGATGCCATCTTTCTTCTATCTCCTAGCCTTCAGTTCTCAATCTGATGTTGCATCTTCCCAAAAGACTGCTTTCAAGCTCCTTAAATAAAGTCCACGCCTAGAAGTGTGTCTGCTGAGTGAAATCGGTTTTTCATCCCATCAATGAATACTTATTCAGTGTACCTATATTCCCAGCCCTATTCTAGGCCGGGGGGAATATCAGTGAACAAGACTAACAAGATCCCTGGGCTCTTGGAACTCATTCTCCACCAACCTAGACAGATGGTAAGGCAGGGATTACATATGTAATTAATGACCAGAGAGCTAAGTCCACAAAGATGTGCGAAATAAGACAAGCAGAGCCCATAACACAGGGCCCTGCACCAGGAGGGCCCTCCATAGATGCCTGATGCCTGTCTCTGCCTGGGCAAGCCCTAGTCCCGCTCACACCACAGTCCCAGTCCCACCCCCACCACAGTCCCAGTCCCAGCCCCACCCCCAGTCCCACCCCCACCCCACCCCAGCCCCACCCTCACCCCTACCCCAGCCCCACCTCCACCCTAGCCCCAGCCCCACCCCTACTCCAGCCCCAGTCCCAGTCCCACCCCCACTCCAGTCCCTCCCTAGCCCCACCCCCACCCCAGCCCCAGCCCAGTCCCACCCCTACTCCAGCCCCAGTCCCAGCCCCACCCCCACCCCAGTCCCACCCTAGCCCCACCCCCACCCCAGCCCCAGCCCAGTCCCACCCCAGCCCCAGCCCCAGCCCCAGCCCTGGCCCCAGCCTGCCTTTCTGGCCAAAGCTCTCCCTGCCCCTCAATGGCCAGGCCTCCATGCCAGGCAGGGTTGTCTCCATGACCCAGACAGATGCCTAGTGCCCACTCTCACTCCACACGTCCATCCATGTCGGTCCATCTCCTTCCACATACCAAGCTGATCCATTCATAGACTTAGCTCAAGCTTCCACAACCCCCCCCCCCCACCCCATTCAGGCAGTCGTTGGGATCTCCTTCCTTGTGTGGCCCAGACCTGTGAGCTGAGGGAGAGGTGCCTGTGAGAGAGGGATGGAGCTGGCACGTGCACTGAAGCCCCACTCGTGCCTGATTCTGGATGTGTCGCTTCGAACTCACAACAGATTTCCACCGGGCCCTCCCAACCTTATGACTTGCTGGAGGGTCGTGGCCAGAAAGGGCACGAGAACTGCAGCGTAGACCATCCCCGGGTGCCACGTGCATCTTCGGTTTCCCGCTCATGTTGCTTCATCGATGAAAGAAACATCCCAGGAGATCAAAAACTAAACAATGTTTTTTATGCTTGGTTTTCCCCAGCACGCGAGGAGCTCAGAGCTGGAAGGGCCTAGAAGGTAGACTACTCGCTATCTATGGGCGTCCATGTACCGATGACTTAAGGAAGCAAGACGCGGAGCTCCCAGCCAGCTAATGATGATGCCAGTGGCCTCCCCCAGTCTATCACCTCAAGAGGAGCTGTCAAAGTAACAAACGACACATTTTTAGGTCACAGGATTACCCCTTAGCCAGGCCCTCTCGGTTTGATTAGCAGTTGCTTTTCCTCTTAGTGTCTTTCTTCATCTTCTTCCCCTTCTTTTCATTTTCTTCCTCTGCCCCTCTCATCAATAAAGGTCACCGCGTCAAGGAAACCGCTTCTCTGGGAAGAATTTAACAGTATCCCATTATAATCACATCGTCTTGTTCCGAAGCAGGTGGTATTACCTGTCAACAGGGTTTTGGACTTAGCAAATAACTGCCACCCACCTCAGCTGAGGCTCCCGGGCAGACAAAGTGACCGAAGGAGACAGCCCTCTGGAGGCCTCAAAATCTCATTTTCATTCCCCTTGTGGAAAAGAGACTGACTTTATTGACAAAGACGACTGAAAATTGCTTGAGCGTTCCAATACCCAGTCTGCGCTGAGGCAGAAGAGACAGTGTGGCGGAGGCGAGCTCCATGGAGCCCCGCCGGGCCGCCTCACCAGCCTGTGCATATGCGGACCAGACTGGAAGGAGCCTCCCGAAGTCCTCAAACGCAGCCCATCTCCACCTCCGCTCCCAGCCGGCTGGGGCCTTTCCTGGATCCCAACCATAAATCAACACGAATTCAGGCAACCTCTGCCAGAAACCAAACTCACAGACCGATTCAGGGGCCTGGAGGTGGGACCTGGGCTAGCTCGACATTCCCACTGGAGTGCTCTGTGGCTTGACTGCACATCCCAGGTGAGCCGCTAGATGTCACCACCGTTGATTCTTGTCCTTCTTCCCAGGTCCTGCATATAAGGCAGTCCCAGGGGCTAAGGGAAGTCTATACAGAATTCCACCACCACCACTGGGACCTCAGGGCTGCCTTAGATGCCGGGGCAGTCTGAAGCTCCTTCAGCGGGCCTCTCCGAAACCAGTTTGCGGCTCAGACCCCAAACAGCCGAGCCGAAAGCGAGGTGTGGACAACGTTAGCCAGAGCCACTCCTCACTCTCATGACAGATGCCCCCCCGCTCTACCTCCAATCCTTCCTAGCCACCATCGGTCACTGGGTACCCATCTGGCTTATTCAGGTCCTCAGGAAGAAATAAATTAATATGTGTGCCTCGTAGCACCAGAGATTTTAGATGTCAATGTGCTGCGGAAATAATGGAGGTCTGTTGGCTTTTAGCAGAGAATGAATGACAGATAGATAATTTATGATGATTCTTGAGATCTGAACTATAATTATGAAGTATTTCTAGGTGTATATTCGGGATGCAAAGTGTAAGGAACCTAGAGCTAATGTTAATTTATTACTGACAGCTGTATATATAATAATCTATCATGTCTTTTAATCTTACATTCCTTCTGACTTACATCAAGCAATCCTTTCATTCATTAATAAAATCAAGCCTTGCCATTATTCTTAATGATGAAGTCCCATTTTGAATCCAGAGGACTCCTATAATTAAACTCCATACTTCCATATACCAGACATCTGAAGCTCAAAAAAAAAAAAAAAAAAAAAAAGATAAATTGAACTTGTTTTACGGGCAGGATGAACACATCAGAAACATGGAGCCCACCTGCCCACGGTCCCAGTGGAGCTAAACAGAAAGTCAGGGGAAATGTTTGTGTTTATCTCAGTTCACGCCACCACTCTGATTTTTCCTCCTCTCAGCGCCCCCCCACCCCACAATCTTTCCTTTTTTGAGGCAGTATATTCCAAGAATTTTTTTTAAGGTCATGATAAAAATTACAACTAGAAGAAATACAGGCTAACACGTCTCCTCCAATTTTCTATGCTGTGCCAAAGACTTACATGATTAATCCTGTCAAAAGGAATCTAATCTAATCTTATTACACCAAAGACAAGGTGTCCTTTGTAAGTATCCTGGCTTGGGAACAAGTTGGTCTTCTCAAGATTCTTTTTTTTTTTTTAAGTTTATTTGTTTATTGTTGACAGAGACAGAGACAATGCGAGCAGGGGAGGAACGGAAAGAGAAGGGGAGAGAGAGAATCCCAAGCAGGCTCCGCACTGTCAGCACAGAGCCCAACGCGGGGCTCAAACTCACAAAACCGTGAGATCCTGACCTGAGCTGAAACCAAGAGTCAGATGCTTAACCGACTGAGCCACCCAGATGCCCCTGTCTCCTCAAGTTTCAACGGGTTCCGTGTCTCATTCAGTTTAC
Source organism: Panthera leo (assembly GCF_018350215.1). Classification (NCBI taxonomy): domain Eukaryota; kingdom Metazoa; phylum Chordata; class Mammalia; order Carnivora; family Felidae; genus Panthera; species Panthera leo. The sequence continues at coordinate 20,592,540 of NC_056693.1, read as the reverse complement.
AACCAGTCATCACCTCGGCAACTCACTACTGCGCTGCCCTTAGCTCTCCCAAAGTTTAAATGGTGCTCCAGTGTAAGTTGTCAAGCAGACTCCCTGGTCACTTCCCAAGGCTACTTGTTAGAAGCAAAACCTTTAACCTCATCCATTAATTAACAATCGCAAATAATGAGATATGTAGAGATAAGACCCAGTTATCCGGGTCATCTCTCATCTGGAGACAGAATCCGATTCCAGTGAGTAGGCGCTGGAGAACTGAGTGAGCAAATTTCCTATCTGCAACACCAAATCTTACTAGGACTGGTTAATTAAATCATGATAAATAACATTCCGTGGCAAGTGGAAGGTGCTCCAAAGAGTTGGGTGGGATGACCACAAGTTCAATGGAACCACCTCTGAATGTCTTTGCAGTCCTCTGACTTAAAAACGTCCCCTGTAATTTTCTGGAGAGCTCTCGTACAGGAAAGAAAACTACTGAGGTTTTGCTCCACTGGCTTTTTGAAGTTGCCCACGTTTGCCTATTGGATTCTGCGTCCCATACCTTCTCTGTCTTCAGGAATGAAGGTTCTAATTCTTTCATCAGCATCGCCGTCTGACTGTAATGGTGTCTTTCTATCGGTTCTGCCTCTTCCTGCTACTTCGGTGTAGGGAGGAAGAATGCCAGTCAGCAATGTGGCTACATTATGCTGCGGTAACAAACAGCTCCAAACCTCAGTGACCTCCTCACCCTACATATCCATTGCGGGGCGGCTGGGGGCTCAGCTTGTCATCGCTACTCTAGAATGTACGCTGATAGGGTGGCCACCATTGTGAACATTGCCAGTCATCAAGGCAGCAGGAAAATGGTGCCCTGGATGCGAGTGCACTGGCAACTAAATGCTCCAGGATGGGGGTGACACATCCACACACACAATTCATTAGACGGCACCAGTCACTGGCCACACCTCTGAGCCAGGAAGTTCTATTGAACCTTGCCCTGCACGAGGGACATCGGGAAACAGCTGGTGTATACTGGAAAAAAATACCACAGAAACTTCAGACAAACCAATTTATCTTCTTCCCCTTCTTTAGAAGTTCCTTATTTTCCCTAGATTACAATTCCTCTGCTTTGTGTTTAAACTCTTCCCCGATCAAATAATTCCCTGACTTGTGTCCACTTTCAGATTCATGGACATTACAGTTATTGCTGAAGAAAACGTCTTCTTCAGATGGTTATAAACTAAGATTATATGTATAGCTCAAGGAAAGGAAAGAAATTTGCACATTAATTGCTTGTTCTTGCTTTCCCCTTTTCATGTAGTTCTGGTTTTCCTTGTTTTTTTTTTTTTTCCTTTCACCCTTCCATGGTAGTCTCCTATTCAATCTCTTTTATTGAAAACAAAAATTGCTCAACACTTTATTTTTTCTTCTCCTTAGCTCTTTGGCCCAATCAGCAAAGGAGTCTGTAGAATAGCAGAATGCTAACTTTGCTGGTTTCCCAACCCCCCAATTCAGGTGAATTTGAATCCTGAGACACAGTAAGGAGAATTACTGACCTGTCTCAACAGTGACTAAGTTTTGCTAGATATTTCTCCCACTTGATAAGTGAAAGCCCAGCCTGCTGCAAAAGCCTCTAAATGTACCTGGAAGTCCCCAAGGGCTATATCAATGAACAATGAAGGGCTATCTCCATTGGGCTTGCTCCCTTCCTACTGCTCCTGGCCCACCTAGTGAGTCCAGACCCAAACTCCCTGCTGTGTAGTTCTTAATGTTCCAAACAGTCCAGTGTTCTCTGTGAAGCTGGACGAAATGCTTCCCTCCCTTTGTATTTTACTCTGTTCACAGTGGAACTCAAACAAGGCTGCTTATAACCCTGGTGTGTATGCCACCCATAAACACAAGAGCCAAATGACCAACACGATGTGCCCTCAGAAAGACTGAGCTTGTGTCAGGCCACAACCCCTAGGATGCGTTCTTTCCCTGAAAATCTTCTCGCTTTCAAGTAAACAGATGACCCAAGGCTAGCCCTGCCCCTCACCAGTCACACCTGAAGTCCAGTCACAAACCTAGCTGGGACCTCTACATTTTAGCCAAGAACACCACAAAAAACATGCCCAACAAGCACAGTAACATATTCCTGAGCATAAGGCTGAAAGAATGCCAGTGGTCTAGGTGAAAAGCCAGTTAGGGAGGGGATGGGGTGAAGAAGCTAGCCCACAGAAGATTTGGGCGACGTGGGGAGAGACACTGACTTCTAGGCCCAGGTGACCATTGAGAGGGCAACGCAGAGGCCTTGGGAGGTCGTCTACCCAGACCCGTACCCGCCCAAGACTGGGATAGCCCGGGCCGCTGGGGTACCTTCGCGCCCGCCCAGCCCGAGAGCCCCGGGATGCCCATGGGCGGGGCCTGAGCATCGCCCCGCCCCGCCGCCCGCCACTCGGGTCACCTGACCTGCCCGCGGCTCACGTGATCCGTTCCCAGCGCCGCCATTTTGGAGCTCCGGATGAGGAGGGGAAAAGCGGGGGAAAAGAGGGAAAAGAGCCGGGAGAGAGGTGGGAGAGGACGAGGGCGAGGGCACGGCCGGGCTCCTAGCCGGCCAAAGGAGGCTCGCGGAAGCAGCAGCCGCCGCCCGACCGCAGGTACAGCGCCCCGGGGCCGCCCCTCCGCCCGCAGGTAGCGCCGCCGCCGGCCATGTGCGTCCTCCCCTCAGGCCTCTACCGGCGCCTGCTTCCTCTTCAGCGGGCCGACACCGCCCGGGGCTCGCCACTTGCCCCAAGTTCCGCGTCCCTTTCCAGTGCTCTGCGCAGCCCACGCAGCCCACGGCGAGGCCTGCGGAGACCCCTGGCTTGCCCTGCCGCGGGGGGTGGGGGGAACCTGCCGCTCTCCGCATACTGTCACCAGCCTGGTCTGCAAGCGGGCCTGCCGAGGCGTTGCTTCCTTCTCCTCTGCGGTTGTGAAACCGCTTAGGCCAGCCGCGGTGAAGCTCACGACGGTGTCCTCACCGCATCTGTTGGTTACTTTTCTCAACCCCCGATCGCCCCAGCCCTTTAACCAATTCTTGATGTAGGAAAAGCTAGTACAGAAAATCCTAGCCTTCTGACCCTATTACGAACCTTTTCGATGAACTGGTCTCTCGATCACTGAGATCAGTGGGAAAATCTCCCACTCTTCAGACCTACGGGCATCCGGAGGGAATGGTTTGTGTGGAAGGCTTGGATGATTAATTAGGCGGAGGCCGTCATCCCAACCCGTAGGCGATCTTTTTAGTTACTGTGGTGGGCTGTAATTTACTATCAGTCTGCATCTCTTTTATCAGGCAATTACTGGATTTATCACCTGCTTGAGCTTGTACTTTCTTCAGTACTCCGCTTTGACTCAGTGTTTGGATTGCGTTATTGATTAAAAGAGAGAGAGCCTGGCCCTTCATTCCTTTACCTTACCAACTCGTTTGAAATTAACTCGAAGGGAGGACCGAAGACGTGCTTTCTGCCCTGGCAACGAACTGTTTACTTAACCGTAATCGATAAGATAGCTGCGTTCTAGGTGAAAGGAATAGGCTTTATTTGATCTTTTAGATTCATCCTAGCTAGTATAGGAAACTGCAAAGAAATGTAAGACCAGAGCAGGAAACTGCGTTGGAAGATATATAGGTCAAGCTACTGTGTCCTATCTTTTCATGCCCACTGTGCTTGCAAAATCATCCTTTAGATGGCATTTTGGGTTAAGATTAAAATGGCGATATGCAATTTATTGTTCCTTATTCATTAGAAAGTGTTATCAGTAAACAGTAATATTTTTAGTCAATTAAATTCTGAGCTAAAACAAAACACAATTATTGAGAGAAGTTTCCAGAGCAATTTTTTTTTTTCTAACTTGTACAAAGTGGTAACGTCTGCTTGCTAGATAAATTATGTAAAATTGCAACACATGATTGGGTTGCATGAACATTCCTCTGAATGTCTTTTTGACATAGAATATTGGGGAATTTTTCACTGCCAAAAGAAATCATTACTTTGTTTCACCAAGAAAGAGAAATGTTTGATACTATGTACTTTCATTCTTGGCCACAGCTGAATTCTGAAGATTGGTCCAAGGGACTGTGTTAATTTCAGGAATTGATTTGAAAGACATTGGCTCTGCCTCTTAACAGCCATGTAACCTTGGGTAAGTCACTGAAACCACACTGAGTGTTTCCTTATTTGTAAAATTGTGTAACACCCACCTGGCCTGTTCCAGAGTTATGAAGATCAAACAGGCTAATACGTTCGATATAGCCGGGCTGTAAGGGGCCAATTCTTTTCAGTATTGATTTTATGTATTTGTCCTCATTGAGATATAAGAAAGAAATTGGTGTATTAAGAAAGGGGATTTAGAATCAGATAGTCCTGGATTCCAGTTCTTAAACCAGTTATTGCTTTACATCTGTGATCCTCAGGTTCCTTACCTGCAAAAAAGAGGCTAGTATTACCAGAAATTCATGAATAATACACAAAGTCTACATAGGCACTGCCCTCTGGATGGTGAGCACTCCAAGGACAAGGATTCCTTCTTACTTACTTGTGTAGTCTCCAGCACTGTGCTTGGCACATTATAGGTGCTCAATAAATGTTAAATCTTAATATTGGTTAATGTTAGTTAGACCTTATGTCTTCGTGGTCTGCCAAATTAGCTGCCAAATTAGAATATTCTCCCAGGCTAGATGCCAGCTAAGAAATTTTAGATTATAAAATTCATGTTCTTGCGATATTTACACTATATTTTTCTTAGTGGCAGTTAATCACATTAAGCTAAGGAGATTTTAATTCAAATGAATCATAGCTGACATTAATAAGATAAATCTATAAATAATGTGTAAGCAATCTCAAGGTGATTTTTTGTAGGCAGTTTACAGTTCAGGGACATAACAGTTCATATCTTTGCCTAGTTGGGAAAGAACAAATTTTTAGTCTGAAAGAAAAGGTTTTTTATAACACTGAACTGCCTTTGCACATGCACAGAAAATTACAGCCTTTCTCCAGCCCTACTCAGGCTCACATGAATTGTTCAACTTGATTTTACTTATGATAACCATACTCTATAACTGAAAGGAACTAATTAGATATACAAAGAAACCTAGTAGTAATTATCAGGAAATAAAGACAACTGAAATAATTTGGTTCTTTTCTTGGGAAAGACATTAATTATAAGCTTTTGCCTTTGGAATACAGGTCTCCCCCACTTTTTACAGTTTGCCTTCTGCCACTTTGTGCTTTTTTGGGGCGGTGGGGGAGAGAGAGCACGAGAGGGGAAGTGGGGAAGAGAGAGAGAATCCATGCTGAACATGGAGCCTGACACAGGACCCAATCTCACAACCCTGGGATCATGACCTGAACCAAAATCAAGAGTCAGACGCTCAACCAACTGAGCCACCCAGGTAGCCCCTGCCACTTTGCTTTTATGAAAGACATACATTAGAACCTGATTTCTCTAACTGAAAGAAATCTAAAGATTTCAGTCTTACACCAAAGGCAAAAATAGTTTCCAATGTTTGTTTTGCAGCGAGCCATTAATAGAGGCAGCACGTAACCCAAGCAGCAAGCGTGGCCCCACCAAGCTCCTTTCCTGCCCAGGAACTGTACTCGGAATCTCTGCACCAAGGCGCCAGAGCTTTGAACTGTGTCTGTGAGCATCTGTGCTTTATCTCATTTTATCGTGTGCGCTCATTAGCAAGATGTGTTCTAAAATATCAGAAAAGCCTAAGAGAGGTCATTTTGGGGTTTTTTTTTTATATAAATGGTAATTGCTTTTTCACTTTACATCATTTCAGCTTCTGAAAGATTCCATAGGAAGGATCTACTTTCAGGTGGCCAGAGAAACCTGTCCTGTTGTCTAGGAAAGATTTAAGACTCAGTGGGAAAGATGCTAGAACTTTTCTGGTTTGGGATACAACTTATATTTATTTATTTGTAATAGTTTGATATATTTTGTGTAATGTGGTTATGTCTAAAGATTCCAAATAAGAAGCTTCCTACTTTGGTAATGCCTCTAGGCTTTACTCTTTCTGTAAACCTTCTTGTTCAGCCATGTTGATCTTTTCACTAACTGCTAGATGGAAGGTTTATTCTCACTTTTGGAAACGTGATAATGTTGTGGCTCTTTTCCTTGTCAGTCTTACCCTTGTGTTGACAGAATTCCAAAAGAGAAAACGATGCATTCTAATTAAGATAATTCAAGGAGGACGTATTTACAAAAATACTCGTAATAAAGGCGTTGGACTTGTATAGACACATCACAAGGATAATGCAGTTATCTGGAGGTAGCAGCATCAGAAGGAAGAGAGGTATCAGAACCAGGAGAGTTTTGTAGAGCCCCCTGCCTGAAGAGAATGGTCTTCCATTGAGAAACATGGCCAGTCCAAGCTGACCTAGAGGGAGGGAATTAGGGGAATGAATATCCTGATTTCACTATGCTGCCTCCTTCTGATCTCCTCTCATGGCTCCCCATTGGCATAACGCAATCAGAAACCAGAGGGCATAGGAGCCTACTAATGTAATATACCTCCTGGGGCAGAGAGCAGAGTGGAGGAAAGTAGGCAGTGAGCCCAGAGGGACAAATGGTTGACATCTGGCGCGGCCGTCTTTTAGAATACAGTATACGTCTTACCTCTTCAAAAACCTTTTGCTTACTTTCCTAGACCAAAACTAGCTTTTCGGTTTGTTAGGATTTGGTCATTGACTGTTGCCTTCTGACTGTTTTACTTTGTGTACTGTTGTTACAGTATATAAAAGCTGTTACTTCTTTTTAACTTCTAAACATGTTTGTCCTATCCATTCAACTCTGTTTTAAACCATTAGTACTGTGATTTTAAATTTTTTTCCATACTGTTTTTTTTAAAAAATGTTTATCTATTTTTGAGAGAGAGACAGAGCACAAGCAGGGGAAGGGCAGAGAGAGAGCGAGACACAGAATCCGAAGCAGACTCCAGGCTCTGAGCTGTCAGCACAGAGCCCGACTCAGGACTTGAACTCATGAGCTGTGAGATCACATCCTGAACCAAAGTCAGACAGTTAACCGGCTGAGCCGCCCAGGCACCCTGACACATAACCATTTTTTCTGTAACTTTTTAGTATGAAAAGTTGTAAATATTTACACAAGTAGAAAGAATAGTGTAAGGAACTCCTAGATACTTATTACTAAACTTTAATTACAAAATTTGCTATTCTTGCTTTATTCCTACCCTCTCCACCCACCCTGACCATGTACTTGTATTGATCACGTGAAGGCCCTCGATAGTATGCCAATGATCATAATCTGTGTTGTCATTATTGAGCCACTGGGATTGTGTTTGTACCCTTATTTTCATCTCTCTGTCTTTTTTTTTTTCCAAATAAATTTTACTTCACTTGACATAGGATCCCATATATATGCACATTGGTGGCCTAAGAGAAATTTTTGTGAAAATTTAAAGAGTTGGCCTTAAGGTCACAGGCCTTCCTCCCTGTGTATACTTTATTATGAACTGTTCATCTAACCCTTTCTAAGAGAGACTTTTGTTTTAATGAGATTTAACTCATATATCGATTCTGCCATGTGGACCCAAACTGGTTTTTCAGGTGTTTCTTGATGTATTTTATGTTGTCATATCTGTTTTATAGCTGCCATTTCTGTACTTATCCCCAAATGTATGCAGCCTCTAAAATGAGATACTTACATAAATGTTCAGGGAAAATTGGAGCATCTGCTGCAAATTTCCATTAGCTCTTAATGCCTGAGCAGACACAGCTTTTCAAATCTGAATGTTTTGTCAGTTTCTTTTGTATTAGTTTTTTTTCTTGAGATAACTTGAACTCCTCCTCCTCTTCATTCCACACTCTTTTTAAGGTGCGCACTGAAATATCCACAGGGAGCAGTTGCACTGCTCTCTTTCCTATTCTGTCATTAGGTAAAAGAGGGACCACGTGAGTCACCTTTGTAACCCTGTGGGTACACAAAGTCTGTTGAGCAAATATTCACTCATTAACCTGCGGACTGTCAATCAGCCTATATGGATGTCATATTTCATGGAGGAGGAGACCTTAGATCTACAGTAGACCACCAAATCTTGGGCAAGAAATTGAATGTTCAAGGATTTCTGTTATTAACAATGATTTAACTAATTCCCATTTAACAATTGAACTGAAAGAAATAAAGCCTTAAGTGAATGGTCCTAAAGTGAAATCATTAGTCACAGAAACAGCCACAGCTCCCCTTGGCCGAAAAATTGTGGAATTCTCAGGCAATAAGGTGACTTAAGACGTCACAAAGGATTTTCCTAAAGAAACAAGTTGTTCCCACACTGGTCCCTCTTTAGTGATTTAAGATTGAGTGTAGAGATTTAAAAATACTGTTTTTTCTGCTTGAGAAAGATGGAGAGGAACTACATAGTCTTTTGAGAGGTAATGACCTCAGGTTGTTTAGAGAAGAGAGTGGCTAAAGGGCCGCAGTCACCCAGATTTCTAGGTCTGTGGGAGCTGGGGTAGTGGTCATCGTTGTAATGGCTGTTGGGTGCATTCCCTGCCACGAGCGCAGTTGGACATGGAAAAGAAACGAAAGCTGATCCCATTGGACAGAGTATCAAGAAGGAGGGAAGAAGCAGTACTAAAGCCGAGAGTAAAATGTTTGCATTTTTGCCTGATGTGGCCCTAGATATAGAAAGTTTGTGTGCCAGAAAGAGCAGAAAATAAGAGGAAAAGCTCTAACTGCTGCCAAGAGTAGATGCGGGAGGGCTGGCACTGCAGCTGGTCAGAGTGCTGGTAGGTCCAGCAGGAGTTCGGTGTGATCTTGGCAGGGGCTCAAGGGCCCTTCCATGTTGATTCAGCCACCTGGGGGGAGGGAAGCCATGATTCACCTCCTAAAATAAGAATTCAGAGCCTGTGATTGAGGTTTAAGAATAGTATGGTCTTTGGTCTATAGCTGGTGCCACTAAAAATTTTGCTGGCATTTATTGAATGTTGTGAGTAAGACTCCAGAATGCACCTAAAATGTGGAAAAACAAAACTTGTTGCTGGAAAAAAGCCTAAACTGAAAAATGTGATCCAAGTCAACAAATTAATCTCACTTTGAGCCAAAGGAAATGTTTGAAATGAAAGTACTGCCAGGAAATAGAGGATTCAAGATTTAGGGAGAAAGATATTGTGAGTATTTTTTGTTTTGTGACTTCCTTGGCTGTAATGCATTGCTGGAACTTACAGAGAACCCCTTTTAAGGACTCTGAATATTTAGACCTGAAACACAACTAGAATGTCAGGTCTTTTTCCTTCTCTGATGCCCCTTTCCCTTTCAGGAAAATGAAATTACATATATTCGTGCATGAGTAATAGTTGACCACTAATATGACCTCTAGGAAAAAACCACAGCGTTGTTTGTGGTTTATCTTCAGGGAAATCAATCGAAGGAAGTAAAAGAAGGAACTGGATCATTGCTTTTATGTAGTTTCGTTTGCATCATACTTCTCAAAATTCACTCTGCCATTTACAAGAGGTTACCAGACTATCTTTTCATAACTCCAAAGATATGGAGTGAAAAAAACAAATTTATGATTTTAATAATAAGACTATAATTATTTTTGATATAAGTAGTTGTCTCCCAAGAATTGTGTCAGTCATGCGTTAGTTTTGTTTGTTGGTTTTGTGGTAACTTGAGGTGGTTCCACATACCCTGGGAATGCTTGTGTCCCTTCAATCAAGGAACAGCAGTCCTGTTTTTTTGTTTTTTGTGTTTTTTTGGCATTGCGCAAAAGAGAGGGCATGCTAATTGGGTCCAGCTAGATGTCTGGGGGAAAGAAAGTGAAGAAAAAAGGATATGCATATCGTTAAAGTCATTTCCAAAGAAAGAAATAGATGGAAAGATCATCCTCAGTCTTGATAGGGGATGACATTCTCTAGAGAAGTTCCAAGCAGTTTAAGTCTCTGCTGGGGATACGGGTATGCTGATAATGGAGCTCCCAGGTTAGAAAATAACTGAGATTAGCTTAAACTCTAAGAGTAGCTCAGGTTTTCTATAATTGCATTCTTATAATACCTCTAACCCAATATTTCTTTCTGTTGTATATTATCCTTTCTAGATATGGAAGAAAGCAGCAGTGTTGCCATGTTGGTGCCAGATATTGGGGAACAGGAAGCTATATTGACTGCTGAAACTGTCATCAGTTCATCACTGGAAATTGATGAACAAAGAAAAGTTAAAACAGATCCATTGATCCATGTTATCCAGAAGTTAAGCAAGATAGTAGAACATGAAAAGTCACAAAAATGTCTTTTGATCGGGAAAAAACGCTCACGTTCAAGTGCTGCAACGCACTCTCTTGAAACCCAAGAACTTTGTGAGATTCCAGCTAAAGTAACCCAGTCCCCTGCTGGGATCAGAAGGGCAGAGATGTCTCAGATACATTTTACCCCTGGCTCTCTTGCCCAGAACGATGGGAAGACTATGTCTTACCAGTGTAGCCTTTGCAAGTTTCTGTCATCATCGTTTTCTGTGTTAAAAGATCATATCAAGCAGCATGGTCAACAAAATGAAGTGATATTAATGTGCTCAGAGTGCCACATTACATCTAAAAGCCAAGAGGAACTTGAAGCTCACGTGGTAAATGACCACGAAAATGATGCCAACAGTCACACTCAATCCAAAGCCCAGCAGTGTGTAAGCCCCTCCAACTCTTTGTGTCAGAGGCCCACAGAAAGAAACAGTGAAAGCATTTCTGATGTCCAAGTGAGTGTGGACAGTGCGCAAACGCACGCTGCCCAAAACGCACCCACGGCAGAAATGGGTAAGAGGAAATGGTATGCGTATGAACAATATGGCATGTACCGATGCTTGTTTTGTAGTTACACCTGTGGCCAGCAGAGAATGTTGAAAACACATGCTTGGAAACATGCTGGGGAGGTTGACTGCTCCTATCCGATCTTTGAAAATGAAAATGAGCCCCTAGGCCTGCTGGATTCTTCAGTGGCTGCTGAACCCGGTGGGGTGGATGCAGTCGTCATTGCTATTGGAGACAACGAACTGAGTATCCACAATGGGCCTTCAGTACAAGTACAGATTTGCAGCTCAGAACCGTTATCCTCTTCGTCTCCTTTAGGACAGAGTGCAGAAGGTGGAGTTCATCTGACTCAGTCAGTTACCCTTGACCCCAGTGAGGAAGAGATGCTAGAGGTGATATCCGATGTGGAGGAGAACCTGATCGCTGATAGTCTGCTTTCATCCGCACAGAAAATCATTAGTAGTAGTCCAAATAAAAAAGGTCACGTTAACGTGATAGTAGAACGTTTGCCGAGTGCTGAAGAAACTCTTTCACAGAAACATTTCCTCATGAATGCTGAAATCGAAGAGGGAAAAAACCTGAGCCCGACAGAATCCCACATTGGGGGTGAAGGAAGAGATGAAGTTTATCATGCTGATAAATGTACTGTTGATATTGGGGGGCTGATCATAGGCTGGAGCAATCCAGAGAAGAAAGACAGTGAGTTAATAGCCAAAGGACTGGCTACTGATGAGAATGCCCCACCAGGCCGAAGAAGGACAAATTCTGAGTCTCTCCGACTACACTCGTTAGCTGCAGAAGCCCTCGTCACAATGCCCATAAGAGCTGCAGAACTGACAAGGGCCAACCTTGGGCACTACGGGAATATAAACCTTCTAGATCCAGATACCGGACAAAGGCAAGTGGACAGTACGTTGGCGGCTTATTCTAAAATGATGTCACCACTTAAAAACTCTTCAGATGGATTAACTGGTTTTGACCAAAGCAACTCTACGTTGGTAGCACTCCCAGAGGGTAGGCAGGAGTTGTCAGATGGGCAAGTGAAGACGGGTATCAGCATGTCCTTACTGACTGTAATCGAAAAGTTGAGGGAAAGGACAGACCAAAATGCTTCCGACGATGACATTTTGAAGGAGCTGCAGGACAACGCCCAGTGCCAACCCAACAGTGACGCAGGTCTATCGGGAAGCAACGTGGTGGAATACATCCCTAATGCCGATCGACCCTACCGCTGCCGCCTGTGTCACTACGCAAGTGGTAACAAGGGCTACATCAAGCAGCACTTGAGGGTCCATCGACAGAGACAGCCCTATCAGTGTCCTATCTGTGAGCACATAGCTGGCGACAGCAAAGATTTGGAGAACCACATGATCAACCACTGCAAAACAAGAATATACCAGTGCAAGCAGTGTGAAGAATCGTTTCATTATAAGGTAAGCATCGGTTCATGAAATCATTCGGAGAACCTTAGGCTTTTTAGAGCAAGGAGGGAACTTGGCAGAGAGTCCAGCCGTCTCATTTTATAGATAAGGAATCTGAGGTGAGGCCTAGGAAAGTTTGGCAATTTGCCCAGGGGATCCCAACTAGTTAGTATTAAAATTGGGACTGAGATCTAGGTCATCAGGATTGGTGTAGGATTGTTTTCCTGTCTGCTTCCTCCTTAACAGTGTCTGTGTTTATTGCTTTTAGTGTTTTAGCGTGTATATCTTTTTTTAAACGTGTTGATTTTAAATTGCAGGGTAATTTCAAGAGAATGTACAGGGGAAGGACTTAACAGTTGATTTACCCAGATGTAATCCTACATCGATGCAAACAAACTCCATCTTCCATGTCCCCAAAATGCAGGTTGCTCGCTTCAGCCACACAACCAGCCAACAGTAATCTGTGTCCTCGCAAGAGGGAAAGTAGACTATGTTGGACTTCATGACAGACAGTAAAGTGGAAATAGAGCCACGTGTGTTTAATGGGCAGTTTAAGGGACTGTAAGGATTTTGACCGTGATTTTCATCCTATGTACTACCTTAAAACCAACAACCAGCATGAAATGGCTGTCTTCCTAAAGGAAACAGGATTCATTTAATCATTAGTTTAGAACTTTTCTTCTCCAATGTTGCCAGTTGACTGTCTGGAGGGCAAAAAAAAAAAAAAAAAGTATCCTAAAAGGCTAACTGGGATGTAGACTTCTCTCAGACTTTGAGTCTGAGATATACTGCCTCCTTGGATTGCCCTCATAGTGTTCTGAAGTGGCCTCAGGCTGCTAGACAAGCAGCACATCCAAATGGGCTGTAAAAGCAAGTTCCAGAAGTTTCTTTTGTTCCTGCACTCTTGATTTGTGGGGGTGGTGGTGAAGGAAGAAGATATTCATCAACACGTTAGCTGGTGTTGAAAGGCAAGAATTAGCAGGAGTCCAGCAGTTACTGGTTGGATTTATTTTTGTGAAAGCATCGGGTTATTCCAAACACTCTGCTCTTCCCTCCTCCGGGCCTGCCAGTGGTTCCGTAAGCACGCACGTGCCGTGCAGAAACCCCTCTGAAGATAGCGGGGGCTTGCTTTTGGAGAATGCAAAAAGAACTGCCTTTTTGATGAGATTGTGATTTCTCCAGTGTATTTCTTTCCGTAAACTGTCAAATAAATCAGATAATCTTTTAGCACATTTGGTTTTAAAATATTGGTAATGTGTTCTAGGTACCAGGCCATGAAAGCAATTAACTGCTTCAGCAGTCTCTTAGTAACAGTGCAAGTATATTTATTGAAAGTTACGTGGGACTATTTCTCAATTTTTTAGAGTCAACTGAGGAACCATGAGAGAGAGCAACACAGCCTTCCAGATACCTTGTCAGTAGCAGCTTCTAATGAGTCAAGAATTTCCAGTGATACAGCTGATGGAAAAGGTGTTCAAGAAGGTATCTGCATTTTTTTGACTAGCGTATTAGGTTTTTTAAAAAGCCCTTAGTTGTCACGTGGGTTATTTTCAGGACTAAAGCCGCATATGTTCTCTATTTTCATACTGTGGATGTGAATGAATCTTACCTGTGTTCCTGAGGTAATTCTGAGCACTAAATGAAATGCTATATTAGTAAGTAGTCGACTGTGTAGGTCGATAACACGTTGAAATTTATGCTGCCCTGTAAGAGCCAAGTACATCACAAACCCTTGGGTGACACCCCAGCAAGCCAGGGAAGCTGCAGTGTGGAAAGCAAGCCCTCCCCTCTCTCAGCACCGTTGACCCACTGAGAATATAGCAGCTTTTGCAGATGGCAGGGCCCCCACCTCAAACTGTAAGTGAGGCTTCCTGCTGTGATCTTATTCTTATCCAAGTATGACTGCCAGATTTCATCTGCATTATTTAAGAAAAAAAAAAAAAGCCAAAAAAACAGAAGATCTTTTTGTGTACTAGTTAGGTACCAGTCGGCTGAGTTTCTGCTAATAGGAATATTAGAATCAAAAGATTTAATTAGAGTTCCATGAAAAAGCGGATGCCACATCCGGAAAATGAGGGATAAAGTGTAATAAGCTGTGCTTCCTTGCATCAGCTCTCTCAAATTGATATACTTTAAATGTCTCAAGTGCGGTACATAGTGTTTATGGGAAATAAAACATATTGGGGTGACTTTCCTTTTTAGATTTCCTAAGAATTAAAGTTAGAAACGACTGCAGAGTAAAATGTTTTACCATAATGGTTCATTAAATTATACCCCAGAAAGCATAACTGATTCAAGAATGTTTCTGAAAGAACTGATTTTGACACCACTGTAGCACCAAAATTCCCTTGTCAGACAGATGTCATCCCTGTAAAACTATCCAAAACAAAAGGAGTTTATGACATAGCATCTGTTTCTGTAAGAGATGGCTGAGCTAAAACCGTTTTGTTTCCTTTTTACAAAACAGCCCTAAATGCCTCCTTTTATTTTAATTCATTATGTTTCCATATCCCCTTAAAGGAGACATTAAAACATTTGATGTCATTGGACCATAAATCCCTAATGAAGGAATAAAGTAAATACTACTCAGTGGCACCACCTGCGTGCGGTTAACAGTAGCGGCGGAATATGTCTTTTCTGGCACCGTCTTCAAAAGCAGTAATTTATAAAACTGTCCAAATGGGTTAACAAATTAGAACTCACAACTTTAATAAAAAAGATTAAAATGTCAGCTCAAAAGTAAAGTAACCAGTTTGAGCTTTACCGCGACAGCACCTGTCCACCATATTCCATTTTACGGCATCTTTTCTTGGTGCGTCCTGCTGTTTCTCGTGGTTGAATGTATGGATTTTAAATTGCTGCCATGTCTGTTTTTCTCTCACTTCACTCCATTTGCTTTTCTCTGTCCTAGTGGTCCAACAATTCAGGTGACTGATAACCGCCTGCACACTTACACCGATACTTGATGAATTCCGTATTAGCACTTTTGAAATCTGGTTGTTGAGCCAAAAAACAAGTGTTTAGCTCACAAAGAAGGTCAGAATAATTCGTGTTTTACTCTAGATTTTTTAGCCTTGTAGTAAACTTGCTGGACAAGTTGGGGGAAGTGTGCCTCAGTGGTCCCCAGCCACTGCCCATTATGATGGCACAGATAACTTGGGACAGTTTTTGACTCAGAGACCCAGTGTAACATACTTCAGACATTGTTCTGCCAGAAGGCATGGTGCACCCATTCCGAGCTGGATACCAAGCTAGGTGCAGGGAGTACGGTGAAGGCCTCACTGCCTGTAAGAAACCCAGCCCTGGAGGAAGACAGAACCGTATGACGGCTGTGTCCGTGGAGAGCACACGTGCTGTGTTAGAGCCACGGGCAAAGCATTCTCATATGATGTTCCGTCGCAAACATCATTAATGAAATCATTCCTTATTGCAAACATACGATTCATGAACCCCGGGGGATGCAATGTAAACAAAACGCACAGATCCCTGTCTTCAGGGAGTCTACAGCAAGGGACAGGTCAGAGGCCTGACACAGACCTGCATGTGACGTACAGACTGCAGTGAAGGAAGAATAGAGTCCTCCTAAAGCTTACTCAATAAACCATGCTGGGAGATTCTAGAATTTCCATCCTGTAGATGAGAAAACCGAGTCTTCAGGAGGTGAAATGCTTTGCCCACGATCATCCTGGTACTAGGTAGAAGAGCAAGGACGAAGCCCAAATCGTTGAACTTTCAATCGTGTATTCTTTCCATTGGAAACAGTTGCTGGAAGTAGCACAGGCTCTCGTTCTGTGCTATATTAAGTTTTTCCATCTGTCATTTTTATTAGTTGTCATTGATCTGTAATATTTCTCACACAAAACCATTATCCAATATTTCACACCTCATTTTTTTCAGGGTTTAAAAAAAAAACTGTATTTGGAACAATGCCACTTATAATCAAGTCCAAGTTTTTAACCTAGCAATTAAGAGCGATACTTACATTATAATTATGATTAGAGTGTATATTAATGTTGTAGACGTATACCAGGAAATTAGGACATTTTGTTCTGCCTGACAAAAGTAGTTACAGGCGAAAGAGAATTTCAATTTTAGAAAGCTTAAATTTAACTTAAGAATTTTCTTTGTTAAAATTTCAGCGTGGGATTCTCTTCTGCCACCAATTTTACGTTTATGCACTGTGCACTAATATTCTACCTAAGCTTCCTTGCTGCTCTGCCTTATTCTTTAGGTTTCCATGCTTGCTTTGTTTCTGAATGTAAAGCCATCGGCCTGTGAATGGCCCACAGACTTTGTGCTTACAGAAGAGTAAAGAAGGTGTTGAATATCTTCAGGAACAGTTTTACATGATCAAATAAATCATTCAGCTTGTGTTGTCTCAGGCTTACCCTGATTTAAATTACCCAGCCTTGTTGGTGCAGAGTAAGTGTGGTGACATGGCCTATTTCCAATCGGATCCATATATTCTGAATTTCAGAGGGCTGCACATTCATGTTAGTGATAACATTTGTCCTTGTAATGTGTCAGTTTGCTAGACATATGCTACATTATATAGCACTTAATAATTTGCAGTTGTTTTTCCTTCCATTGTTGCACTGGTACCTGACATTTTTATAAACAAAGGAAACCCATAGGGTGAAAAAGCTTTAGGCTTTTATTTATTTATTTTGAGAGAGAGAGTGTAAGCAGGGCAGGGGCAGAGAGAGAGAGAGAGAGAGAGAGAGAGAGAATCCCAAGCAGGCTCCAAACTCCATGCTGAGCCCAACACCGTTCTCGATCCCACAAACCATGAGATCATGACCTGAGCTGAAATCAAGAGTTGGTGGCTTAACCAATTGAGCTACCCAGGTGCCCCAAGCTTTAGGCTTTTTATATTGAGTTTGTTATATATGCTATGTAGCCATACTGTGTAATATTGTATTATAGTGTTAGATCACAGCTTGTTGGCAAATCAGTGTTTCCTTAAGACAGTTTATCCAGGGGCGCCTGGGTGGCGCAGTCGGTTAAGCGTCCGACTTCAGCCAGGTCACGATCTCGCGGTCCGTGAGTTCGAGCCCCGTGTCGGGCTCTGGGCTGATGGCTCGGAGCCTGGAGCCTGTTTCCGATTCTGTGTCTCCCTCTCTCTCCGCCCCTCCCCCGTTCGTGCTCTGTCTCTCTCTGTCCCAAAAATAAAAAAAAAAAAAAAAAAAAAAAAAAACGTTGAAAAAAAGACAGTTTATCCAATATCAATTAGACTAACACTTTTCAAATTAACAGTATATCTCTGGTTAATTCAGCTGCTGCAGTCAGCAGGGCAGCTGGCATCAGCTTATTTTATTGTAGCATTTTGTACAAGGTCATGCAGAAACCAAGCCAATGTATCTATATTTACAGGTGAGATGACGTTCGCTTTGTATCTGCTGATAGTCCAGTTGCAGGAGAAACTGGAAAACCATGTTCAAACTTGTTAACTTTATTAAAAGAGAAGGCCTTGTTGGAAATGTTGGTACAATGTGCTGTAAATATTCATTTACAGTGGAGATGATGTCATTTCTATCTAATCAAAGTATGTCACTAAAGCTCTCCAATCCCTTATCTAGGGAGTAAGTCTTCAGTACAGAAACAGTATCGATGTGACGTGTGCGATTATACAAGTACAACCTACGTTGGTGTCAGAAACCACCGGCGAATCCATAACTCTGACAAGCCATACAGGTGAGTGTGACGGTCATAGAGCTTTAATGCTTGTGTTAGAATATCTTATAGTAAAGGAAACAAGTAGAAATAGTTAAAGATTCATAACACTTATTTGAACACAGATTGTGTGCAAAGAAACTCACTACTGGTTTCATGAGTGTTTGTTAAGGAACATGAACTTTAAGCTTGGGTCTTAGGACAATAGGCATTTTGTCTAGTTAAAATGGAAGAAAATGTCTACTTCTGTCAGATATGTTTTCAGTTTCAGTTGGGTATAAATTATCATAGCAGACTTTCAGTGCTTAGACTTCAGTTCAGTAATTTGGTGGGTTAAGCAGTCAATATTTCAGAAAAGATGCTTAAAACTAAAATTCCCTATGAACAACTCTGTGTTTGAAAATTAAGCTGTCATTTAATAGAATTTTGTTACGTGATTTTTCACAAAAGCCAATTCTAACACATATTTTCAGGAAATACAGGCCTTGTCAGGTGATCGAATAGAAAAGTAGAAATCATTTCTTAAGTAAACTTTGCCTCTTGAGAATGCACTGCGTGTTGTTTATGTACGGTAAAGGTACAAACGTTTCTGTGGAAGCGTGTCCAGCTGCCACAGAGCAATCTGTTGCGCTTGCAGCCATGATGGAATGTCAGGTTCCTACTCAAAACTGACATAGTCACCATGACTAACCGTGCTAGGCCACGGGCATGAGCTGTTTCAACTGCTTATCAAAATCTGCTTCACATTTTAACTTGTGTCCCCAGCCATGGTATGAGTATGACACAAGTAGGTGTGGGGGGGTCACAGTATTAGTAGCTAAATGAAGACTTGACGGACTATGCCTGAAAATGCCATTGTTTGACGCTCTAAGTGTGTATCTCTCTATATATATATGGCTTTTAATAATATAGCATGTGCTTAATTTCCTAAGCAGCAGACTTGTTTATAATCACTCTTCTTCAGACAGTATGTCCATTTGCAAAGACTCGTAATTCTGTGGAAGGTGTTTGGCCTTGCCTCAGTGTGTCTGTGTTTATTTCAAACACTTTTAAAACTAGGATCCCTAGTTTTCCCAGAGTACAATGAAGGCCATTAACCATTATTAACAGTAACTCAGTGCCAGAAAATACATATGAGAGTGATAGGTGGTATTTGCATGTATCATTTATGATTTGCACTAGAAAGTATTTAGGAGAACATTATGAAAACAGGGGATGCTAGTTCATCTGATAGGAGAAAGCTTTGCCTTTATATTTTGGGTATCTTTATTTTTAAATTCAATGACATACCATGCCAATTCATGTGATCCAGGCAAGAATAAAATTAGATATAGACTCTTCATTCAAATTCATTGAGAAAAATTTATTGAGCAGATAATTGTGTTCCAGGAGCTGTGCTAGGCTCTTAGACTGTAGTCATGATAAAAGGGATATCGTCCCTCTATCATGAACCCTGTAGACAAACAATAAACAAGTAACCTCTCAAGAATACAATTAGGATAAAAGAGGTTAATGATTGATTCCAAGTCTGTAGAGGAAAGTCTCACATCTACTTGAGTTAGGTTAGTCTTATAGCTTAAAGATTTATCTTGACGGTTTTTGGTGTCCTGGGGTTTGTGTTTTCTTACGTTCTTAAAGTATTCACAGACTCCTAGGATTGGTTGTAATTGTCCTAAAGTCTTCCTGCCAGTGGGCAGTGCACTCTGAGAACCCTTTTCCTCTTAAAGCAGAGAAGTCTCAGCGTGTTATTTTCCAAGTTTATACACACTACACTTTGTCACTGGGTTTGGCTGAGTGTTTATGTCTCAGAAGAAATGTCATACATCCCCCTTCCCTGTAAATACAACCAGCTTTTTCTCATAAGTCTTATTTTCCAACTGTCAAATCTTGTGACTCCTTTTTTAAATACTTTAAATCCACATAGGATTTGCAGTCTACAGAGCACTGTGAATTAACACACTGTATTCCAGTATGCTTCTAGGATTTTCTGTTCCTGGTCATAAACTTCGTTTTAAGCTAAGCTAGTAAGCATAGCCTTCTTGAGATCTAATTTGATCTAAGTTATCACAGTAGTTTTTCTGGCTTATTGCACGTAGGCTTCATTCAGTTTTGCTGCCTGGTACACTTACTGGTCAGAGTTTGGGCTTATTTTCTCAGAATCCATACCCTACACATTTCTGATTACCTACTTTTTGTTAAGGAACATACTCACCGGGAGCAATGGTGAACTCCTCAGAGTTAGAGTGCCTTCTTGCACAACTTGCAGTCTTTGCGCAAAGGCAGAACAGGTGTGGTGTGTGTTTGAATGTGCCTGCTTTGTAATAGATTTTCTGCAATATTTATAACTGTTCTTTGCTCATGCCTTTACTTTTTATGTTGCCATTCCGATCCTTCACGGAACATATTGTGTGATCTGGGCAGTACATTTTCATGTGTAAGAACCCTGGTTCTGGGGACAGATAGTCTCGGGATTGAATCTGAGCTCTCTGACTTATGGCATTTGTTACCTTGAGCAAACAATTTCACCCTGCTATGCTTGGTCTTGTCTTTTCTAAAATGAGGATAATTAAGACACCTGCTTTACAGGGTAGATGTGAGGACTAAACTAAACAGCATACGTGATGTACTGGCACAAACTAAGCACCCAGTAAGTGGTGGCCATCTAATACTCATTGGCCTGGCTTCTGTCCTCGTCCCCTCCCACTGATTCATTGTCTGACACCACCCCCCACCAACCCCCTAAAAATGCTGTTTACCTCTCATTTTGGAAAACAAAGCATAATCCTGTTCCTGGACAGACAGACATAGCTTATTTATTTTACAAAAGGGATGCTATCCCCAGGTAGAAGTATTGTCACAGCTGAGGTCCCCGTGCCGTGTTGCCTGCCTTGAAGGCAACCTAGTGTCCTGTGTAGCACTTCTGCTTTATAGTCTCAGGCCTGGGCCACGGACCTCCTTTGCCCAACTGGGTGACCTTGTGGAGGTTATTCCAAGCTAAGCCTCCTTTCCCATACAAAACGGGAGAGTACTGCCTAGCTCATGAAGCTCTGTGAGGATTGGATGAGGTTATGTGTATTAAGCACCCAGCATATTTCCTGGTGCATCAAAGGGGCTGGTTTTCCCCTGCTGCTCATGCAGGTGTACAGGCATCTCAGAAACTCTGTCCTCATTACAGAAGGAGAGCTATTTTCCGTTCTTGTGTGAGGACAGGGAAAGATGAAAAAGGCATCATCCCGCCTCAGTCTTACCAAATCAGCAAACTTTGTTTTTCAGTGCTTTAGTAAGGAACGTTCTAAAGCACATACCCATTATAGTTATACCTGATGTTTAGGACATTGGCCCCACAGTTACTAGAAGGTTCCTTTCAGGATTTTCAAACATTAGATCATCCTCAGTTTAGTGTTAATATTGCAGTTCTAGAATTCCCCCTGGTTTACATCCCCCGGTATCACTTTTGTGACTGGCTGGAGATGGAAGATGGGATGACAAAATATTTTCCTCAAGTTACCGAGTTTCCTTCTAACTATATGACATTGAACCATTTTCCCTTAGAAACACAGTTGTGTTGGTACTTCTGTTCTGAAACTCCACCATGGCACAGTGAGGGGTAGGTGCCGCAACACGACAAAGAAGGAAGTGGGCTTTGGCATAAAGCACTTGGTATATGACCTGGCATGTATTAGGTGCTCAGGAAATGGTCACTGATAGTTATCTGTATACCTCAGTTTGCCTTATCTAGGAAATAGCTCTGGTTCTCTAAGTTTTTTGTACTTTGAAAAAAAAAATGTATAATGGTGTTACTATACTTTTTCTTCTTTAAGTAGAAAAGCTACCCACATAAGTATGTTGAATTTTTTAAGAGTCCTGTTTTAATACCTAGGCCAGAAATACCCAGTGTTTCCCTAAATGTTTCAAAAATGTACTTTTAGGGGCACCTGGGTGGCTCAGTGCGTTAGGTGTCCAACTTTGCTTCAGATCATGTCTCGTGTTCATGGTTTCAAGCCCCACATTGGGCTCTGCACTGACAGCTCAGAGCCTGGAGCCTGCTTTGGATTCTGTGTCTCCCTCTTTCTGCCCCTCCCTTGCTCGTGCTCTGTCTCTCTTTCTCTTTCAAAAATAAATAAAAACATTAAAAAACATTTTTTTTTAATTTTTTTTTAACGTTTGTTTTTTTTTTTTTTTTTAATTTTTGAGACAGAGAGAGAGAGAGAGCATGAACGGGGGAGGGTCAGAGAGAGGGAGACACAGAATCCGAAACAGGCTCCAGGCTCTGAGCCGTCAGCACAGAGCACGACGCGGGGCTCGAACTCACGGACCGCAGGATCATGACCTGAGCCGAAGTCGGCCGCTTAACCGACTGAGCCACCCAGGCGCCCCTAAAAAACATTTTTAATATACTTTTAGAGTTAGTTTGTTCATATCAGAAGCTAAACAAGGTCCAAATGTTGCATTTGATTGAAAACTCTCTTAAGCCTTTCTCTCTCTTTAAAATTTTTAATACTTTATAATTTAAGGTGGTATATGTCCTGAAAATTGCATAAATTGTAAGTGTGCAGCTTGGCCAATGAGTCACATTCACTCCTCCTCTTAACTACTCAGACCATGAAATAAGCCATTGCCAGCCCCTCTGCAGCACTCTTCTCGGGGCCCCCAGGCACCAGCTCCCTTTCTCCTCTGCCCCTCCAACCATCTTGACTTCTAACATCATGATTTTGCCTTTTTTTTGACTTAACAGAAATGATATCATGCAGTACATAGTCTTTTTTTTTTTTTTTTTTTTTTTAAAGTTTATTCATTTAAGTAAGCTGTATACCCAGCACAGGGCTGGAACTCACAACCCTGAGACTGAGTCACATGTTCACATGTTCTTCCAACTGAGCCAGCCTGGCGCCCCGGTGCATATTCTTTTATATCAGGCTCATCATCATTGTGTGTAATGTAATGTAGAACTAACACCGTCCTTTTCATTGCCATATAGTATTCCATTGTGAGACTGGCAATTTATTCATTCACTCTACTAGTGATAGGTATTGGGGTTACTGCCCGATCTTCCCGCTATTGTGAATAATGCCTTTTGAACATTCTTTTACGTGTTTTTGGTGCGTATATGAAATTGAGTCCATTTTCATTGGGTTTATACCTAGGAGTGAAATATCTGGGTAATAGGGCCCGCGTATATATTCAGCTTTGGTAGATCTCAACAATTATCCAAAATGGTTATACCAGTTTACAGTGACTATACCAGCTCATAGTCTGACCAACACTTCATATTGTCAGTCTTTAATTTTGATCGTTCTGGTAGGTGTGTAGAGGTATGTTGTTGTGGTTCTGATTTGCATTTTCCTGATGATTTATGAGGTTGAGTATCTTTTTTGCCTGTTTGTGTACTATTGCCCATTCCCTTATTGGTTGTCTGCCTTTTTCTTACTGATTTGCAACAGTCTGTTCTGAATACAAGTTCCTTGTCTATTATGTATATTGCACGTATCTGCTAAACTATGGTTTGTCTTTCTACTCTCTCAGTTATGTTTCTGACAAATAGAAATTCTAATATTTAATGTAGTCAGATTTATGAATCTTTTTCTTGTGATTACAGCTTTTGTGTCTTTATACTCTGAAACTGATGTTGATGTCTTTGAAATACCCTTGTAAGATACATGATTCGAAGTAAAAATGTGTGCTTATAAAGTAAGGACTCTGATTTTAGGGATGTACATCAGCTGGGTCAAAAATATTGTGTGCTTATATGTTAATGAGCCTATATTTTGTTCTAACATAGCACAAAAACTAAGAAAAATTTTAAAAATCCAGAAAAGTTTTAAGCAGCGCGAATCACATTTTGGAATGACAGGGGTTGCCACTCAGTGTGGTCAGTCATTAAATAAAGTCTAGTCTTTGATATAAAAAATATTACGAGTAATAATAACCGTTAACATTTTTTAGACATTCTGCATGGACCAGACAGTGTGCTAAGCACTTGATTTGTATCAGCTTACTTAACCGTTACTTAGGAATGTTGCTATCCCAATTTCATAGATGTGGAAAGAGAGACTGGGTAGATGAAACTACTTTCCCCAGGTCTCCCAAATGGCAGAGCCAGGGTTTGAACCTTTGCTTCTACCGGCTGTGTGTCTCTGTTATGCCAGAAAGAACTCTTTGTGAGGCCTACTGCCACTGCATGCCATACTATCCCCAATTTAGTGGTATATTATAATGCAACAGAAGTTTTATTAAGCTCAGGGTTTCTGTGGATGGGGAATTGAGGAAGGCTACTGTAGGGATGGCTTGTCTCTATTCCATAAGGTCTGGGCCTTTGCAGGGAAGACTTGAAGGCTGAAGGCTCCCTCACCAGCCTAACTGGTGGTTGATGCTGGCTGTTGGCCGGACCCTCAGCTGGGGATCTCAGCTGGAGCACATACACCATTTCTCCACGAGGTCCTTCCAGCTGCGCTCGTGCCCCAAAGTGAATGTTTGGATTAGAAGTAGGCAAGCACTGGGGTGCCTGGGTGGCTCAGTCGGTTAGGCGTACAACTTTGTCTCAGGTCATGATCTCATGGTTCGTGAGTTCAAGCCCCACAGCGGGCTCTGTGCTGACAGTGTAGAGCTTGCTTGGATCTTCTGTCTCCCTCTCTTTCTGCCCCTCCCCCGAGCGGGCGTGTGTGTGCACTCACTGTCTCAGAAAAATAAATAAACATTAAAAAATTAAAAAAAAAAAAAAAAGTAGTCAAGAATGTTAAAAAAAAAAAAAAAAATTAAGTAGGCAAGCACTGTATCACCTCTTATGACCTGTTCTGGGAAGCCACATACCATCACTTCCACCATAGTTATAGATTTCTTAAGTCTCTCTCAATCTGGAGGCATGTTGAATTTCAGTTATTTTTCTTGGCTTGGGGGAAAACTCAAGTCTTTGAAAAACTTGAATTTATTTTAAGGAAACAGTTTAGCAGATAGTTTAATTTGGAGGAAAACAATATGTGTTGTTTCTAAGGGATGAACCAAAGGAGTTTGTTTTTCACAGTGGCACAAAGATTTCTTGGGTTCTTCACAAAATCTGAAGTGGCCATTTCTCTGGACCTTAGTTATTTACTCCTTTGAAAGCACAGAAAACAAATGAAATGTGGTAAGACAAACCCTACTGCAGAATTTTTATTGAAAGCTTTTTATGCACGTTCAAATCCTTCTCAGGTCACTTCAGATCTTACAGAACATCCAGGTTCTGCTTTCTTTTACCTCATCCCCCAAGGCAGTCATTCCCAGTTGAAGAGACCTGGAGTAAGGTCCAAGTAAGGTCCCAGGTCAGGGGAGTAGGGTGTTTGAGCCACATTCCTATTTTTCTGGGGTTCTGGGACTATAAAGTAACTGACCCATGAGCAGTAGGAGAAAGCCTATAGAAAAATTCAGTCTTACGGGTTTTTTTTAGCCAAGAAAAGCATTGGGTTTTCTTGTTGTTTGTTGGTTTGTTTGTTTCTTTGTTTGAGAAGCACTGGGTTTTCTGATGTTTTTTCTCCACCATCAAGCAGTTGACTCAGTCATCAGCAGACACCAACTGGGGGTCCTGCAAATTTAATCCTATTCTAACACTACCAGGAGATAGCATTGGATCCCACTGGTTAAGGGCTCAGTTCCACAAGACTGCCCCCACTTCTAGGTTGTCACCTGTGCTCCTAACCAACTGACCTAAAGCAGAGGTTTGCTAGACCAGCTCACAAAACTCAGGAAACCAGTGTACTAATATTTACCCGTTTGTCATGAAGGATGTTGTAAAGGATACGGATGAGCAGCCCGATGAGAGGTTCAAAGGGCAAGGCCCTGGAGGAGCAGAACGTCCATGCCCTCTCTGGGTCACCACCCTCTCAGCACCTTCACCTGGTCACCAACCCAGAAGCTCTCTGAACATCCTTTGGGTTTTTATGGAGGCTTCATTATGTAGCCGTGATTAATTACATCTCCAGCCCCTCACCTCCCCTAGAGGGTGAGACAGAAAGTTCCAACCCTCTGATCCTGTGATTGGTTCCTCTAGCAACCAGCCCCCATCCTTAGGTTACCCAGAGGGGTTCGAAAGGTCACCTCATTAACATGACAAAAACACATTGTTTGCTCTCCTCACGTACGGAAATTCCAAGGGATTTTGGAGTTTAGTGCCAGGAATGGGGGCAAAAACCAAATATATATTTCTTGTTAGAAATCATAATATCACAGGTTTCTCCATCGGCTTTCTTTTGGTTGCCAAAATAGTTTTCTTGCATTGGGAAGAAATCTCATTTTTCATACAGATATGGATAGGACTTTATTGGTTGACAGAGGCAGTGTTCATTCTGGCATTCCAAAGCTTCCGTCCAACCTTCTGTAGAGATTACACCAGGAAACCAGCACTTGGTCTGTTAGGATGCTCATGTGTTTCCTCACGTCACGTATACTTTGCCTTGACAGATTTGAATAATTGAAGTACCAAATGGGATTGTCATGGGAAGATGCCAGATGGGGCAGTTCCATTAAAAAAGCAAAACAGGGGCGCCTGGGTGGCTCAGTCGTGGGGTGTCTGACTTCAGCTCAGGTCATGATCTCACAGTTCATGGGTTCAAGCCCCGCATCAGGCTCTATGCTGACGGCTCAGAGCCTGGAGCCTGCTTCAGATTCTGTGTCTCCCTCTCTCTCTCTGCCCCTTCCCTGCTTGCGTGCTCGTCCTCTCTCTCTCTCTCTCTCTCTCTCTCTCTCTCAGAAAATGAAAAACAAAACAAAATTGTGACAGGTGATGTCCTGTAAATGTGCTGCTGTTATTCTTATGTCACTAGGGTTTGTTTTTGTTTGCTTTTGGGTTTTTATTATCTTTTTTTTGCCCACTGTGCAGGGTATTTGGAAATAGGGATGTTGACGGTCTGCTGGTAACATGGTTAGAAATGATCTGTTAGACATAATCCTCTGTTTCAAAACATTTTTTATGCTTTTTCTAGGTACTACATTACATGTATTTTGGTCAGGTCGGTGTTACCTGTTCATTTTCTGACTCATGGCATATACGCTATGAAGATTAATAAAGGGAATCCTCATTAGAATGCAGTTGGAGGTTCAGCAAGGGGAGCTCTCCTGCCCTGCCACTCGTTGTCAGTTGCACACCCCAGCAGGAAGAGGAGGACCTTGCAGGTGGATACTTGCAGGAGAAAGAAAGGCTTACAGGCCTCCAACAGCTCAGCCAGTCAGAGACTGTTTATAACAGCCCTCCTAACCTCCTGCTTTCCTGTGTAAAAGAACATTCCTATCTTTGTTTGGAACTCTTGCCAGTGGTTTTCCCAAACTTCTTGTCCCAGATTGCAATAAACCCATTTTTTTTTTTTTTTGATGATAAAATAACTGGCAGCTTTATTTTTTTTATTTAGGTAAAAAGGAAGTAGAAATACATATAAGCCGCCTTTACATAACTCTGAAGTTGAGGTTCTTTTATAGTATCTCTTGTCCTCAGTTGAAAATCATTTTAATAAGTGCTTAATCTTGTCAATTTTTTTCCACACTCTTCACACTTAGATCTTTTAATGAATAATTTGCATTGCAAGTGTCTCTTCAGAATAACCTTTCTACCAAGCTAAGTTTGATGCTCCTAGAATTAGGGCTCAGTTGTTCCATATACTGCTCTTGCTTTCTTTATCTTCCTTTGTCAGGAAAGATTTTAAGGAGTTCTTCATATTAAAAGATATTGAGTAACCAAGTCAGCAGAATTTATAGAAGTAAGTTCTTGTCCAATAGGATGGGAGAGAGCAATTTTAAAAGGCTAGATAGAGCAGGAAAGCAAAAAGGCTTCATCTGTGTGTGTTGTTTGCATAGGAGAACTAATGAAAGTGATAGACTCTAGGTGAGCTTCTAGATCACTCTATTAGGAAAGAGCATTTCTGGGGCACCTGAGTGGCTCAGTTGGTTAAGCTCCGACTTCAGCTCGGGTCATGATCTCTTGGCTTGTGAGTTCGAGCCCTGTGTCAGGCTCTGCGCTGACAGCTTGGAGCCTGGAGCCTGCTTTGAAATCTGTGTCTCCCTCTCTGTCTGCCCCAACTCTGCTCACGCTCTCTCTCTGTCTCCCCAAAATAAATAAACATTAAAAAAAAAAAAAAAGGAAAGAGCATTTCTGATAGTGAATAATATTTCAGTGTAAATTTTAGCTATTCTCAAACTCTTCAAAGTGGCCTTGTCCAACTCTGTAAACTATTCTAAAAATAATTTTAGCATTTACTTCTGGAATATGTGATTTACTGCTTACATAAATATACATTATTAATTTAAATGTACTTTATCATTCCTCATTTCTACCTCGAGTAGTAAATGATGACAGTTCAAAAGCCTTAAAAATAGCTGTATCCCACAGTTCAGGAATGTTCTTACCTCTGGGAAAGGAAGAAGAGGCAATCGAGAGGCACACAGGGAGTTTCAAAGATGTATTGGTTATATTCTATGTCTTAACTGTGAGTGTTTATTTTTTCTTCTCTCTTAAAAGATTCTGGTGGAGGAAAATAGACTGTATCCTACAGAATAATCAGTGATGCATGTAGATTGTTTAAAATGTTAAAAAGATACAAAAACGTTCTACTTTATTTTTGAATATTCTAACTCTTAATAATAATAGTACAGTGATTAACTTATGATACTTGCATAGGATGGAACATCATGCCCCATTGAAAATACATAACTTTTAACTTGAGAAAATACTTACAGAGCACTGTCAAAAATACGATGAAAAATCTTTAATAAGATTCCACTTTTGCTTCAGATCTACATACGTACATTAAAAACAGTGGGAATTTTCTAGATAATTTTTTGGAATTTGTATTTGTACTTACCTGTAAATTCCATCTTTGTATAAGGAATATAGGTTATTATAGGGGTGCTTGGGTGGTTCAGTCGGTTAAGCGTCCAACCCTTGATCTCGGCTCAGGTCATGATCTCATGGTTTTTGAGACTGAACCCCAAATTGGGCTCCATGCCCAGCCTGGAGCTTGCTTGGGATTCTCTTTCTCTCCCTTTCTCTCTGCCCCTCCCCCACTCATTCCTTCCCTCCTTTTCTCTCTCTCAAAGTAAACAAACATTTTAAAAAAGAGAGAAATAAAGATTATAGGGGCACCTAGGTGGCTCAGTCAGTTGAGCATCCAACTCTTGATTTCAGCTTAGGTCATGATCCCAGAGTCGTGGGATCGAGCCCTGTGTTGGGTTCTGCACTAAGCATGGGGCCTGCTTGAAATTCTCTCTCCCCCTCCTCTGCTCATGCTCTCTTTTTCTTTAAAATAAAATAAAATTAAAAGTATATATATATATATATATATATATAGTTTATATAATCAGGAAAAATTTTAAAATAAAAACAGCATTTGCTCACCAGTTGAGTAAGACAGAAATTGGCGTAGCAGTTTAAACATCTTTAAGCAGGGGGCCCCCATTTCAGACAGCACAGCGAACTAGATAGCCTGAACAAGTCTCCCAGTGAAGTTAACTAACATGCTGGGTCAGTGTTTAAATGTATAGCTCATCTAGCAGGGAAATCAAGAAACTTTACAGGTAACAATAAATCAGGTACTCTGTGAGGTAATTGAGCTGTACCTGTCAGCATGGATGAATCTCAGAAACACTGAACTAAGGTACAGTAAGTCACACAAGAATACATAAAGTATGATTCTATTTATATGCCCCAAATCATGCAGATAAACAATTATTTAGGAATACACTACAAAATTCGGAAACATGAGACTTCTTTTGGGGAGGTAGATGAGATCTTGGAGGAACACACAAAGAGCTCTTAAGATAGAGGGAACGTTCTCAAGCAAGTATGATGTATACATTATTTTTTTAATTCCATGTATACACCTTATTCTCCTTTTATATGATGAGTTTCATACACACACACACAAACATTTTTTCAATTGAATGTACAAATTAAACCACATTCTATGAGAGAAGTGATAGTAAGGAAATGAAGTTAAGTGTGTGGATTTTGTAGGTACTTCATTTTTTTATTTGTTGTTTTAATTGGGTAACACATATGAACTTCAGAATCAGCTTATCTAGTTTCCTCTAAAAATAATTCTCTTGGGGCACGTGGGTGGCTCAGTCGGTTAAGTGTCTGACTCTTAATTTCAGCTCAGCTCGTGATCTCACAGTTTGTGAGATGAAGCCCTACATCAGGCTCTGCCCTGACCGTGTGGAGCCTGCTTGGGATTCTCTCTCCCTCTCCCTCTCCCTCTGTCTTTCTCTCTGTCTCTCTCTTTCTCTCCCCCCCCCCCCCATTTCTCTCTACCCCTCTCTCACTTACACATGCACACTCTCAAATAAACTTTAAAAGTAATAATAATTCTCTTATTTGTGTTGGGATCGTGTTAAGCTTCTAGATTAATTTAGAAAGAATTCACAACTTTCTACAAACAAGGTATGGACTTTATTCATTTGTTCAAATCATCTCTTGTGTTCCTCAGTAGCATTTAAGTTTTGTCCCTGTATATTGTGTACATTTCCTGTTTCGTATGTGTGTAAATCCACGCACACATTTGTGTATATAGAAGTACACAGGTAGTCAATCACAGTTATTCTGTGATCCTTAATTTTTTTTCTTAAAGCATTTAAAAACTCTCTTACTGTTATAAATGTATAGGGAAATGAAAAATACTATAAGATATATAGCACACTGTAACTTAATGCTTAAAAACATTAAGAATTAAAGTGTTTTATTTCTTTTGTGGGAAACTTACCCAGAATAGTCTGCTCAGTGCTCGCTTCTCCTTACAGTATTATAGGTGAGCATGTTTTCGGTGCCTTGACCATTTGTCATACTCCTTTCTGGGTATGGATCAGCTTTCACCATTTTATCCTTTGCTCTTTCAATTCAGTTTGATTACAGAGAGTTTCTGTACTGATATTTTTCACAGGAATAACTTCTTCCAGGAACCCACTTTCTTCATGCATGTCATCAAGTTCACCTTCATGTAGATCCTCTGGCTGCATATCCAGAGTTTCTTCAGTGGTGGCCGTGTCAACATTCCTGTGGTCCGCTATTTGTTCTATAAATGCATTTACATTTGAGCCTGATTTCACTTACAGGGTTACAGGTTTCTCCTGTATTTCCATTTTGTTGGCCAATTCCTTCTTTTGGAGACTACATTTTTGTAAAAAGGCACACGGGACATTTTATCAGTGGGAGATTAGGAGGCACCACAACTTAATGCTTTGCTGTCTGTGAGTGACCAATTACTGACTGAATGAAAGAAATGACATGATTGGTCACTGATCCCGAAGCATGTCTTTGCCTAGTGGACTCAAAAGCTACCAGTGAAGTCTGTACTCTACAATTACACAGTTAATATTTTTTGATAACTGAAATTTGAACAGTTGTTAGGGGGGAGTGGTGACATTTAACTAAACCATAGTAACCAGGATCCGTGCATGGCAGAACCATACAAAGCAAGGACTGCCTGCTCACCCCACACACACACACACTGGTTGTGAGGCATATGCTTATGTATTTCATTTTTTCTGTTGCTGCTATAACATGGGTCTTTTCCTTCTTTTCCTAGTTTTCAATTCAATATTGTTTTTATATAGGAAAGCTGTTGATCTATACAGAACGTTCACTTTATGCCCTTACTGAATTTCTTTTTTTTTCTCTTACTGAACTTCTTATTACTTTTAACAGTTTTTAATTGGTGTTTGTATAGATATATAATTATATTATCTGCAAATAATTTTCTCAACCTTTCCTATATGATATTTACAACTCTTATTTCTGTCTCTTACCTAACTGTACTGGCTAGTGTTTCTGCCGCATACTAAATAATAGTGGGGATAGTGAAAATCCTTATTTTGTTCTTGGGCTGAATGGATATGCTTCTAATGTTTTCTCATAAAGCTTTAGACTAGTTTTGGGGTTAAGATAGATATGTTTTTTCATGAAGAATTATTCACCTACCCTATTCTGTGGAGAAATTTTATTAAGAATGTATATCGGGTATAGGTATTGTCAGCCTGATGTAAGTGCCTCCTAAAATATGGTGGTAGGGAATACACAGCTGTCCCTAGGAAGTATATTTGCAAAAAAGAAAAAGTGGGGAAAAAAATTTGATCCTGAATCTAATGAAACCTTTATGTCAGTAGTTCTTAACCAGGGAGAAGGCTTTTCTCCCTCATCCCCCCACAAAGGACATCTCACGGTGTCTAGAGACATTATTGGTTGTCACAAGGGGGAGAGGAGGTGCTACTAAGACTTAGTGGGTAGGGGCGCCCGGGTGGCTCAGTCAGTTGGGCGTCCGACTTCGGCTCACGTCGTGATCTCGCAGTCCGTGAGTTCGAGCCCCGCGTCGGGCTCTGTGCTGACAGCTCAGAGCCTGGAGCCTGTTTTGGATTCTGTGTCTCCCTTTCTCTGACCCTCCCCCGTTCATGCTGTGTCTCTCTCTGTCTCAAAAATAAACGTTAAAAAAAAAATTAAAAAAAAAAAAAAAAAAAGACTTAGTGGGTAGAGGCTAGTGATGCAGATAAACATCCTACAGTGCCCAGAACAGCTCCCACAATGAAGAATTATCTAGCCCAAAATGTCAGGAGTGCTGAGGTTGAGAAAGCCTTTTCTAGGTCTCACTGTCAGATTATAAGAAATGTGAAAGATACAGGAACATATACTGTAACATCAGAAAGTAATCAGTGCAGCACATGATATGAAAAATTCTACAAGGCAGATGACCTGGTTTCTTTAGTACATAAACACATGAAGCGGATTGGGAAAGAAAGAACTGTTACAGATTAAGAGACTTAAGATATATACCAACCAAATGCAATATATAGATCTTGTTTTGATCCTCATTTGAACAAAACATTCCTGCAGAAATTAGGGAAATTTTAAGTGGGGGTTACGTGAAACAAGACTGGTAAAGTGTCAGTCATAATTGAAGCTGGGTGATGGAATTTCATTATAATTTCCTACTTTGGTCTTTGTTTAAAGATTTCCATAGTAGGGGTGCCCGGGTGCTCAGTCGTTTAAGCATCCAACTCTTGATCTTAGCTCAGGTCATGATCTCACAATTTGTGAATTCAAGCCCCGGGTCAGGCTCTGTGCTGATGGCACGGAGACTGCTTTGGATTATGTCTCTCTTTCTCCCTGCCCCTCCCCAACTTCTGCACATGCACACTCTCTCTCTTAAAAAAAAAAAAAAAAAAAAAAAAGATTGCCATAGTAAAAAGTTTTGTTTAAATGGATATTGAATTTTAGATTAAGTTTCAGCAATAACAGTGAAAATATGACTTCTCTGATCCTTTCAAATGGTGAATCATCATGATAAATTTCCTAACACTGAATTCTCTGTATTCCTAGAATAAGCCTCCTTTCGTCATGGTATATTATTCTTTAATATACTTGGGAATCTCTTTGCCAGCATTTTATTCAGGATAATCTACATTGATATCCGTAACTGAGATTTGGTGTTTAGTTTTCTTTTTTCTGTTGCCTTTGCCAAGTTTCAGTATCAGTGTAATTCTAACTTCATAAAAAGACTTAGAACGACTTTTTTTCTTTTAAACTCCCTGGAACTGGAAGATACAGCTAATTTGAATACAGAGAAACTGGCTATTTTCTATTCACTTTAAATATTCCACTGATAGTCCTTTGAAAACGTTCATAACTTGTTTCTTTTCCTAATTTCTACTCTAAGTGTCTTCCAAAAGAATGAACATATACCGTTGCAAACATTAGAGCTTATGGGCAGTATTCTCAATGACTTTTTTGTATCAAAAGCTTTAAGTGCCTAAAATTCTTATTATATAAGATGACTGTCAACTTTTAATAGTCTTTATTTTTTTAGAGCAGTTTGGGTTCACTGCAGTGTTGGGCAGAAGTACAAAGACTTCCCATATACTCCCTACCCCACTCACTTATGGCCTCTTCCGTTATCAGCATTCTCCACCAGAGTGGCATACTCATTACAGTTGATGAACCTGCACTGACGAATCATTATCACCCAAAGTCCATAGTTTACATGAGGGTTCACCCTGGGTACTGTACATTCTGTGGGTTTGGACAAATTTATAATGGCATGTATCCACCATTGTAGTAATATGGTATCATGCAGAGTAGTTTCACAGCCCTCAACATCCCCTGTGCTCTACCTGTTCATCCCTCCCATACACACATCCAGACTCCCGGTGACCACTCATCTTTTTACTGATTCCATAGCTGTGTATTGTCACTTCTTCAGCTTTGTTCTTCTCCTTCAGTATTGTATTGGCTATTCTAGATCTTTTGCCTATCCATATAAACTTGAGAGGCAAAAACAACAAAATAACTTGCTGGGATTTTTAATGGGATCACACTGAATATATAGATCAAGTTAGAAAGAACTGACATCTTAACAATATTGAGTCTTCTTAATATAGAATATCTCCATTTATTTGGTTCTTCTTTGACTTCTTTTGTCACAGTTTTGTAGTTTTTCTCATACAGATTTTATATATATATTGTTAAAATTAGGTATTATATATTTGGAGAGTGGTAATGTAAATGGGATTGTGTTTTTAATTTCAAATACCATCTGTTAATTTCAGGAATATGGAAAAGTGATTGACTTTTATTTATATTAACTGTGTGTCCTGCAATCTTGCTTTAATTGTTCATTAGTTCCAGGAGTTTTTTTGTCAGTTCTTTTGGATTTTCTATATAGACAATAATGTCGTCCGCCAAGACAGTTTGTTTTTTTCTTTCCCAATCTGTGTATCTTTTATTTCTTTTTTTTACTACATTAGCTAGGACTTCAAGTACAATGTTGGAAAGGAGTGGTGAGAGGGGATATTCATCTCTTATTCCTAAACTTAGTAGGAAAGCTTCCAGTTTCTCATCAAGTATGATGTTAGCTGTATATTTACTGTGGATATTCTTTATTCATTTGAAGAAGTTCCTAGTTTGCTGAAAATTTTTAACATGAATGAGTATTGGATTTTGTCAAATGCTTTTTCAGCATCTATTGATACGATCATAAGATTTTTCTTTACTTGTTAATATGGTAGATTACATTGATTTTCAGATGCTGAATCAGGCTGGCATGGCTGGGATAAATCTCACTTGGTTGTGGTCTAGAATATTTTTTTTACACATTGTTGAATTCAGTTTGCTAATACTTTGTTGAGGATTGTTGCATCTGTGTTCATGAGAGATACCAGGCTATCGCTTTGTTTGCTTTTTCTTATAATATCTTTGTGTGGTTTGGGTATTAAGAGTAATGCCGACCTCATAGAATGAGGTAGGAAGTATTTGCTCTGCTTCCATCTTCTGAAAGAAATTGTAAAGAATTGGTATAATTTCAGGGCGCCTGGGTGACTCCATCAGTTGGGCATCCAACTTCGGCTCAGTCATCTCGCAATTCGTGAGTTTGAGCCTCGCGTCGGGCTCTGTGCTGACAGCTCAGAGCCTGGAGCCTGCTTTGGATTCTGTGTCTCCCTCTCTCTCTGCCCTTCTCCCACTCATGCTGTCTTTCTCAAAAATAAATAAACATTAAAAACCTGTTTTAGGGGTGCCTGGGTGGCTCAGTTGGTTGAGCATCCGACTTCAGCTCCGGTCATGATCTCACAGTTCGTGAGTTCAAGCCCCGCGTCAGGCTCTGTGCTGACAGCTCGGAGCCTGAAGCCTGCTTCAGATTCTGTGTCTCCCTCTCTCTGCCCCTTCCGTGCTCATGCTCTGTCTCTCTCTGTCTCTCAAAAATGAATAAACGTTAAAAAATTTTTTTAAATAAATAAATAATAAAAACCTGTTTTAAAAGAAAAAAAGTTGGTATAATTTCTTCCTAAATGTTTGATAGAATTCACCAGTGATCCCATCTGTACATGGTGCTTTCTGTTTTGGAAGAGTTATTATTAATTATTAATTTAATTTCTTTTTTTTTTTTTTTTTTTTTTTAATTTATTTTTAAGTAGGCTCCATGCCCAGTGCAGGGCTTGAACTCATGACCCTGAGATTAAGAGTCATGTGCTCTACTAACTGAGCCAGCCAGGTGCTCCAAATTATTGATTTAATTTTTTAATAGATATAGAACCTCTTCAGATTGTTCTTGTGTGAGTTTTAACAGATTGTGTCTTTCAAGGAATTGGTCTGTTTTACCTGGGTTATCAAATTTATGGGCATAGCACGGTTCACTTATTCCTTGATTACCCTTCTAATGTCTGTGAGATCTGTAGTGGTGTCCTCTCTTCCTTGTGAAGTAGCCTAGTTACTTACTGGCTTATTGATATCATCCATCTTTTCAAAGAATCAGCTTTTGGTTTTCTTGATATTCTCAATTGATTTCTTGACTTCCTGATTTCAGTTTCATTGATTTCTGCTCTTTTTATTATTTCTTTTTTTTCCTACTTATTTGGATTTAATATGCTCTTTTTCCCCTAGTTTTTTTCCTAAGGTGAAAACTTAGTGACTGATTTTAGATATTCCTTCTTTTCTAATATATGCATTCAGTTCTATAAACTTCCCTTCAAGTACTGCTTTTGCTGCATTCCATACATTTTGATGGGTTGTTTTTTCATTAGTTCAAAATACAGTAAAATTTTTCTTCGTATTTCTCCTTTGACCCATGTGTTATTTGTAAGTATTTGTTTAATCGCCAAGTATTTTGAGATTTTCTATTATCTGTGTTGTTCTACCTTAATTCCATTGTGATTTGAGAACAGACATAGCATGGTTTTTCTTCTGTTAAATTTGTTCAGCTGTGTTACAGCCCAAAATATGGTATTTCTTCATGAACATTCCATGTGTATTCTGTTGTTGGGTGAAGTAGTCTACAGTTGTCAGTTATATCCAGCTAATTGATGGTGGTCTTGAGTTCAGTTTTGTCTGCTGGATCTATTCATGATAGAGAGGTGTTTAAGTCTCCAACTACAATAATGGATTCATCTGTTTCTCCTTGCAGTTCTGTCAGTTTATTTATGCCTCATATAGTTTTATCCTTTGTTGTTTGACACATTCATGTTAAGTATCATCTGTCTTGGAGAGTTGACCCATTTATCATTATGTAATGGCCCTCTTTTTCCTTGATCACTTTCCATACTCTGAAGTCTGCCTAGTCTAAAATTAATATAGCTACTCTTGCTTTCTTTTGATTAATATTAGTGTGGTATATGTATCTCCATCCATCTACTTTTCATCTCTATGTGTATTTATATTTAAAATGAGTTTCTTATAGATAGCATGTAGTTCTTGTTTTTAATCCACTTCAACTTGTCTTTTAATTGGCGTTGTAAGACTACTGACATTCAGAATTATTGATACAGTTGAATTTGTATCTACCATATTTGATACTATTTTCCATTTCTTTCCCTCATTCTTTGCTCCTGTTTTTCTCTTCTGCTCTTTTTCTGCCTTTTGTGGTTTTAATTGAGCGTGTTATATGATTTCATTTTCTTTTCCTTTCTCAGCGGATCAGTTACATTTCTTTTCTTGGTGGTTTCCCTAGAGTTTGGAATGTACATTTACAACTAGTTCAGATCCACATTCAAATAACATTATACCAGCTTCATGGGTAGTACAAGTACCTTATATTAAAATAATCCTAATTTTTCTCTACCATCCCTTGTATCATTTCTGCCGTTAATTTCATTTAAACATAAGTGTGTGTGTGTACACATACATGAGCATACGTAATCAGTAATCAGATACATTGTTGCTGTTATTTTAAACAAACTTGTATTCCTTAGATCAGTTAAGCATAAGAAGCAAGTTTTTCTTTTTTAATCTTCTCATGCCTTCTCTGATGCTCTTTCTTTATGTATATCCAGGTTTCTGACCTATATCATTTTTCTTTCTAAGGTACTTCTAACATTTCTACTGGCAATAAATTGTTTCAGGTTGTTTGTGTGTCTGAAAAAGTCTTTATTTCTGCTTTACTTTAGAAGAATAGTTTTACTGGCTGCAGATTCTAGGTTGGTTGTTTTTTTCCCTTCATACTTGAAATATTTTACTCTTCCTTGCTTGCCTGGTTTCTGAGAAGTCAGTTGTAATTCTTCTCTCTGCTCCATTATCTAAAGTATTTTCCCCCTCTGGCTTCTTTCAGGATTTTTTTCTTTTTCTTCTATTTTTTGTAGTTCAAAAATGATATGTCTGGGTGTAGTTTTTCTGCCATTTATTCTGCTTGGTGTTTTCTGGGCTTCACAGGACCTGTAGTTTGGTATCTGACATTAATTTGGGGAAATTTCCAGTAATTGTTCTTTCAAATATTTCTTCTGTTCCTTCTCTTTTCTTCTTCCTGTTACACATATGTTATGCCCCTTTGGGTTGTAAATTTTGTATTCCAGTCTTTTTTCTGTTTGCTTTCCAGTTTTGGAGATTTCTATGGAGATACCGTCAAGCTCAGAAATTCTTTCTTCAGTCAAGTCCAGTCTACTAATAGGACCATTAAAGGCACTCGACCATTAAAGGCACTCTTCATTTCTGTTACATATTTTTTATCTCTCGCATTTTTTTTGGTTCTTTGTTAGACTTTCTATCTCTGTTTTCATTACCCATCTGTTATTGCACACTGTGTGTTTTATTCATTAGCACTCTTTGCATATTAATCTTAGTTGTTTTATATCACCAATCTGATCATTCCAATATCCTACCATATGTGAGTCTGTTCTGATGCTTGCTGTCTCTCTTTAAAGTTTGGTTTTTACCTTTTAATGTATCTTGTAATTTTTTCTAGATAGCCAGGCATGATGTATTAGGTAAAAGGCACTGCTGTGAATAGCACTTTAGTAGTGAGTAACCTGTGAGGGGAGAGCAAATAGTCTACTGTCCTGTGATTAGTAGGTCTCAGCGTTTTAGTGAGTCTGTGCCTCTAGACTGAACTTTACGTGTGCTACTGAGTCCCCCATCCCTTTGGTGAGACAAGACAGCTGGAATGGGCTGGAATCGGGCATTTCCTTTTCTTCAGGTCGGTGAGGCTCCAATAAACTCCAGCAGGTTAGGCTCTGGTTAAATGTTTGTCCTAGGGGTAGACCTTGTTAAAGACAGAATCCTGTAGCATATTTCAAAGTGGTTGTTTTATCCCTCTACCTGGATTTTTCTCCAACATTCAGTAAGAATTTGGTAGAACTATAGGAGATAAACTCAGAAAAGTGTGGAGGATCCTGTATGATTGCATCCCTTCACATTTTTTTTATTTTTATTTTTTTAATTTAGAGCAGGGGAGAGTGGCAGAGGGGGAGGGAGAGGGAGGGAGAAAGAGAGAGAATGAGAGGGAGAATGAGACTCTAAGGCAGGTTCCATGCTCAGCGTGGAGCCCAACACAGGGCTCGATCTCACAATCCTGGGATCGTGACCTGAGCCAAAATCAAGAGTTGGATGCTCAACCAGCTGAGCCAGCACCCAGGTGCCCCTCCCTTCACATGTTTACTTCCCCTAATTGTCTACACTTAGCTGCCAGCAAATCATCAATTACTGTTCAGGTCGCCCTGTTCCGGCCCTACTTCCTTTAGGAGTAAAAGGTCTTTCCAGTTTGGGGTGCAGGGGTGTGTCCTGTAACCTCAGTTTTCTTACAGATCTAAGATGGGTTGTTGACCTTTCAGTGTGTTCAGTATTTTACTTGTTAGGATTGAGTGGCAATTTCCAGTCTTATATACTAAACCGGAAACCAGAAGTTCCTGATTGTCATTTTTAGAATTATATTTTTTTTGCATAAAATGATAGGGAATTGTGGATTGAATGTCACCAATTGCTTCCAGGAATAGAATTGTGGGCAGCTGTAAAATATTTTATCATAGAAAATTTAAGTTACATCGGGGAATATTAACAAAACAGTCAACTTGCATGATCACAGTTTTATAAATATATGCATTTTAAGACTGGGAAAGGGGCACCTGGTTGGCTCGGTCAGTTAAATGTCCAACTTCTGATTTCGGCTCAGGCCATGATCTTAGTTCGTGAGATCGAGAACCGTGTCAGGCTCTATGTTGGTAGATAACATGGAACCTGCTTGGGATTCTCTCCCTTTTCTCTCTGCCCCTCCCCTACGTGTGTGTCCTTCCTCTCTCTCTCCCTCTCTCGCTCTCCCTCTCTCTCAAAATAAATAAACATTAAAAAAAAAAGACTGGGAAATAAACATCAAAATGATAATATTGGTTACATCTAGTGGTTAGGTTATAGGTGATTTTTGTTTTCTTTGTAGATTTCTAATTTCCTACAGTGAATTTTTGAAATCCGGAAACTATTTATAGAAATAAAGCAATTCATTCAGCACCTAAATCTTGGTTTCTAATACTAATAAAAGTAACAAGAGAAATGGCTTAGAGAAATGATTGATCTCTAGGTAAATAAGTGAACCTGGAACATCTTACGGTGCCAGAAAGTAAGGAAAGTGCTCGACAAACAAAAGATGGGAGTATGTCAGCAGGACATGGGACCTGGAGGAGCCCTCAGTAACCTCAGCAATAAGATAAATAATGTAGTATTAAATTATATCCGAAAGTGCAAAATACATAACCAGGAGTCCATACTGACATTAATGATTGAATAATAAATGGGTGAGAATAGAGGAAATCCCTGTGCAGAATTCCCAGTGATTTATATAGATAACTCTACTGTCGGTAGGTGGTAACTTTCTTCCAAAGTATATACAGTATGGGAAGAGGGGATAAGAAAGTGTAACTTTCCTGTGGAGAAACTCGATCTCAAAGTCAGCATCAATAGTGCTAAGTCATGTTGCGACGGTATTCTGTGCCGAGGCTCGAGGGTGGCACTATACCTCTGGGGTCTTCCTCCCAGGAGCCCATTACCCTAGTCTAAACATGAGAAAAACCTCAGACATACCCAAATTGAGGGACATTCTACAAAATACCTGGCCAGTATTCTTCAAATCTGTCAAGTCATTAAAAACAAAGAAAGTCAGAGAAACGTTAAAGTCTAGAAGATCCTAAGGATATGTGATGACTAGAATTGAAGGACAAAACTAAGGAAACCTGAATAAAGTATGGACTTTAGTTAATAATAACGTATCAACTTTGGCTCCTTGTTTATGATAGATATACCTTAGCAATAAAAGATTTTAATAATAGGAGAAACTCAACTTTTTTATGAAGCTAAAGCTATTCTGAAGTTAGTTTGCTTTAAAAAAAAAAAAGATAATTATTTAATTGAACAATTTATTCTTACTTTGAAAAGTTTTGAGTAATAATGGAGATGTTCCGTGGGATAAATTTGCAATTTCTGACATTTGTGTTTTGACCCATTTTTCTCAGAAGTATGAAATTCTCATTGCATAAGCCTGACTTTCCATTCAGAGGACGCTTGATGTGCAGCATTGTGTGGTTCATTCTGGGTACAGAATTTTCCAGTGAGGTTTCAGGGCAGATCCTGAATGCAAAGTAATCTGAAGAGTCAAGAG
The DNA here is from genome assembly GCF_018350215.1 of Panthera leo. Taxonomy (NCBI): domain Eukaryota; kingdom Metazoa; phylum Chordata; class Mammalia; order Carnivora; family Felidae; genus Panthera; species Panthera leo. Next base: position 20,551,345 of record NC_056693.1, on the reverse strand, counting down.
TTTATATTTCTCCTTTCTTTAATATAAATATAAAGGTGTTCATATTATCAGTTACCACGTAGGTGTTTGACATGTGTGAAGGCATTGTACTTGGTGAAAGTACTGAGGGGGAAGGAACGAATGGGCATCTGTTGGCCTTGACTGTTCACTCCTACTTGCTCAGGGTAGACCTGAGTGCCAGGCCACTGTGGTGCAGGGCAGTCTCTACTTTCTTTAAAAAAAAAAAAAAATTTTTTTTAACGTTTATTTATTTTTGACAGAGAGAGACAGAGCATGAGCGGGGGGAGGGGCAAGAGAGAGAGAGGGAGACATGGAATCTGAAGCAGGCTCCAGGCTCTGAGCTGTCCGCACAGAGCCCGACATGGGGCTCGAACTCACCGCGAGATCGTGACCTGAGCCAAAGTCAGACACTCAACCGACTGAGCCACCCAGGCGCCCCAAAGGGCAGTCTCTACTTTCAAGGGACCAGTGCAGAAACGCTTGAGCCAGGGACTCAGCACATTCATCGCATGGTGTAACTAGTGCAGTCGCATAGGGACACTGAGCTGAATGGCACGGAGGGGGGCGTGATCACCAACTGCTGGCCCTTTTCTAGATGTTAGTGAAACAGATTTATTGAGATGGATGGGTCCAAAGATAGATATAAATGGGCAAAATAAAATGAATTAAAATTAGTTTTCTGTGTGTGGCCAGTAATAAAATTATGCAAGCTATAAAGTCTTTCTTTTTAATGATTTTTTCATGTTTATTTATTTGTTATTTCTGGGAGCGAGAGAGAGAGTATGTGCACGAATGGGGGAGGGGCAGAGAGAGAGAGAGGGAGACAACAGAATCCGAAGCAGGCTCCAGGCTCTGAGCTGTCAGCACAGAGCCCGACGCGGGGCTTGGACTCAAAAACCACGATATCATGACCTGAGCCGAATTCAGACACTCAACCGACTGCGCCACCCAGGCGCCCCCAGGCTACAAAGTCTTGAAGAGAATGGGATAACGGTCTTAAAAATATTTCCAGTAATAAAACATTTCAAACATTTTACCACATTTTGAAGAAATAAAACAGGGACAGCTAAAACTTGTTCTGCCCTTCCTTCTTGTTGTGCTGATGCTAATATATATCATTTACTACCATTTTTTAAAACTTTATTGTGTGTGTGTGTTTACACATGTATGTATGTATTAATAATATATACTGGTTTGATGTTTTAACAGTTTATTTAAATGATACACCAAAGAAATCTTTTTTTTAACTTTTTCTTCTCACTGACCATTATTGACATCAATTCATGGTAATAAGTATACATCCAGTTCTTTTAAGCACAGCATAATGTTCCATTATATGAAAATAAACCATTTTATGTCCACTGTGCTGTGGAAAAACAGTGGTTGTGAGTTGCATCCTTTTTTGTCTTTTTTTTTTTTTTTTAATGTTCATGGCTACAGTGATGCTTCTTGCATATGTGTCCTTGTGAACACATAGCCGCCTAGATCCAGGGTCACAGGTGTGTGCCTCTTCAGCCTTAACAGATGCTACCAGGTTGCTCTCCAGACTTTGTACTCTGCACGCCGTCTGTGCATTTCCCCTTCTTCACACCGGTACAGAAATGGCATGATCAGACTTACTCATCTTCCAGGCTTATGGGTGTGATGCATTTGCCTGCGTATTAATGAAAATCGTATATCTTCTTTATGTTTGAGTTTATGGAAATTCTTCTAAGAAATGCACATTTATTGCCCTTAAGTAGCTTGGTGTTTGCTGAGGTAAAAGGCCCTTCCCTGGCCTTGGATCTGATGTCTCAGGACCTGTATTAAAAGATAACACTGCTGAACCCACCGTAAAGCGGAAGGTGGGTTAGAGGAAGAATTTAGTCCTTGCCGTATTTAGTTGTCTTATTTATTCCCTATTGTGCTTTTTATTTTCTTTGTGCTTCATTATCAGTGACCGTGTCTCTTACTGTGAAGGGTTCAAGTAAGTTACCTGATTTGTTAGGCTTCTACTTAGGTATTTACAGGGCACCCGGCTTGCTCATTCATTAGAGCTTGAGACTCTTGATCTCAGAGTCGTGAGTTCAAGCCCCGAGTTGGGTGTAGAGATTACTTAAAAATAAAATCTTTAAAAACATTTGCAGTTGTCCAAAAAGATAAATATAATTTTATCATACAATTCAGCAGTTCTGCTCCTAGGTATTTACCCAAAAGATGAAAACTCCTATCCATACAAAAACCTGCATGTATATATTTATAGCAACTTTATTCGTAATTGCCAAAATGGGGAAGCAGCCAAGATATCCTTCAGTAGGTGAATGGATAAACAAATTGTGGTACATCTTGGGGCGCCTGGGTGGCTCGGTCGGTTAAGCATCCGACTTCGGCTCAGGTCATGATCTCACGGTCCGTGAGTTTGAGCCCCGCGTCGGGCTCTGTGCTGACAGCTCAGAGCCTGGAGCCTGTTTCAGATTCTGTGTCTCCCTCTCTCTCTGCCCCTCCCCTGTTCATGCTCCGTCTGTCTCTGTCTCAAAAATAAATAAACGTTAAAATTTAAAAAAAAAAAAAAAAAAAAAATTGTGGTACATCTTGACAGTGGGGTATTATTTGGCGATAAGAAAAGAGCTATTGGGCCATGAAAAGAGATGAGGAACTTTAAATGTGTATGGTTAAATGAGAGAAACCGGTCTAGAAAAACTACATACTGTATGATTCCATCTGTGGGACATTCTGGAAGAGGCAAAGAATCAGTAGTTGCCAGGGATTCAGGGATTGGGAGGGGTGAACACGCAGAGCACCGAGGCTATTTCAAGCAGAGAAATTACTCTTCATGATTTATCATGGTGGATACGTGACATTATGCACTTGTCAGAACACAGAGAACCTTCGTGTAACACAAACAGTGAACCCTAGTGTAAACTGTAGACTTGTTAATGATGGATGATGTTCCCATATTGGTTCACCATTTGTATCAAATACTCCACACTGATGCAAGACGTTACTAAGATGGGGAACTGGGTGCGAGAGAAAGGGGGCATAAACCTACAAGCGTTCTGGAAGAGTCTATTCAAAAAGAGAGTCCGTTCCTTTTTTTACTTGTTTTTAAATGTTTCATTCAGTTCAGATTTTACCAAGTGTAGCCAATTATGTGCGAACAAAATGTTATTTTGAATAGAAAACGTTTTTAAGATGATTAATTATCCATTTTATTTATGAAACTTAAATTGTTGATGCTTTTCAGGACTACTACTTCCATTTTGTGTGGATCTGTAAACAAGCAGAGTTCTTGTTAAAATTATCTAATTCCTTTTTGCTTTCTTGAGAAATAGAGTGGTATAGAGAGTATCAATTTTGTGTATTTTTCTTTCTGTGTGTGGTTAAATAATTTAGAGCAAAGATTTTGTATGTTAGTATATTAGAAATCTTTCCAAATACTGTAATAGCCAAAGTAATCTAGGATGTTTGTCATGATTCTAATAATTTTTTTACAATATAAAATCCCTAATTTTATCAATTCTAGGATATCTGTTCTAGGACACGTTAGCCTCTGAAATCAATATGTCACTTACAATCAGTAACATCTTAGGTTTAGTGAAATACCATGTCTCATAAGGCTTCAGGGAAGGAATTCCTTAATTGTCTTTAACTGATGCTGGGGATGGTTCTGACTCACTCGTGTCTTTCAGATGTTCTCTGTGTGGGTACGTGTGCAGCCATCCTCCTTCTTTGAAGTCTCACATGTGGAAGCATGCAAGTGACCAGAATTACAACTACGAACAAGTAAACAAGGCTATCAATGATGCCATTTCACAGAGTGGCAGGTATTTATCCTGTCCCTTTCCTTGTTGCTGTATGTAAACCAAAGTGAGGGTTGAATCTGCCAGGCTTACGTGATAACCAACTCAAGGTGTGGTGTGTTCTGTTTTTGTTTTTAAGAGTTCTGGGGAGATCCCCTGGAAAGATGCTCTTAAACAGCAGTGAGGACAGAGCCGATCGAGCCGATCCTGTCACTGGAAGTTCTGAAAACTTGGTGTCAGCCTCAGAGCTGGTTTCCCAGGCCCCCGGCGAAGTTGTAGGTTCCAACGACAACGAGAAACTGAGCCCTACGAGTAATACCTCATACAGTTTAGAAAAAAACTCCAGTTTGGCCCCTCCTGGCATGGAGTATTGTGTTTTACTCTTCTGTTGTTGTATTTGCGGTTTTGAATCTACCAGCAAAGAAAATCTCTTGGATCATATGAAAGAGCATGAGGGTGAGATCGTAAACATCATCCTAAGTAAGGACCACAACACAACTCTAAACACAAATTAGATTGAATAACTCCTTGAAGAGGGACACGGTAGAAGAGAAACCCTTTAAACCACAGGTTCACCTTTGCGCTATCAAATAACTTACTAGACACAGAAGAAATAGTTGGTGTGGGGTTTTTGTTTGTTTGTTTGTTTGTTTTGAAGAAAAGACAGATATGACTTTGGAATCAAATTTGCAGTGTAATAAAAAGAATTCCAAATGGGTAAGTGGGAATGCTGTTCAAGTATCGTGAGTGAGGGGAGGTAGGTTGAGGAGGAAGCAAAAATGTAACCCTGTGTTTGCCCTGTCACCTCTTCTTAGTGGTGGGTGTATTTATTATTCAAAGCGTAATGTAGTGTAGAAATGCAAACAAAAGAGTTAAGAAACAGCTTTTCCGGAACTTCTAAAACTTCTTGTTCCAAAGGTGTCACATCTTAAGCAGAGCTTAGTTCTCTGTTGTGAACTCGGACATGCCAGCTGTGGAGGGCCGGGCCTCTCATGAGGGGCGGGAGGCAGCTCTCTGAGGGCTTTTCACTGTGACCAGCAGAGTCAACAAGGAAAAGATCACCAGAGGGCTGTGAAATGATCTACCCAAATCTTTTCCCAAATCGATAGGAATGAATCATATACTCAATCTAGGATCTATTTCTCCCTAAAACAGAAAGAGACCTCTGAATCCAAATCTAGATTGTAAATAGGCATTTAAGAAGTAAATTGTTGTCTTAAATTTACAGTGAATGTCTTGTGGGCAAAGGAGAAAATAGGTGAATTCCCACCAGCCTCAAACCAAATCGCAAGGTGTGTGAAAACGGGGACTCATTTAGCACAGCACCCTTCCCAGAGGCCCTTTCCAGGTTTGACGGAACACCGCACTTTTCTCCGTAGTTGCACAGGCTGACCCTCTCTTCTGAACTAGACCAAGTGTCTCATCTCAAAGGTCTATTCAAGCAGCCAAGTGTGAAAATTGGCATTTGATCATCAGACCTCGGAAATCTTTGGAACTCTTAAATAAAAATCATTTGAGGGACAAGAGGTGAAATTCAGAGGCCCCTTAAAATGAGTACTGCTGTTGAGATTTTACTGCCTGGAGTTTATTAATCTAGTTATACTTAGCATAAGAGGTATAATCAAATGTGGCTAAACTATAGTAAACATTCAGGTTGTTTATAAAACTTTTAATAACAGGCGATTTGGCGCAAGTCTACAGGGTTTCTCCTGTCTAGGATGTTCCGTTTTGTTAGTGTGCAATAGGACATATGGACAACCAACTACAAGTGCTTTTGCATTAAAACTCGCCATCGAATACATGTAATCTTCTCATTAATTACACATTTTGTATTATAATGTATTTCAAAGTGAAGAGAACAGGGGTGGTTTTGGTTTTGCTTCTGTAGTACTGATCATTTATCTTTGTGTTGTTTTGTTGAAGTGAATTCTGCGTACAAGTCAAAGGCTGGTGCACCGAGCAGTGTACTGTCTTCATGGTGCTCTTTCTGAACTTGATCTCTAACATGTTCTAGAGCTGAGGCTGTGAGTCTGATAAGTTTAGAAGACATTGATTACTCTGTAGACACATTTTAGGAAAGAATTCCCTTCCCCAAGTCCAGGTGTGGACTGAATGAATTAATATTTTTAAGATAGCATCAGGAACTATTACGTGGGGCCAGGCCATCTTGAAACATTGTTCAGTTTTTTCTACATCTTATTTTGATGATGATATTTAAACAAACAGAATCGGTTGTAATTGCCAGCTGTTTGATTTAGGTAGCTTTATTTATGAGAGTTAATCCGTTTCTGATAGGTGGTTTTTAAAAACATAAAATGAATTTATATATACCAATTATATATATTACCCAAATTCACTGCATGTGGATTTATGTTCATTTTCTCCTGTTTTCAGAATTAAAAGACAATTCTATTTCATTTCATGTTTAAGTAAATAAATGGTTCCATTCTTACCGCTCATTCTGAAAATTAACCCTTATTAGCAGAATTTTGTTTTATAAAGGTTCCTTGGTTTTAATTTCATGTAATCATTTGGAAAATACTAATGACCAAAAAAAAAAAAATCCCAAAAGCATTCATAGTGAGTTTTTAAATAACCTTCAGTTCCCTAACCCATTTCCGTTGATTGTTACTTAAATTTTCCATTTGGAATCATGAATTTAAAATTTCCCTAGCTCGTGGGAAAAAATTCACCCAAAAGTTCCAAACCTTTCAACGTTCATCTGACTCTGGCCTAAAATGCCCTCAAAAGCTTTCTGTGGGGCTTTGGGAAGAACCATATGCCATGGGTGTTCTGTACCTTCCTGTGACCATTTTGTGGCGAGCTTGAAGTTAACAGTGTCTCCACCAAGAACAATTGAGTGTTTCTAAAAGTAATAATGAAGGCTGAGTATGCAATGTTAATTGTAAAAGAGATAGGTATTAGAATAATCATCAGGGACTCCCTTCACAGGAATAACTATCTAGTGGTACTAGATCTTTTGCCATATAAAGATCATAGTATTTGTTTCCCACTCTGAACACCTAACAGTTGTAAGATTTGATAGTAAAACTAGTTTTTAAAAGAAACTGGATAAGGCAAAGGCGGGGAGGGCGGAAGACGGTGCGTTGCGTTCTGATCATCACAAGTAATACTTTCCAAGGGTCAACATTTTCTCCCACTCACTACTAGTCCAGAATGTGGTTGGTGTCCCCAGCGTTCTAACAGTCCCAGGCCTGTATTCCAGTGGATCCCTAGACGTTAGTTCTGTGTGCAGCCAGTGCGTTGCAACGACGCTGGCAGAAGCTTTTGTTCTAGATCCTCTCATCCTATTCGAGGTAGCTGTTGGTGGCTTCATTATTATTTTCTCTGTCTTTTCTCACAAAGCAGATGGTGGGCACCCATGTTTACATTGTATCTTCCCACAATGTACTTGGCTTGACAAAGACAAGCAGGCTTCTCTATCGAGACTTATTATATTTTTAGTTTTCATAGACACTTATTTAATCTTTTTTTATTGTACAGCAAGGTGCTCTAAGTAATATTCTATAAAATATATTTAATAGAAATTTGAGTTTGATATTCATGGACATGAATACATGTATTTTTTTAAGAAATAAGTATTGTGTAACACTATGGCATTGCTTCTATAGCCAAAGTCTAAAAATTTCTGGAACACTGACATGTAAAGACTACAGTTAATTCTGACACTGTATCTTATTAAAATAGGATGATTTGCATTTTGTAAAATTATCCTGCACATCGAGCTGCATGCCTTAAAGCCTAAAACTCTAGGATCGTGTTCATGGTAGAACAGTTCATCTGTTCAACAAACAGTGAAGCAAGGTCTATAGTGCTTCTTTAACTACCTTTGGAAATACTGTACAATGTTAGAATAATTTATTTTGCTTTACAGGAGTTTGTCATGTATTGACTTTAATATTGTATTTTGGTAATAAATTTTTTGTTAAAAACACTCGCTTCTGAAGTTTTATCACCAAAGGTTTTTATCATTTTTATCTTGGAAATGTTGATTTGGTCACTTGGAAAGTGGGGTTTAAATACTGAAGAGCCTCCCAAGGGTTGAATTTAGGATTATGGCTTCTGATTACCCTTGGGTGACTTCTTCAGCTATTTCTGGCTAGCATGCAGCTCTGTTACACAGAGATGACTGAAAAAGTACTTAGATTGTTTTAATCACTGTAAACATTCACTCTGGTTTTGAAGCTTTTTGCCCTTACTACTCGGTTCTTCATTTTCTCTCCCGAATCGCATTTTTCTGTGCTTTCAGTTCTACTACAGTGCCAGTGCTGGAGACTAGCTGTATTCATGACAGTTAGCATTCTTTATGGAAGGCCTGAAACGACAATAGTGTGTTCACACCTGATCGTTTTGTGGTCTACATCAGATACGTTCTCCAGTTAGCTTTGTTGGCAGCATTGAGAGGTGAAGCTGACATCGTCTCACTGTGTCATTGGTCTGGTTATCCTGGGCCACCTCAGCTTAGAGTCGAGAGGCCAAGTGTTTCTTCCCAACAGCTATAATCCGCTGTCCTGTCTCCCTAGAGGCAATGTAATTATACCCCCTATCTTTTAAGACCCAAATGCCAACACTTTGTCACTAAACTCCAGGTTAGTTGTAGAAATCCCATCATGGAACTTCTAGAACATCGGCTGCAGTTGGTTAGCCGCTGTTTCCAGTGAGCACTTGAAATACGACTGGCATGCGGTGAGTATACGATGCACGACCGTTTTGAAGGCTTAGAACAAAAAGTGAAGTATCTTATTAATAGTTTTATATTAATTACATGTTGAAATGATATTTGAGGTTAAATAAAATGTGCTATTAAAATTCACTTTTTTCCCAATGTAGCTACTAGAAGAATTTTAATTACGCAGGTGGCTAATGTAATGTTTCTGCTGGACGGTGCTAGTCTAGAAGAGGGATTAGTAAACTACATCCCTTGCTTGAGTTCAAGCCTGCCACTGGTAAAAACCAGTAAATAAAGTTTTATTGGGGGGCACCTGGGTGGCTCTGTCGGTTAAGCATCTGACTTCGGCTCAGGTCATGATCTCACGGTTCATGGGTTCGAGCCCCGCGTCAGGCTCTGCGCTGACAGCTCAGAGCCTGGAGCCTGCTTCGGATTCTGTCTCCCTGTCTCTCCGCCCCTCCCCTGCTCACACACTCTCTCTCGCTCTCTCGCTCTCAAAAGTAAACATTAAATTAATGATAATAATAAAGTTTTCTTGGAATATAGCTGTATTTATTGGTTTACATGTTGCATGTGTTTATCTTCAAGGTACAACAGCAGCATTGAGTAGTGGTGACAGAGACCGGATGGCCCACAAAGCCCAGATTACTTACTATTTGTTTGATAGTTCCATAGAAAATTTCTGTCTGCTGACCTCTGACCTGGAGGAATAATGGTGTGATCCGTGCTTTAAAGCTACCAGAAAGAAAAAAGCTTTTTATAAAGAAAGCTTTTTATAGCACTGTTTTCTAGCTAAGTTGTATTATTTCTCCCCCCGTAATTTTTATAAAGTCTTCCTGTTTTTCCACAGCCCTTATCCATAATTTATGACTTTAACCTGTTTCATCGTCTCTGCTCTTTAAAGCCAAACACAATTTGTTTAAAATAACAGTGCACGATTAAATAATGCTGCTATAAAAAGTACTGTCTTGTTTTCCTCCTGCCAACCTTGCGGTGTTGCTGGTGCCCTCCCTGCCTCGCCCTTTTGGAGCCGTGGGCACCACCGCCGATTGTGGCAGTTCCAGGGACATGTCTCGCTGCGGCGCACGGCAACCATGGCAGCTAATCCACTCAACTGGGGTGACAACTGACTTCAGTAATCCCGGACACACAGAAAAGAGTCTTTGATGTACCGCTTTGTAACGGATAAAAGCCAGATTCGTGGAGGCGGTAGTTGGCTTTCGTGTAGATCTATTGACTAAACCGGCCAAGTGAAGAAACAGTCAGCAGTACTTTTTGACCTACATGTCCTCCAGATCTGTCAGAAAGACATAAAATGACCATTTTCAGCCCCATAAATTCTTTGAAAAGTTTTTAACTGGGGCCATATGACAGGCTTACTCAGGTCATGTGTTTTGGTTTATATCTCAGGATCCAAATGACTGTAAGGTGCTTGAGCCATTGCCAGAGTCCTACCTGTGCAGCAGAATCCACTTCTTTGTATATTGTGTTGGGGGACTCGACCCCACTGTTGTGATGGCACATTAATATGCTGTGTCTCGTTTTCTCATCGAACCATGAAGTGTTCGTGAGATGATGACCTACTTGATTTTCTCATTTACGGAGTTATTTCTTCCAGTAATGGGTAATCATGTTCACTTGTTTGCCTTACAAAAGTAGATCATAGTAGATCTTCTCTGGAATTAAAGAGTTTAATTTTAGGCATCTCCTATAAATTCTTAGATGTATATGACAAAATTAGCAAATGCTGGTGTCTTTTTGCTTCCTAACCCAGCCACGTTTACGCCAAGTGTCACTGAATGCAGATAGTAAAGGCACCATCCTGTAAAAGTTGGCAAAACTGGATGTATGACAGAAGCTTCTAGGGTAATACTGAGGTACGTGGGGCCTTTGGGAAGGACATTACATAGGTAGCTGGAGTTTGAGATACACAAATCCAAAAATAATGAATCCTTGACCATAAGCTCAGACTCAACCATTCCATCTTTCCGATTCCTCGGCTTTATCCTTTGTTCAGAAAATAAAAAGGAGGCGTGCCTGGGTGGCTCAGTCGGTTGAGCGTCTGACTTTGGTTCACGTCATGATCTCACGGTACATGGGTTTGAGCCCCGTGTCGGTCTCTGTGCTGTCAGCTCAGAACCTGGAGCCTGCTTCAGAGTCTGTGTCTATCTGCCTCTCCCGCTTGTTCTCTTTCTCTCTCTCTCTCTCTCTCTCTCTGAAGTAAATAAACATAAAAAAAATTTTTTTAAAGACAAAGGATACTTGCCCATGTCATTACCATTGGTATCGAATAATAATGAAATGGCTTTTTAAATTATTAATCTTAAAAAAACTGTGACCTGAAGAGACCCTCAGCAAAATAAAGTTGTTCATTTTTCAGGTCTTTTATTAGTACCGAATCACGTTATTTAAAGGCTCATTGTCACTACAGTGCACATCTCTGGATTTCTGTATTTTCTACTTGTCATTTTATCAATTCTGGTATCTGTACTTCAGAAACAACGTAGCTGCCTTTTACTGAAATAGGCACATCGATCCACATCTTGCTTTCTGTTTATATCTCCAGCCCTATTTAAATTCAGTATTTCCAACCACAAAAGGTGTTAGAAAATTCTATTTCAGGCTTATGAGAAAAAGTACAGCAGGACGTGGTTCAAACCTTAAGCTGTATTTATTTCTGATCTTCTGCAGCTAATGTGCAAAAAAAGTTATGCTGGAATAATTAAATAAACCAGTGGTTTCAAGGTTACCTTCATGTTTTTAAGCCCTTCTCCACTGGGAAGCATGAGAACACGGTGAGGTAGTGTCTGTCTACAATGGTGATACTGGGGTCCGTGCGGAGAATCACCGTAGAGGTCAAGAAATCTAGGGCTTTTCGGAATCTGTGCCCACCTTGTGCTCAGTGTGCAACTGCTGATTCAGAGGCTCCAGCGTACTGCCTGGCAATTTTTAAAACGGAACTTTGTAGAAGCGGGAAGAAAACATAAGTAGGAATCTTCCTAATGGGAAAGCAGTCACCACATCCCATCTGCGACAAGCAGAGGAATGTCTAGGAGACAGCGCCCCAGGGCTGCCCACGAAGTGGGTACTGCTACCTCGGGTGGTTTGGAATACAGTCTGGCTTTACCCTTTTGAATGTCTTTTAAGTTCAGTTATTCCTTTTTTTTTTTTCTGACCTGTAAAGCTGACAGTAATACCTACCTCATAGAGTTGCGGGGATTAAATGAGATGGTCTACAAAACACTTCGTCAAGTCCTGGCAGTTCTGGACCATGCTTGGTTCCAAGCCATGTGATCCTGAGTAAGGCATTCAAGCATTTTTGATACTCCGTTTCTTCTTCAGTAGAACAGATGGGAATACGTAAGCCCTGTAGGGTTGCTGTGAAAGTTCATAACCATGTGTATATAGGGCCTGGCCGTCTAGGGGCTCAGCAGCGGTTGCTTCAGTTGATGCGTTCTGTGACAACCTTGTTCTTGTTACAACCTTGGAAGGAACCGAAGAACCATCCTGGCTTGTGTCTTGAGGAAGAGCACTCAAAACAAAACATCCTATCCCTCCAAAGACGCCAAAAAAGTCAAAACCTATTTCCCAGTCCCTAGAATATTGTAGACAGGTCACGTCACATCTAAAAGATAGTCCAGCGTTCAAGATGTCAAAACGCGGACGTGGTGGGTGGTCTGGTGGGAAATTCCGAGCTTCCCCGGGTCTTCCAGTAGGAGGCGATATCAACTGTGCTGACAGCACAGGAGCCAAAAATCTGTGCGTCATCTCTGTGATGGGGGATCAAGGGGCGACTGAACAGGCTTCCTGCTGCTGCTGTGGGGGACACGGTGATGGCCACAGTGAAGAAAGGCAAGCCAGAGCTCAGGAAGAAGGTACATCCGGTGGTGTAATTCGACGAGAGTCATACCGGAGAAAAGATGGCATGTTTCTCTAAGGATATCACAGAGATCATAGTAAACAACAAAGGCAAAATGAAGGGATCTGCTATCACAGGACCAGCTGCAAAGGACTGTGAAGACTTGTGCGCCAGGATTGCATCCAATGCTGGCAGCATTGCACGATTTTTTGGTGTATCAAAACAAATTTTTTTTTTAATGGGGTGCATGGGTGGCTCGGTCGGTGAAGCGTCCAACTTCATGTTAGGTCATGATCTCACGGGCCCGCTTCAGGTTCTGTGTCTCCCTCTCCCTCTGCCCCTTTCCTGCTCGTGCTGTTTCTGTCTGTCTCTCAAAAAAAAAAAAAAAAAAAAAAATTTTAATTTGATAAAAATTTTAAATTATTTGCTCCCTCCCCGCCCCCGCGCAAAAAAAAAAAAAAAAAAAATCCATTAAAGGGAAAAGCACAGCGGGGCTCCTGGGTGGCTCAGTCGGTTGAGCATCTAACTTTGGTTTCAGCTCGGGTCCTGATCCCAGTGTCATGGGATCTGTCCCCTGCATCAGACTCTGAGCGGACAAGGAGCCTGCTTGGGATTCTCTCTACCCCCTCTCTCCCCCTTCCTCGCTCTCTCTCAAAACAAAGAGGGGGAAAGTGTATCTCCAGGGTGTGAGTAGAGCTCCAGCCACCAAAACTTAATCCATACCAGTGTTTCAACCTTTTTTTTTTTTCATTATCACCACCCTAAGGAGCCCTTTTTATGGTTTTCCTAATCAGCTCCCCAACCCCTGAAATTTGAATACCTTAGATATACTGTATATCTGTGCTTGATACATAAAAAGGGTAGGATTTTTTTTTCAACCCCTCCCCAGACCAATTGCCTCCCCATGGCGGGGAGGGGGGGTGGGGGGGGTGGGTATTACCACGGAGAATGCATGCTCTTATATGTAAACGACCTGGTTGATGATAGTTGTGGGGAGAGTAAGATACTACGCCCAACTCAGCTTTCTGGTTTCTGGTCCAGACTAAAACTGCAAAAGGTCGTCAAGAGATTTTGATTAAAAACCCTCTCCAAGATGGCTTTATCTGCTCTTCCATCATGTGGGGATCACAAAAGCACTGAATCCACCCAGTACAGTCTACACAGCTGCTGGGGGTCCAGTGAGTCCTGGCTGACAGGCACACCTGTGAATTCTTCTGCATAAGGAGTCCTTCGAGCTGACTTACCAATGTTCATGGGGGGACCCAGGAGGGTCGCAGAAGAACACTTCATGAAAATCCAACCCAGTGCTAGATTAGCCACAATTTAAGGCAGGATAAAATATCTTAGTTTGAGAGTGTTAGAAACATATACATTTCTGGCTCAAACTCCTACTTCTTCCTACAGAAAAAAACAGAACTCCCAAGCCAGACAATACGCTTTGGCATCTGTTGGTAGGAAATCTGTACTTCTAGGAGTTTTAGACACCTGTTGTGTTATGCCTGTTGCAGGGGATGACATTAGAGCAGTCCAAAGGAACAAACTGGGAAGACCAGCCAAGGCCACTGGACTAGAACAGCCAACATCTAGGAATCATCACATTTGGCAAGAAGCTTATGTGATAAAGCATCACCATCTGCTTTAATTGAATAACTTGACTATTCATGTCCTCATTTGAAATATACAAGTACAACATTATTCTAACCATGGAAATTAGAAAAGAAGGTGTAAGGGGATGGGGACCCTGGGCGGCTCAGTCGGTTAAGCGTCCAACTCTTGATTTCGGCTCAGATCATGATCTCACGGTTCGTGGGATTGAGCCCCAGGTCGGGCTATGCACTGACAGCTAGAAGCCTGCTTGGAATTCTCTCTCCCTCTCTCCGCCTTTCCCCTGCTTATAAATGCTCTTTCTCTCTCTCTTTCAAAATAAATAAACTTAAAAAAAAAAGGGGGTGTAGGTAGGAATAACAGACAAGTAGAGCTAAGAGTGTCGGGTATTAAGGCAAATGAAACCAAATTGGTAATGCTTAAACACTGTTAAGTTTAGGGACGCCTGGGTGGCTCAGTCGGTTAAACGTCCAACTTCGGCTCAGGTCATGATCTTACAGCTCGTGCATTTGACCCCTGCGTTGGCCTCTGTTGCTGACAGCTCAGAGCCTGAAGCCTGCTTCAGATTCTGTGTCTCCCTCCCTCTCTCTGCTCCCTCCCCTGCTCATGCTCTCTCTCTCAAAAATCAACATAAAAAAAAAAAATACCGTTAACTTTAAAAGTCAGATAATTGTGCACCTAATCTGCCTATGAATTTCACCATTTTTAATTTGATCTAATTTAATTTTAAGTAGGCTCCACACCCAATGCAGGGCTTGAACTCATGACCCTGAGATCAAGTGACATATTTTACCAACTGAGCCAGCCAAGCACCCCTGAATTCCACTATGTAAACCACTACAAATCTAATACAAAGTTGATCAAAGGAAGAAAAAAAATCAACACTAACAATATTTCATAACGCCTTTTTTAAAGAATCTCACAGGGAAGGACTCCAGTGTAACGTCAATGCCTGTGCAACTCTGTAATGATCTGTGTGCACTGAGGAAGTGGACCCTTGACTCGGCACAGGTTCCCTAAGACGAAGCACACTGAGCCAGGCTCCAAAGGATGATGCAGGCACAGCCTGTCTGCAGCCTCTGGTGTGGGTTGTACATAAGAGGTGTATAGAACAATCCAGTGGAATGCAGGCAGAACATATTAGGACTTCCCTTTGTATTTACCTCAGTTAAATATATGTATGTGTATACATTGACACAGAGAGGACAAACTTTTTTATCTGATAAAGGTATGTCAGCAAAAAGTCTGCTCCTTTATCAAGACACGTGAAAAGCCAACCGTTGTGGACAAGAGGGAAAAACACGAAGTGCATGAGAGCACTGTTAGAAAAACATATGTGGTTGGCCAAACTGTCTCCAAATGCATAGGTGTTCCTATAATAGCATACCCAGTCTTAAAAAGATCTCACTTTGCCCAAACGTTCCTATAAATTTTATACAATTCTAGTAAAAACCTCCATAGATTCTTTGTTGGAAACTGATAAATGGCTGGAGTTCATCTGAGCCAACAGATATGTAAAACTTGCCAAAACATGTGACTTTTTAAGAAGTGTTTATTTTTGAGAGAGAAAGAAAGAGCAGAGGAGAGGCAGAGAAAGAGAGGGAGAGATTGAATCCCCAGCAGGCTCTGGGCTGACAAGCACAGAACCCGATGCAGGGCTCGAACCCACGAACCGTGAGATCATGACCTGCGTCAAAATCAAGAGTCGGATGCTTACCTAACTGAGCCACCCAGATGCCCTGACATGTGTTTAAAAGAAATATACTGGGGGCGCCTGGGTGACTCAGTCAGTTGAGCGTCCGGCTTTGGCTCAGGTCAAGATCTCACAGCTCGTGAGTTCAAGCCCCGCATCAGGCTCTGTGCTGACAGCTCAGAGCCTGGAGCCTGCTTCAGATACTGGGTCTCCCTCTCTCTCTGCTCCTCCCCTGCTCACACTCTGTCTCTCTCTCAAAAATAAATAAAGATTTTTTAAAAAAAATTTTTTTAAAAAGAAAAGAAATATAATAAAGGGGGCACTTGTTCTCGCAAGTATGAAAGGCTTTCTATAAAGAAACAGTAGTTACAAATATGTGGAACTGTTGCACAGAGTTCCTTTTTAAAGTCACTTAAACATAATAGTTAACAAACAGGCCATATACATACAGGAATTAGTATGTGATACAGGTAATTCGAAGAATAATGGGGAAACAGCTGACCAACCAGCCAGAAAGAATTATATCAGACCGCCATCTCACCCCATATTAAAAAGATGCCATATTTTTAAAAACTGGAAGAAAGTATTTTTAAATTTTTACAATCTTGCAGTGAGAAAGGTTTTCCTAAGCATGATGGAAAAACCCAGAAGCTATAAAGGGAAAGGTGATAGATTTGACAATATAAAAATGGAAAAATTGCTGCGTAACAAAAGACACCTGACGAGGCATACAATAAGGAGGAAACCTCTGCAGGGTACTCTGCAGGGTATGTGACAAAAAGTTCATTTCTATAATCTGTAAATACTCCCTTCACATCAAGATTAAATCCATGACTGGTCAAAGAACACAAAAAGACAAATCATAGGAAAAGAAACACAAACAGCCAATAAGCCCGTGATACAACTGTCTCCACCTCACAAATAGCATTTAAATGATACCTCGGGGCACCTGATAGGATACGGGGTGGCTCAGTCGATTAAGTGTTCAACTCGACCTCAGCTCAGGTCTTGATCTCAGAGTCGTGAGTTTGAGCCCCATATGTTGAGCTCTGAGATGGGGGTGAAGCCTACTTAGTAATAATAATAACAAAAGTGAGACCTCACTAGTCACAGAAGATCGGCAATGACT
Organism: Panthera leo; assembly: GCF_018350215.1. Classification (NCBI taxonomy): domain Eukaryota; kingdom Metazoa; phylum Chordata; class Mammalia; order Carnivora; family Felidae; genus Panthera; species Panthera leo. The sequence continues at coordinate 20,534,590 of NC_056693.1, read as the reverse complement.
AAAAACATCCGTTGTTGGATTGTTGGCAAAGGCACAAAGAGATAAGCAGTGGAACACGCATTGGTGGACGTGTAGAATCGTTAACCTTTTTGGAAAGTAGTTTGCCAATGTTTATCATAGTATTTTCAAATGTTTATTTTTGAGAGAGAGTGAACACAAGCAGGGGAGGGGAAGAGAGAGGGGGAACAGAGGATCTGAAGTGGGCTCTGCACTGACAGCAACGAGCCCGGCTTGGGGCTCGAACTCACAAACCACGAGATCATGACCTGAGCCAAAGTCGGATGCTCAACCGACTAAGCTACCCAGGTGCCCTATCATAATTTAAAATAGGAATTCTAGCAATTCTACTTCCAGAAATATGTCCTAAAGAATTACATAAATATAAGGATATTCTTGACAGCATTGCTTGTAATAGGATAAAACTAAAAAATAACCTAAATGTCCAATCCGAGGGGAATAGTTAAATAAAATTATGATATATCCATGCAGAGCAATTGTTTTTAGGTTTGTTTATTTATTTATTTACTTAGAGAGAGAGAGCGTGCACAAACGGGAGGGACAGAGAGAAAGAGAGAGAGAGAGAGAGAGAGAGAGAGAGAGAGAGAGAGAATCCCAAGCAGGTTCCACACTGTCAGCACAGAGCCTAACTCAGGGCTTGATCCTACGCCCGTGAGATCGTGACCTGAGCCAAAATCGAGTTGGACACTTTAGCGACTGAGCGACCCAGGCGCCTCCCCCCCGCCCCGCCACAGAAGAATATTACAGGATTGATCACCTATCATTGTGTAACAAAATTACCCCAAAACGGAATGGCTTAAAACAGTAAACATTTCTTTTCCTGTTATTTCCATGTCAGATATTTGGGAGTGGCAGGTGGGCATTTCTGGCTCAGGACATCTCATGAGGCTGCAGTGTCTGAAGGTTGCCCTGGAGCTGGCAGACCCTTCCTGTAAGGTGGCTCACTCACATGGCTGGCAAGGGGGCGCTGGTTGTTGGCCAGAGGCCAGTTGTTGCCCAAGTGGCCTTCTCCACTGGCTGAATGTCCTCACAACGTGGTGGCTGGGGGCCCCTAAGTGACCGATCCAAGAGGGGCTACGGCTGAAACTGGGAAATTTGAAGACTGACTGGCATGTTAGTCAGGTCAGAGAGAGTGCAAGGAGACACTTGCAAAACCTCCAACAGAAATTTAAGAATGGGAAGTAGAGATGAGGCTGGAGAGATAAATGGAGGCCGATTCATGGCAGTAATTCCAAGCTGTGTTAAGGAGCTTGATTTTTATATGAAGCTGGTAAGATCGCTCTGGTTATTACACGGAGGGTGGAATGAATAGACAAGGACAGGGGGCAGGGATGGAGGTCAGGCCATCAGTTAGGAGGCCATTAAAGTGATCCTGACAAGGAATGGTACCTTGGATTAGAAGGGATGGCAATAGAGGGGGAGAAAAATCAGGGAGCTTCCGAGATATTTAGGAAAAAGTCCAATAGGACTCCATGTTTAGATACGTGGATTACACAACAGGAAGGAACCACGTTTGGCTCCTGGGGTTGTGACTTGACCAATCAGGTGAATGGGGCACACGGGATGAAGAGCAGGTTGGGGATTAGAAAAAGTTTTTAATGAGTTTGAGATGCTTACACATGGAAACGTTGAATCATCAGTGGCCACATGGGACCTGGAGGTCAGGGAATATATGCCTGGACATAAAAACGTATGAGCCATCAGGACATTAGTGGACAATGGAGCCATGAACCAGCGAACCGTTGCTTTGAAAAGGAAGAGTTTACAAGAGACTGAAAAGGAATGCCAGAAAGGTTAATAGGAACACCAGGAGTCTATTGTCACAGAAGATACCGCCGTGATCAACAGTGGTCACACCACTAAGCCAAGCAATTTAAAACAGAACACTGTGTATCAGATAGGAAAAAGAGCGCTCTCCCTCGGTCCCAAGGCGGAGTACTTTTATAGGAAGGATGTCAATAGCATCGATGACTTCTGGTGTGGTGCTTCTCCAAGTGTGATGTACAAATAACCTGGGGACTCTAGTAAAATGCAGATTCTGGCTCAGTAGGTCTCAGTAGGGGAGGGCCTGAGAGCCTGAGTTTCTAAGAAAGTCCCCGGCGATACTGATACCCCTGGCCCACATTTTGAATAGCGAGGTTCTGCTGTGGCTTTCAAACTTTACTGAGCACAGACTCACACGGAGAACATTTTAAAACAGATTATTGGACCCCATCCCTACAGATTATGATTCAGTGGGTCTGGGGCAGGATCTGATAATATGCATTTCCAACAACCTCCTTGGAGATGGTGACAGTGATGCCACAGGTCCCCAAGACCACAGTTTGAATTGCACACTTCTACAAGACCACAGCTTAACCACTGCGGGCCACAACAGGGAGAAATCCATATGGATTTCAAGACATAATGCAAACAAGAAGTATTCCTGAACACCACTGGAGTCAGTCCATGACCAGAGCTCATTGAGGGCAGGGCCTGCTAGTTACCCATCACCCCCATGGTTACTGTATCAAAGCTAAGTACTCATCCTTTTTTTTTTTTTTTTTAATATTTTTTAATGTTTATTTTTGACAGCGCAGACGCGTGCACAAGCAGGGGAGGGGCAGAGAGAGGAAGACAGAGGATCCAAAGCAGGCTCTATGCCATCAATAGAGAGCCCAATGCGGGACTCCAACTCATAAACTTCGAGATCATGACCTGAGCTGAAGTTGGACGCTTACCTGACTAAGCTGCTCAGGCGCCCCAGGACTCATTCTTAACTGATTTATTAATTCTGAAGACTTAACCTTCAGCAGTAGATACTTTTTAAAAGTAAGTCTCAAAGCTTTATCTTGCTGGAAAAACCATTTCATTAATACTAAAACAAAGAGCTGATATTGAGGACTGTTTCCTTTACTCAAGGGACATACATTGCACCACAGACACATTCTTCCCCAGAGCACACAATTTTAGAAATACACAATCTTGGAAAAAACCCTATATACAATAAGAAGGGGGAAAATTCGGGGCGCCTGGGTGGCTCAGTCGGTTGAGCGTCCGACTTCAGCTCAGGTCATGATTTCACGGTCCACGAGTTCGAGCCCCGCGTTGGGCTCTGTGCTGACAGCTCAGAGCCTGGAGCCCGTTTCAGATTCTGTGTCTCCCTCTCTCTCTGCCCCTCCCCCGTTCATGCTCTGTCTCTCTCTGTCTCAAAAATAAATAAACGTTAAAAAAATTTTTTTTTTTAAAAAAAGAAGGGGGAAAATTCTATTTAAGGAGGAATCAGGTCACATATGTATTTATTAAGCACCCAAAAGTATTTTATGGAAGGCATCTAAACGCGAAAAAGATGGATTACAAATACAAGCTCTGCTCTCAAGTCTGGAACATCAAAGACACCAGCAACCAAGTTAAAACATGACAAATGCCATCTGAAAAAACAGCTGACACTTATTTTTCTTAAAGCCACCCAGCAGATACCTCAATCCATTCGCACAGAATGTGTGTTTGTTATTAATAGCAACAGACGCACTGAGAAGGAGAAAATACCCAACAGGGGTGACTGACTTCCTGGATAAAATAATTTCGTGTTGGAATTAGCCAGATGGACAGTCTTTTCACAGGTGGAGGACCCAGACGACCATTCCTTAACTTAAACATGTGGCCTGGGCATCTGCTGACAGAAGCTTCATCTACCCTTCTATGCAGTGTGATTAAGAAACGTAGCCAGGTAGGGGCGCGTGGGTGGCTCAGTCTGTGAAAGGTCCCACTTCCGCTCAGGTCAAGGTCTCATGCTTCGTGACTTCCGAGCCCAGAGTCAGGCTCTAAGCCGACAATACGGGGCCTGCTTGGGATTCTCTCTCTCTTTCTCTGCCCCTCCCCTGCTCATGCTCTCTCTCAAAATAAATAAATAACCAAAATTAAAAAAATAAATAAATAAATAAATAAAAAGAAAAGATACCCAGATAAAAGCACAGTACCTGCCCTCAAAAAAGGCTTCACTCTAGTCCTGGAGACCAAGAGAAGCATATCCTTGAAGGCAAGATTAAGGAAGGGGCGCGCCGCCCCCACCCCAACGGTAGGGGTAGCGGGGAGTCGCCGGAGAGGCCAAAGTGTCTCTGCGGGTGCTCTCTACCGCAGTGGAAGCGCCTTCCAAGCACACACCGGCGGCCACTGGGTCCTGGGGGGCTGCCAAGACCTGCAAACAAGGCGCCACAGGCCTGAGACGCTGGAGGCGGGAGAGGCCCGAGCGGTCAACTGCTTCAGTCCGCCAGACCCTTCACCGAGCCCCCCGCATCCACCAGCACCCGGGAGCAGGAAGCTACGGGAACAAGCAAAAGGTTTCGCGGTCTCTTGCAAGCACACCTGAGGCGACCCTTCCTCGGAGACGGGCCCCTCCTCCCCCGGGTGGCCACCTCTCGCTCTGCCCTGGGGCTGGCGGGCGACCCCGCGGCTGAGGAGGGCAGCCGCGTACGCTCGCGGGAGCGCCGCGCGGGTCAGGGGTCTGTGTGCTCGGGGCACGCAGGGGCTGGACGCGGGGCGGGCGGGGCGGACGGGGCTAGCGGAAGTGTGCCGCTTCCTTCCGGCCGGCGCCGCACGAGACTGGGCGGGGCGCCCCTGGAGAGGGCGGGGACTTGAGCTGACGGACGGCTCCCGGGACCTATGGGCGCGCCCGCGGCGGCCCGGCCTCCCTGGCGCGCCCCTTCCTCGGGGCCGCGGACGCCCCCCAGTCCCCCATTTCTCTGGTGTCGCGCAAAGCTCTTTCGCTGCACGGTGGCCGCGGCCTGGTCCTCCCTGTCCTCACGGTGCATCGCGGGCAGTTGCGCGGCCCTCGGCCCTGCACCCCCGGCCGGCCGGCCTCCTTCCCCGCCCGGAGCTGCGCGCCAGGACGGCTGAGGCCGCAGGTCTGTGACTGCGTGTCGGGCCGCGGGCGGAGCGAGGGGACGCGCGGGTGCGAGGCTTCGGCGGCTGGTCGGGCTGCGCCCTGCGTTGCGATGTTCCGCCGAATCAGCCGCAACGACCGGGTGCCTGCGGGTCGTCCCGCCGCGTCGTGCAATCGGGGGGCGCGGCCCGGGCCCCGCGGCGCCCTGGGGCGCCAGGGTGGGGGACGCGGCGCTCGCGGGTCCGCTCGAACGGCGGGGCGGGGGGCGGCAGGTCGGGAGTGAGGAAGTTTGCCGAGGGCGGGGCGGGGCGGCGCTCGCGGACTACTTCGGGCTCCTGCCGCGCGGGCGGAGGGAGGGCCTGGTTGGTGCTGGCCTCCGCGGCCGCACGACTCTGCCGAGCTGGAGCAAGTGTCTGAACTTGGGCGGCCGCTGCCGGCCCCTCGGTGTCCGGTGGGGACACTCGGCGCTGTGAGGCTGGGGTGCGGCGGGAAGCTGAGTGTCGTGCCCTGCAGTGCCCGGTCGCTCTGTGCGTGCTGGTCCTTCCGAGTAGAGGACGAGCGTCGCTCTCACTTCCCTTTTCCAACGTCGAAGATGGCATTCCCTTTGATTATGGGGAAACTTTTGTTTCCCCAGTTGGTGCGATTATCACATTGCCCGACACAGAGTTGGCGCGGAAATGTTTGTTGCCCTTCTGTCCTGACTTGTTAGAGTGTATCCGATGTGGGATATTTATAACTCCTTCCCGAGCCCTTAGGAGGACGTGATTCTTGGCTAAGAATCCAAGTTATCCAGTTGGGGGATAAGTCCATCTAATGAATGCAGTACGGCTTTGCCTAACACTCCCTTTTTCCTGCCTCGCTGGTCCAGATTCATTTTCGGTGCTTGTACTTAACTGTTTTTGCGTCTCACATTTTTTTTTTTTTTTTTTATGAATGAATGAATAAATTGTATAATGTTGGTTGGTTGGATTGTTCTTTCTCTAGAGCAAGGTGGTTATTAATAAACTGCCCAAACAATCGTGTCCGGTAACTGGGCATATTTAATAGTAATTAGTAAAACGCTGTTCATTATTCAGAGAAGTGAAGCAAGATGTTCCTGGGGACCGTCGCCAGCTTACTCACTGCCACCACTCCCTCGCCTCCCACTCACTGCTTCCAAACCAGGCTCCTGCACCCTGCCTTTACTCCCACTGTTGCTCCCTGGGATAGCAGCTGCCCTGATTGGCACACCCCCGCTGCCATCACCACTCAGGCATATTCCTAAAGTTTCCAGTGTGAATTGTTTTAAAGAACGTCGGTATTAAAATTCAGATACCTAAGACGAAACAATATTTCACTTCTTCAGAATCAGGCTATCAACAGATTTACTACCGAATAGTATGGAACCGTGGAACGTAATATAAGACTGCGTAATTATGTGACCAATTGCGTGGTAACTGCAGTGGCTCGGGATGGAGAAAGATCAGCAGTGGCTGGCACAACCGAGAGAGGAGGGTTTCTTGGAGGAAGGGCAGGGGCTTGTCTGGGATGCTTACCTGTGTTCTTAACTCTTAATAATAGGTATTAAGTAAATGTTTGTGTTGTGCCGTGACAGGAGCTTTGAAGGCTGGTAAAGATTTGATGGGAAAGTGGGAGGGCACGCTAAGCCAGGGACGAGGCTCCCAAGTCACAGAGGAGCAGAGCGTGTGGTGGGGAGACGGTACTGGCGTATGGATGGGCAGTTTACTTGTATGTTGTTTGTAGGAGTGGTTGGAAGAACAATGCACGCAAGTCTTTGACACCATGATATCCATCAGGCAAAGAAGAGGAGTAAAAACCACGGAAGTTCCTGAGGATTATGCAGCGCAAGAAGCAAACGTGACGTTGGAAAGTAAATTGCCATCTGGTAGGTGACTTAAATTAAAGCAGCATCTTGGATTGCTATTATTTCTTCAATATTAAAATATCACTCTCCAATAGGGTGCAGATTTGGTGAGCCCTAACATTTGAGGAAACTTGTTCTAATACCCTGATGTTTTAGTTTGACAGATGATTTGACTGCAGTTTGAATGATCCTGGTTTCACAGTTGTGACCAGATAAAAGGTCACAGAGCTCTGATGGAACCCCTTGTTTGTCAGCTGTCTGTGCAGTGGGTTCTGGTTTTGCCAATCTTTGACTTTCTAAAGTAATGCTTTCCCCCATGCTTCAGATTTTAGTCTGTTTCTAATTTTTCTGGTTTGTGTATGCTGTTCACTCTAGACAACATTAGCTTGGGTGACTTTCTCATTTCGTTAAGGTATTGAAAGATGAATCAAACATTTTTTTATTCCTTATTTGAATTCCTGACATTTTCTCCTCTGGTTTGGGAGGGAGTGGTGGTCAGAACTTGGGTAAGTTGTTTACGTAATGCTGAAGATTCTTGCTAAGTGTACATCAAATGACCTTAATTATGAACTTTCCCAGTGTGGAGTTGCTTTCTTAACTAAGCATGGTCAAAGATTTTTAAAAATAAGCATGAGGGGCGCCTGGGTGGCTCAGTCGGTTGAGCGTCCGACTTCGGCTCGGGTCATGATCTCGCGGTCCTTGAGTTCGAGCCCCGCGTCGGGCTGTGGGCTGATGGCTCAGAGCCTGGAGCCTGCTTCCGATTCTGTGTCTCCCTCTTTCTCTGTCCCTCCCCCGTTCATGCTCTGTCTCTCTCTGTCTCAAAAATAAATAAACGTTAAAAAAATTAAAAAAAAAAATAAGCATGAAAAATTCCTTGTCTCTTCACCATTTTGGATATCTGACAGAATTCATATTAACTCAGCCATGTTAATTCTTATCAGCCAGAGCTAGTAATTTGGGGGGAGCAGTTTTATAAAATAAATCTGTACTGAGAAGTCAAACCATTCAACCATCCAATAAATAAGCAGTTTTGGACAAGATAGAGTACTTTCTGAAGACTTACACAATGTAACTTCACGTTTGCCTTTTTATTTTTATACGCTTATTTATTTTGAAAGAGAGAATCTCAAGCATTCTCTGCACTGTCAGCGTAGAGCCTGACATGGGGCTCGGTCCCATGAACCGTGAGATCATGAACTGAGCCGAAATCAAGAGTCACACACTTAACCAACTGTGCCACCCAGGTGCCCCCAAGTTTGCTTTTTTTAAAATTAAAACATAACTTGAGGATTCTTCATTTTACTGAGGCAGTATTTATTCATGTCAGGAAAAAAAAACCCTGAAAACTAAAGAAAAGCAAAAAAAAAAAAAAAAAAGGAAAGGAAAGAAAGAAAGAAAGTATTCCCACAAACAAACCCATCCTGAGACTGTCATCCATGAAACTTGATGTTGCTGTGGAAACGGTGTTCTTGCCTAGGCACACCTTCAAGCAGTCAGGTGGTTTTACAACGTTGGGATCCTGGCTGTTTTGTAATTTGCTACATTTCTTTTATTATGTTCCAATCATGTCACAAGTCAGTCAATGTGTTTTAAAAATGTTACTGGTGTAGTCACTGTGTGGCTATAGCATAACTGATTTAAGAATTCCTGGTTGAATAAGTGGTTTTAAACCTTTCACCTATACGAACAGAACTAGAGTAAATGTTCTTGTGGCCAAATGTTTGTTTAAAACTTTATTTGGGGTTATAGGCCAAGATTTGGAATTGCTGGTCAAATGGTATGCTCGTTTTGGTAGCTTTTCCAACTTCCTGCCCTCTCGTGTTCCAGCGAGCTGCCACGTTATTCTCCTACTGGCAGTGTTTGAAAACTACTCATTTTGTACCCTTGTTAAAACAGCGTTAACGTTTTTAAGCTGTCAAATTGACCAGCATCTAAAAAATTGTAGCCCATTGTTTTGATTTGCATTTCTTTAATACTAATGACTGTGAATATTTTGGTCTGTCTGTGGCCCTTTTTTTTTCCTGTGCATTGCCTGTTTGTCTCTGTAATCTCTTTCCAACTGAAATATTTAGTTTTTTAATCCTGAAGGTGTTCATCCCATATTGAGGATACTTAAGCTTTCTTATACGTGCCATGAATATTTTTTTCCTAGTTTATGTCCTTTAACTTGGATGTTTTTCTCCCGATGGGTTGTTGAATTTTAGGTAGTCAAGCTTTTTGGTAGCTTTTAATGAATAAATCACAAATTATACGTAGATCATCTGAAAGATTTTCTATATCCTAGACCTGCACCCCACTTAACTCCTCCATTTCACAAACTTCACAGTTGAACTACAGTTATTAAACTATGCCAAACACAGACCGTAGGTACTAAGATAACTAAGGTAATGAATAAGCTCACGATTTCTGCCAAAGTGGACAAGTGAGCAATTAGATACCGTCGGGTAAAAACCGTAATGAGGTATGAAAACAGGTCTCCAGAGTCACAGCAAGGAGTTCCTAACTGTCTCCTGGGAATAGAAGCTTCGCCAGTGACAGGCAGTTGGAACTTAGCATACTTGATAGTCTGAAGTGGCACTATTAAATTCTACGTTGTTTACTGACTTAGTTATGTATTTTTTCTGAAAGGTGGTACCAGTAGAAGATTATGGAAGCTTCTGTCACTTATGGTTGGTGGAACCATTGCCCTTTGCATTGGACTTCTTACATCTGTCTACCTGGCCACTTTACATGAAAACGACTTATGGTTTTCTAATATTAAGGTATGGCATCCTATTACTGTTGTATGATTTCCTCATCAGTATCTCCAGTAGTTAAGTGTGTAGATGAAGGACCAAGATAATGCTGCTTTGCTGTAAAGAATCTAACCTCTTAAAAGGTTTGCCTATAGCGTAGAAAGACTTTGTTATTTAAAATAACATCAGGATGTCTGTCATCAGTGAGTTTTCTCATTTCATGAACTTGCTCTAGTTATGGGACAGTAACTCTAAACCAGTATTTTCGCACTGTACGTTGTGAAATTGGTGCAGTAAATCATGAGTAACGTTCGTAATTAAAATAAGATGCAAGAGGATATCATCATATACACTAGGGTTGAGAATTGTTTGTGTCAATTATATGTTGTGTTAATTGTATAACTGTTGTGTTAATTATATGTATGTATGTACAAGCTGGGTCACAGTATATATATATTTTTTTCTGTTGGGCACAATAAAAAAATCAAAAGCCAGTCCTCTAAACCATGGAGTGTTAATCTGGCTCCATAGACGACCTCAGTGTGTTCCTACCTTTCTAATTGTACATGCAGTGGTTAGAGGGTCGGGGAACCATTATTTTCATCACATTCTCAGGAGGGTCTGTGACTTCTTAAACACCAATTTCCTTGTTCTCTTTTTTTCTCTTTTTAAACGTTTCTAGATGTCTTTTAATTTGCCATTGTTTTCAAAACAAGCATATCACTTAAGCAAGGAGACTTTTATATCACCAGGGGTTTTCAATCCAAATATACTTTGTTTTTTTATCCCAAGCGTCATCATCTTTGACCCTGTTTACTATCGTGGCTTCTAATGACTAGTTGTTATAAAGGTAAAATTCACTATCAAAGGTCAAATATTTATAGGTGAATATTCAAAAGAATCAATGCAGAATCTAAAACAGTTCTCGGGGTACCTGGGTGGCTCAGTCAGTTAAGCATCTGACTCTTGATTTCGGCTCAGGTCATGATCTCATAGTTCATGAAATCGTTTTCTGTCTCAGGCTTTGCACTGACAGCATAGAGTCTACTTGGGATTCTCTCTCTCTACCCCTCCCCTGCTCATACACGTGAGCACACGCCCTCTCTCTCTCTCTCAAAATAAATAAACATTACAAAAAATTTTAATAAAAAAAGTAAAACGGTTCTCAAAGAGAGTTTTCCAAAATATTTTGAACTTTGGTTCCATTACTGAAATGAGTCTCCAAAGGGGACTACTTTAGGGGCGCCTGGGTGGCTCAGTCACTTGAGCATCTGACTTCGGCTCAGGTCATGATCTCACTCATGGGTTCGGGCCCCATGTCAGGCTTTGTGCTGATGGCTCGGATCCTGAAACCTGCTTCGGATTCTGTGTCTCCCTCTCTCTCTGCCCCTCCCCTGCTCATGCTCTGTCTCTCTCTCACTCAAAATAAATACTAAAAAATTAAAAAAAAAAGAACAAAAACAAAGAGAACTACTTTGAATGACAAATTTAATTTATACAGATAACTTATAGTATGTTTATTTTAAAAACCTGTTCTTCTTACTCTATAAGTGTAGCGTGTGTCTATGTATATATTTTTATACAAAAATATCATGGTACAAAGAATAATCCTTATCTTTCAGTAACAGTGGGTAGTTTTTCTTGTCAAGAAAAATTTCACTCACCTATATCTCTTTATTTTTTTTATTTGTTTTTTTTTACTGTTTATTTTAAGAGAGAGAGCATGCGCTAGCCAGGGAGAGGCAGAGGGAGAGAGAGAGAGAGAGAGAGAGAGTGAGTCCCAAGCACATTCGATGCTCAAAGCCTAAGCTGAAATCAAGAGTTAGACTCTTAACCAACTGAGCCACCCAGGCGTCCCTCGCCTATATCTCTTTAATAGAGTGCTTATAAACAGATTCCCTATAACTAAACAATCTTATACTTATTTATCAACACCAACATTTTGAATAAAGACTGAAATATCCCTGTGTGGGCATATAGCTAAAATTAAATGTTAGTAACTGTGTAGTAAGTAAGGAGAAGATGCTAAAAGAGGTCACATGGCTTAATTTCAAATTGTAATTTTAGCTCTTTAAAGTTTTTAGGTGGCCTTCCTAGTAACCTTAAATAAATATACCCCATCATCAAGAAACCTGAGCACCCTTGATTTTCCTTTTTATTCTCACCAGGTTAAAGAAGTCATTATACTTTTACCTAGTGCTTATGGAGCACCCCTTCTGTGGGTAGCATTTATTGAAATACCATGGGGAACATGGAAAGAATAACAGAGACTAATGAATTTGCCAGCAGGTTTTCCAGTGTAATAAATTGATCCAGTAAATACATATTAAGCACCTATAGTATACCTGCAGGGACTGCGTTCAGTTGTAGCGATACCTCCAACTGCAACAAGGCCCCTGCCTGCAGGGAGTTCACACCTTGAGGGTACAGGCAAGTTGGCAGACATTACAGCCCATCCAAAATCAATACCTTGCTGGGGAAAGACATTGCGGGAGCACAGAGGAGGGGTAACCTAACCCAATTTTGGACGCTCAGGGAAGGTTTTCTGGAAGAAGTGATGGTTAAGGAGACCTGAAGGATGAGAAAGGTTAACCAGTCAAATTGGGGAGGAGAAGTGAATGTCATAGGGAAGGGACATGTGCAGGAACTTTGAGAGGCAAGAACGTTGAGAGTGTTGAAGGTGTTGGCAGTAGTCAGCCTGACTGGAGAACAGATGGGAAGAGAGAATGTACAGGGATGGTAAACAGAGGTCATGAAGGTACAGCAGTGTCATTGTCTTGGCGTGCTAGAAAGATGGCTCAGGCTGCAGCGTGGAGAGTGGACCTGAGGAGGACAGCACTGCGGGAAGAGGCAACCACCAAGAAAACCCAATTCAGTGGATTCGGTAATACCTGGATGTCAGTAAATGCACGTCATCTGTGCACCAGACACAGGTCTAGGCCCCGAGAAAACAGCCTTTGAATTCTGTTCAAAGAGGAGGGAAGAAACAGGAACCAACAAGAAATAAGTCCTATGGTAGAAACCAAACAGGGTGGTGACACAGTTACGGGGAGGGAAAGCAGACCATTTTGAAGACTAGATATACATCAACACTGAAATCCTAAGAAGAACAGCCAAGCTAAGATCTGTGAAAACGTCCTAAGCAGAGGGAACAACAACTGGAAAAGCCACAAGGTAGGACAGAACTTGTCCAGCCCGAGTATCAGAGAGAAGGCACGTGTGGCCAGAACTCTAGGAGCACAAGGAGAACAGGACCAGAGAGGAAAAGGCCAGATCATGCTGGAGAGAAGTGGATGAACTCAGAGTTTATTAGAAGGTGGATTTAGAAGGATCTATCGATTCATCATTTGTGTGGATGGTGATTGGGAGGAAGGAATCATCAGTGGTGATCTACTTTCTCCCATTAGCAGCTGAATAGTTGGATGGACATACCATTCACTGTGATGATGAACCCTGTTGGGAGGAACAGGTCTGGGCAGTGGAGTAACTTCTGACAAGAGCTACCCAGAGTTAAGCCAGACTTGACCGGCTAAGGGCACTACAACACCACCCTCACTTCAGATACCAGTCACAAGTTTGGGGATCCTCAGGCCACCTGACTTCTGACCATAAGTAGGCTATAAATTTTGGGATACCCACTATCCCCTCAGGTTCAGTAATTCACTAGAATGACTCACAGAACTCAGGAAAGCGTTACACTTACGATGATAGCTTTAATACAACAATGGGATACAAATCAGAATCAGTGAAAGGCAGAGACTCATTGAAAGTCGGCGGTGGGGGGAGGTCCCCAAATTCAGACTTTCCATTGTCCTTTCCTTGTGGAGTCAGGACATGTTGTTCTCCTGGCACGTCAGTGTATGACAGTGTGTTGACTATTGTCAACCAAGAAAGCTCACCTGGGCTCTGGTGTCCAGAGTTTTTACTGGAGTTTTATTATGTAGGTGTGATTGATTGAACCATTTGGCCACAATGTTGAATTCAATCTCCAGCTCCCTCTCCTCCCCAGAGGTTGGGTCGGTGTCAGCTGGCTCCAAGCCCCAACCCTCTGATCACACATTTCTGGTCTTTCTGGCTTGGCCAGCCCCCATCCTGAGTCATCTCCTTAGAACACACTATCAGAGGTGGTCCCGAGGAACCAACTGTGAATGACAAAGATGCTGTTATCACTTGGGAAATTCGAGGATTTATTGGCTACCTCCCAGGAACCAGGGACAAAGGGCAGCCAAATTCTTTAGAGGGGACGGTGAGACAGCAAATGATAATCCATGTTTGGATACGTTATGAGTCACTTTCGAAACAGTCCAAGGAGGGAGATATGGAGTAAAGGGAGCTGGATCTACGGATGTGGAGGCAGGAGTTCCATCTGTGTTGGAAATGGACATTTTCATATTACCAGCTTATAGACGTGTGGGCAAGATTGTTGGAGGAGTGTGCAGAGTGAGAAAGAGACCCTAGGCTAGTTTCTTGTCTCTGCCTCAGATACCATCTGGAAGAAGCTATAAAACAGGAACGTACTCGAATCTAACAGGTTTCTTCCCACCGACACCTCCATCCCCTGAAATGTACAGTTGAGCTCAGTCTTATTGCATCTTCTTCTCTTTATTCAAGCAATGGCTTATAGCACAGACTTGTTTTCTCTGCATCACAAGAGGAATCCTCAGATGTTTCGACTGTTTCGCAAACCTGATGCTACCTCTGCGTGGGCATTTGGCTTGTTTTTCATCTTAGATCACGTAGACCCAGTGCTGTCCAGTGGAACTCTGTGCAGTGAAGGAAATGATCTTTTTCCACACTGTTCAGTACAGTGGCCACGAGCCAAATGGAGCTGCTAAACACTTGATCCGTGGCTGTTGCAACTTAGGAGCTGAATTTTACATTTTACTGAATTTTTAAATGTGTAAACATTTTCTGTGAATAAACCATGAAGCTGGTAGCCATTAATGATCAAAGACATTGCTCAGTCAGAGGAAAGCTCATTTTCCGAGTTTATATATGCCTTTGTAAATTTTACTCCTGTAATTTACACCATTTTCATATTGGGGGATTATGGGAATACTTGAGAAGTGTAAATCTGTTTTCCTTTTGTACTTGTGGGTTATAACTTAAAATTGCTAGGCTACTTTTTTTTTTTTTTAAGTTTATTTATTTGTTTTGAGAGAGAATCCCAAGCAGGCTCTGCACTGACAGTGCAGAGCCTAACGTGGGACTCGAACCCAATGAACCAACTGCGAGATCATGACCTGAGCTGAAATCAGAAGTCAAATGCCTAACTGACTGGGCCACCCAAGTGCCCTGGCTAGGCTAATTTTCATGAAAATACTTTGATCTCTGAATACTTTGAATTCATTGTAATTATTCAGAGAGTAAAAACATTGCTTATAATATAGACAGGGGCACGTGGGTGGCTTAGTTAAGCATCCGGCTCTTGATTTAGGCTGAGGTCATGATCTCACAGTTGTGAGATCGAGCCCCTACGTCAGGCTTTGCACTGAGCAAGCATGAACCAACTCTGTCCCCAAAATAAATAAATAAATATTTAAAAACATATTGAAACAGGCAAATCATAGAGTTTTATTTATGTGTTCAGAATGATTTTTTTTAAGTTTATTTATTTTGAGAGAGAAAGTGTGATGGGAGAGGGGCAGAGAGAGAGAGGTAGAGAATGAGAATCCCAAGCAGGCTTTCCATTGTCGGCACCAAGCCTGACGCAGGGCTCGAACCCAAGAATCACGAGATCATGACCTGAGCCAAAGTCAGATGCTTAACTGGCTCAGCCACCCAGGCGCCCCCAGAATGATATTTTAAATGTTAGTTGCTGATCATAACAGCATTAGTATTTGAATGAAGAAGATGTTGGTTTTAAGTGGTCATAGGAAATGTGTATATACTATCCTTTCGTGGCATATTTTTAAATTTTATTTTTAGTTTTTATTTAAATTCCAGTTAGTTAACATACAGTGTAATATTAGTTTCAGGTGTATGGTATAGTGATTCATCACTTTCATACCAACACCCGGTGCTCATCACAACAAATGTGCTCCTTAATCCCCATCACCTATTTCATTCATCCCCTCCCCTCCCCTCTGGTAACCATCAGTTTCTTCTCCATAGTTAAGAGTCTGTTTCTTGGTTTGCTTCTCTCTTTTTTAACCCCTATGATCATTTGTTTTGTTTCTTAAATTCCACACAGGACTGAAATTATAGGGTATTTATCTTTCTCTGACTTACTTCACTTAGCATAATACCCTCCACCTCCATTCATGTCACTGGAAATGGCAAGACTTGGGTCTCGTTTATGGTTGAGTGATATTCTGTTGTATGTACGCACCACCTCTTCTTATCCATTCCTCAGTCAGTGGACATTTGGGCTCTTTCCATAATCTGGCCATTGTCAGTAATGCTGCTGTAAACAATGGAGTGCATGTGTCCCTTTGAGTTCGTAGTTTTGTATTATTTGTATTATTTGGGGGAAACCCTAATAGTGCAATTGCTAGATCATAGGGTAGTTCTGTTCTTAATTTTTTGAGGAACGTCCATACTGTTTTCCAGAGTGGCAGTTTGCACTCCCACCAGCAGTGCACCGGGGTTCTCCTTTCTCCACATCCTCGCCAGAGCATGTTGTTTCTTGTGTTACTGATTTTAGCCATTCTGACAGGTGTGAGGTGACAGCTCATTGTAGTTTTGGTTTTCTTTGCATATTTTTTAAATTAAAAGTTCTTCTCCTACTGTGTTAACAACTGTGTTCTATTTTCCTTGCTGGGAAATTGAAAGTATAGTTTTTAAAAATAGCTTTTATTGAATGTCTGCTATGTGCTTAGCCCTGTTTTAGGTGCATTTTGAGCATATTTAATCTGGCTGTCTCCAAGGACCAAACATTCTAACTCTAAATTGTCCTTCATTAAAAAAAAATTTTTTTTTGTTAATGTCTATTTATTTTTGAGAGAGAGAGAGAGAGAGACAGAGCATGAGTGGGGGAAGGGCAGACAGAGAGGGAGACACAGAATCTGAAGCAGGCTCCAGGCCCCGAGCTGTCAGCACAGAGCCTGATGCGTGACTCGAACTCATGAACCATGAGATCATGACCTGAGCCGAAGCCGGACACTTAACTGACTGAGCCACCCAGGTGCCCTTCTAAATTGTCCCTTAAATGCAACCTGCTTTTTTGTTGCCCTTTATTATAAACAAAACAAACTAAAAGGGTTCAACGCCCATGCCTTACTTGCTGTGCTACCCTATGGTGCCCAGCACATCATCAGTGCTGAGTGATAGTGGTCTGTTTGGAGTAGTTCACCTCTACAGGTGAGGGAAGCGGTCTAGGCAGGGGGAGGGGGGATGGGGACAACGGCTGTTGTAAAAGATCTGGGCCAGCACTAGAGCGAGCAGGGGGATGCAGCTTTGGGAGCTGCCTTCAGGCAGAGGACACAGAAGTGCTGGCAAGTGGGGAGCCCATCAGTGTGTTTGTCATGATTTGTGTTTAGTAGACGCTGGAGTGAAAATACACATAACACTGATTCCTTTTAGTTTTTGAACATGTATTGTGTTACTTATTGCAAAAACTATATTGTGACAACAACAAAAAACTTTTAAGTAAAAGACATAACTCAGTTTTCATTACCTCATCAAAAACCAGTTTTCAGTTTTCCCTTCCATTCTGCATCTTACATGTGTATATATTTTACTTATTTATGACTCCAACATAGTTTTCAAAATCAGACTTCTCTGATGTTACATCATATGCTTTTTCCATATGTACATAGGTATACCAACTTCCACAATTATTATGGACATGATTGTTTATATAACTCAAAATTAAAAAAAAAATTATACTCTTAGTTATTTCACTAAGCTCCCCAATTTTGGGGTAGATTGTTCCTGTGTGGGTAAAACCCCTAAAATTGTTTGTTAATCAACTTCTTGTTTTAAAGTGGCCGTGTAAAGATGTCCGTTCCTTCTTTCTTTTGAATTACCTCAAAGCAATAAGGAAAATGAAAAAGAGATGGTTATTTTCCAGCTTTGACAGAACTAAGAGTGGTCTCTGATCTGGAACCATAGTGTATGAGGAAGGGCCGCCTAACCACGTGAAACTCAGAGGAGCATGGAAAGGTAGGGAGAGAGGATTTTGGAGGAAGCCTCCAAAGCTGAGTTCTCCAAGGTTACTGGCATATCCTGAGGGGTGAGACCGAGGTCCGCTGTGGAGAACCACGGGGCCAGATGTGAGCAGTAATGATGGAAGCTTTCCTGGAGACGCCCTGGTATGAAAGAGAAGTAAGCTAGGCAGGCTGAAAGGAGTAATCACAGAGACAAGCCATTTTTGTACAAGTGGAGTTTCAGAAGACCCGGATAAAGAGAGAGAACTTGCGTGTTGCACAGCTCTGAGGCTGCCAATCTTGGTTGGCTAAAATGAGGAAAAGACTAAAGAGCTCACTGTTGTAAACCACGCTGAATCACAAGGAAGATTCTCGCTGGCCTGACTTGTGGCCCTGGCCTGTCCCCCACATGAACTTCCTGCAAGAAGTTGGTTTGGTAAGAACTTGCCACATACAGAAGGGAACTAGCACAGGATCTGTACAATGAACCTGGAAGAAAAAAAGGAAGAGAAGAACCAAGAACAAGTGTTGGTGAAGAGCAGTCACCAGAAAAAATTTATAGCAGGGACATGAAAATTGTGACCAAACAGGTCCCATTAAAAACCAGACACAATAGGGGCGCCTGGGTGGCTCAGTCGGTTGAGCATCCGACTTCGGCTCAGGTCATGATCTCACAGCTCGTGAGTTTGAGCCCCACGTCGGGCTCTGTGCTGACAGCTTGGAGCCTGGAGCCTGCTTCAGATTCTGTGTCTCCCTCTCTCTCTGCCCCAACCCACTCGCATTCTGTCTCTGTCTCTCTCAAAAATAAGTAAACATTTAAAAAAAAAAAAAAACAAATAAACAAAAAGAAAAAAAAACAGACACACCTGGGTAGTTCTGTCAGTCAAGCTCCTGATTCTTGATTTTAGTTCAGGACATGATCTTACCTTCGTGAGATGGAGCCCTTCTGTCAGTGCAGAGCCTGCTTGGGATTCAGTCTCTCTTCCTCTCTCCCTGCCTCTCCCCTGCTGATGCTGTCTCTCTGTCTCTGTCTCTCTCTCTCAAAAATAAACAAATAAAAAATAATAATAAGCATTTGCCACCATAGAAGATGGATTCAAAGCAGGGATGTAAGAAAATCTATACCGTCTAGGAAGACAACAGAAAGAACTGAAACGTGAACTGGCAGAACTTAGGCAAGAAGTAGAATCAAAAGATAAAACCGTAACAATGACGACGGTGTTGGAAGCAACACACAGAAGACTAGACCCTGCAGAAGGCACAGAAAGAGAAATGTTGGACTGATAAAAGTAAACAAAATGAAATGGAATTCGTACAGTTACAGTAGTAGGGAGAAGCTGACAGCTGAGGAAGACAGCAGCAAACACACATAATTTGTGTCCCAAAAGAAAAGAACCAAAACAATGAAACAAGGGAGAATCATGTTTAAAGATATAATTCAAGAAAACTTGAAAAATGAAAGATGAATTGAATCTACAAGTTGAGGGGCATCAGGAAAACTTGGCCTCGACAGATCATCAGCAGGGTATAGTTCTGTGAAATTGGTGGCCTTCAACAGTAAGAAATCCCCAGACATCCAAACAAAAGGGAGACAAGTCAGTCTGGCTTCCAACTTTTCCATGGTGACATTTAATGCTTAAAAGATCTTGAATGATGTCTGCAGAAGACAAGAGAATGTGATTTATATGTTTTAATGCAGTCATTCCATCCTGCATAAAGCACCCAACAAACTGTTTTGATTCTGAGAAATCTATTTTTTTTAACACCTGAAGAAATTGTTAGAGGGAAAACTTTACCTGGCCAAGAGATAAAAGGCAAAACAATGGCAGAAGGCCTATCGGTGAAGTACAAACGTATTTAACTGTAGGACTAGCACCAAATATTTATAGACAAAATATATATGATGTAACAATGTAGTAATACTCAGTGATGTTATAACAATGAAATAGTAGCAATAACAATGTAGTAAAAAGAAGAGGAAGGAAAAGAGAAGGTAGAAGATGGTGGAGGTATCCATTTCTTTATTTTTGATAGCTAGAAGTCAAGTTTCATTTAAAAATGATAAGAAACAGATGTATATAAAAGAAAATGCCAAGAAAATATCAAGTAAAATTGGGCAGGGGAGAAATACAAATTTCATGAGATTGTAATCACTCGTTATAGGAACTCAGTAGATACTATCCATAGAAATAAAGAATTAAGTCATCCTTGAAAGTTACAGTTCTAGAGGTAACTCCTACAATAAAAACATAAACCTTCGAAATTAAAAGACACACACAAGCAGACACAGGCAATATAGTAGAGGATTTGTTCTAAAAACTGTGACAGAAAACGTGTTAACACAAAAATGTCAAAATATTTTTGTATAAATAAATATACGTCTGCTTTACTCACCTGATGAAAACTCTGTGTCACAGAGCAAAATCAGATCACTTACTATATGGATAAGATTCTCCCAGAACAGTTTCTTGGATTAGATCTAAGGTGTAGATAAGAACTTATTGAAATACTGCAAAAAAAGGGAAAGAAAGTCTCAGAAAAATGAGGCAAAGAAAGGCAATTTTTCAGTGATAAAGATGCCGACCACAGATAGGACTATCTATGTGTCAAATAACTTAACAAAATTTATAAAGCAAAAGCTACAGGAAATACAAGAAGTAATAGAGAAACCCATTACTATTGAGTTTTAATTCTTAGTCCATAAAAAAAGCAGGTGGTCAAAAATGAGAATATAGAAGACCTAGAGAAAATAGTAAGATCTAATTTATAAATATCTAATGACAGAATGTATGTTCTTTTTAAATATCCACAGAACATTAACTAAAATATTCATATGTTCAGCCCTAGAGAAAAATCTCAGACCCAGAAATAGTATTTCCTTATCACGTTGTGGTAGTGCATAGAGTTGTCTTATTCTCGGCTTTGGGGATAATGGTCATAGACTCACAGTATGCTCTTTTAATTTATTCATTCATTTAAATGAAAACTGGAGATAACTAATTAAGAAGAAAAAGCTCACTTTCTGGAAATGTAAAAATAACTTTATAAATAATTTTTTGTTCACATTAAAACTGAACTTATAGAAATTATAAACAAAATCTAGAAAATGATGAAAACCATGTTTCTGGATTATGGAATACAGCTAAAGCAGTATTCAGAAGAATTTGTAGCTTTAAATATTGTATTATGAAATAAGAATGAGTAAACAAATGAATTCATTATTCCACTTACGTAGTTGGAAAGTAAACAAAATGTAGCAACAGAAGGAAGGATAAAAATAAAATAAGAAATTGATGAGTTAGAAAGTAGGAAAATAATTAATAAATGAGTGATTATTTGGGGAGTAAAAAATAAGAAGGATGAAGATAGGGTAGGGAGTACAAATACCCAAAATAAATACCAGAAATAATTGCAGAGATGATGAAATGTGGGAGCAGAGAAATAACTATGGAGACCAAGAAATAGAAAGGAGCCACGTGGTCTGTTCTGTTTGATTCCGTGCAAATTAGATGAATGGGTGAAATGGATGCTTTTCTAGGATATAAATTGGCAAAACTAGCCCCAGAAAATATAATTATTTCTGCAGATGTGATAGAGAAGACTTAATAAAGAACTACCCATCCTGCACTCCCCAAAACAGCAGACCCTGTTGATTTTATGGAGGAATTTTACCAAACTCTTACTGAAGAACCAAAATATTCCAGTACTATTTCAGCCATTCTAGAACACCAAAGAGAAAGAAAACTTCTAGATTATTTTTATGAGTCAGGCATAACACACCAAAACTGAGGATCAGAATATAACTACAGTCAATTTTTCTTACTCCCAGCAGTTATATTCTAAAAGTCACTGAACACTGAATTAGAGAATACTAGTCATTGCTCCTGGGGAAATCGCGCGCGCGTGTGTGTGTGTGTGTGTGTGTGTGTGTGTGTGTGCGCGCATGCGTGTACGCGTGCATGTGTGTCACACATAGGTCTTAAATTCTAAGAACTCCCGGTAGATTCTGTTTTCTTCATTTTATAAAAGAGAAAATGAGGTTCAGAGTTGTTAAGTGACTTGCCTAAGGCCGTCCCACTAACAGGTACCAGAGTTGGATAGAAACCCCGTCCACCTGGGCGCAGAGCTTCTGACACTGTGCTGCACTGCCCCTTAGCGCAGTCACCTTCGGATCACTTCTGTATGACAGCTGGAGCAAGAGGCAGAGCACAGTTGGGAACCGTGCGCATGAGGCAACTCAAAGTGTCACCGCTCTACACATGACTGCAAAAGCACAGCGAGTACTTTTTGTCAATCTTGTTGTTACAGATTTTAGTTAGTAGGCAGGTTTGCAAATCAGAAATGTGTGAATGATGAGAATCAACTGTATGTAATGTAAGTAATATAAAAAAACAAAGCTCAGGGACTAATCCCACTTATATATATGTTGAACCAAAAATTCTAAATAATACTAATAAAGAGAATCTGGTTGCATGTTCAAAGTAAAACGCTCCTGGGGCGCCTGGGTGGCTCAGTCGGTTGAGCGTCCAGCTTCAGCTCAGGTCACGATCTCATGGTTCGTGAGTTCGAGCCCCGCGTCGGGCTCTGGGCTGATGGCTCAGAGCCTGGAGCCTGCTTCCGATCCTGTGTCTCCCTCTCTCTCTGCCCCTCCCCCATTCATGCTCTGTCTCTCTCTGTCTCAAAAATAAATAAACATTAAAAAAAAATTAAAAAAAAAAAAAACCCAAAGTAAAACGCTCCATGAAAAAGTCATTTTTCTACCAGGAAACTAAAGGCAATTGCTGAGAAATCTAGTAATACACTTGTTTGTTCTGTTAGTACTTCAAAAGATGCAAGAAATGGTATTTGGAAAAAATATAGTATCATTTTCTTTTAACACACGTAACAAAATAAGAATTGGCCAGATGAGCCCATGACATCAATGGAATAAAACACAAAAACCATGTGATTATCTTAAAAGACATTAAAAAAGTATTTAACAGAATTCAACAACTCTTCATTTTTTTTTTTAATGTTTATTTTTGAAAGAGAGAGAGAGTGAGATGGGGAGGGACAGACAGAGAGGGTGATAGAGAATCCGAAGCAGGCTCCACACTGTCAGCTCAAAGCCCAGCGCAGGGCTTGAACCCACGAACTGCAAGATCATGACCTGAGCCAAAGTCAGATGCTCAACCAACTAAGCCACCCAGGAACCCCTCACCAACTCTTCATAATAAAAAACACTCAACAGACTAGAAATAGAAGGGATCTTTAGCTTCAGAAAGGGCGTCTGCCAAAAATCCAACAGCTAACATCATATTTAATGGTGATAAATCAAAAGTTTTCCCCCTAAGATTAGGAACAAGACAAGAATGTCTGCTCTAGCCATTTCTTTTCAGCACTATACTAGAGGCCCTAATCAGGGAAATCGGGCAAGAAAATGAAACAAAAGACCTCCAAATTGGAAAGGAAGAAGTAAAACTGGCTCTGTAGAAAACATGATCTTCTATATAGAACCCACTAAAAAAAAACTATTAGAACTAATAAATGAGTTTATCCAGGTTGCAGGATACAAGATCAATACACAAAAGCTAATTGTATTTTTATACAGTAGCAATGAGCAAACCAAAATTAAATTAACAAGAGTTTCTTTTACAATAGCAACAAGATAATAAGATACTTAGGAATAAATTGAACAAAAGAAGTATAAAATTTAAACCATGTTCATGAATTGGAAGACAAGATTGTTAAGATAGCAATACGCCCCAAGTTGGTGTACAGATTTGACGGATCCCTCTCAAAATGGGATCTTTTTGCAGAAATTGACAAGCTGACCCTAACATTTATATGGAAACTGAAATGACCCAGAATAGCCAAAGCAGTTTTGAAAAAAAATAAAATAAAGTTAGAAGACTCACAACAATAAGCAAGAAAGTGTGGGACTGGCATTAGGGTAGATGAAATAGCATTGAGAGTCCAGAAATAAACCATTACATTTATGACCAATTGATTTTCAACAAAGATGCCAAGACAATTAAATGAAGAAAGAATAGTCTTTGCAACAAGTGATCTGAGGACAAACGGATATTCATGTGTAAAATAAGGAAATTGGGCCCCTTCCTCATACACACACACACACAGATGAACTCAAAGTGGGTCAGAGACCTAAATGTAACTCTGAAGCTTCTAAGAGCACACTGTACACCCTGTATGTTGGCCAATTTGACAGTAAATTATATTTAAAAAAGTAAAATGCAAAGAAAACATGAATAAGTCATCATGGCTTTGGGTTGGGCTCGGCCATCCTAGATACACCAAAAGCACAAGTGACTAAAGGAAAGGAAAAATAGTTACATTGGACTTCTTCAGCATTAGAAAGTTTTGTGCCCCAAAGCATACAATCAAAACGAAAAGACACCACTCAGGGAGAAAATATTTACAGATCATATGCCTGATAAGGGATCTGAATCTGGAATATAGAGAGAACTATAACAATTCACTAATAAAAACACAGCCCAATTTTTTTTTTATGAAAAAAGGACTTGAATAGACATTTTTCAAAAGATGATATACAAATGGCTAAAAAAGCACATGCAAAAAAGATGCTCAACATCATTAGCCTGTCAGGAAGTTCTACTCAAACCCACAATGGGATAACACTTCACATCCACTGGCAGGGCTGTAATAAGAAGACATGTAGTAACAAATGTTGACAAGGATGTGGAGAAATTGGAATGTTTTACAGTGCTGATTGGAATGTAAAATAATGCAACCACTTTGGTAAGCAGTCTAGCAACCCTCAAACAGGGAAACATAGTTCTCAAATGATCTTAGCCGTCCCATTCCTAAGGAAATACCCAAGAAAAAGGAAAACATACCCACACAAAAACTTGTACATGAATACTCATAGCAGCGTTTTTCATAATGGCCCAAAGAGGAAACAACCTCAGTGTCCACTAAGGGAGGAATGGGTAAGTAAAATGTGGTACATCCATACAGTGGAATATTATTTGGCGATTTTGCAATGAGTGATACATGCCGCAGCATTAGAGGAGCCTCGAAAACATGCCGAACGAATGAAATCAGGCCCAAAGGACCACATGTTGTATCATTTCATTTTACGGACTGTCCTGGAGAAGCCAACCTAAAGAGATAGAAAGTAGATTAGTGTTGCCCAGTGCTACAAAGCATGGGGGATTTGTAGGGTGATGACTCCGAGTGGTGATTCTTTTTAGGGGTAATGAAATGGTCTAACATTGATTGTAGTGATGCACGTATAACTTTGTGAGTACAGTAAAAGCCATTGAATTGTACACTTTAAATGGGTGAATGGTATGGTATGTGAATTCTGTCTCGGTAAAACTTAAAAAATAGATGCATCCTTTTTTTTTAATATAGCATGAATACATTTCAGACCAGATGCTAAGACCTTCCCCATTAGGGAAACACTAGAACAGTGCTAGCTATCTAACAGAACTTTCTGTGATGATGAAAAGTTCTTCATGCTGTATTACTAATACTCTAGCCGTTAGCCATTTGTGTTCAAAAACTGAGAAACTGAATTTTTAGTTTTAATTAAATTTAAGTAGGCACATGTGGCTAGAGGCGTATCCCAAGCCAAAGCTGTCTGTTAGTACTATTGTTTAACATTGCTTTGGAGGTACCAGCAATATAAACAGGAGAAGTAAAAAGTATAAAAATTGGGAAGGAGGAGGTAAAATTACTTGTAGGTCATGTCATTATATACCTGGAAACCACAAGAGAATCTGAAAAATTATTACAAGCAAGAAGAAAACTCAGTAGCAGGGACTAAATACACATTTAAATATACAGAAACCAAAATATTTTATTTTAAAACTTGTCAGATTTTTTTTAAAAAAATTTTAATGCTTTTATTTATTCTTGAGACAGAGACAGAGCATGAGCATGGAAGGGGCAGAGAGAGAGGGAGACAGAATCCAAAGCAGGCTGTGGGCTCTGAGCTGTCCGCATAGAGCCTGACGTGGGGCTCGAACTCATGGACCGTGAGATCAAGACCTGAGCTGAAGTCGGATGCTCAACCGACTGAGCCACCCAGGTGCCCCCAAATTTGTCAGTTTTTAAAAGTGCTGCCTGGCAGTCCTGTTACACTTCCTTTGTCCATTAACCCCCCAGCTCTCCTAGACGACCGTTCTAACCTGTTGTTCCCTGCTTTTCCCCCCAGACCTTCCCCAGGGTTACATTGCTTCCTGTTTCACTGTGGAGGGGAACCCACTGCCCTCCTGCGTCCTCTGGCTGGGGTTCTGTCAGGTGAACTGACAAAAGACAGATTAACAAGAGAAAAGCGTACAAATTTACTTCAGACAAGTTTTACGTGACACTAGAACCTTCATAAGGAAATGAAGACGTGAAGAAATGGTTAAACCTGAGCATTTTAATACTAGATTTGACAAAGAGTAGAACGTGGAAAATATCATAGGAAGAAAAGGGGCTGAACTTAGTTAGCAAAGCCTGTTTGTTCAGATTCCTCTCCATGCCCCTCCACCTTCGGAGATAAGGATTTCTTTTCCTCCGGGTAGAGGGAGTGCACCTTTCACAAGACAGTCTTAGGACCTGCTTCAGGGGACCAGGGAGAGGCAGAGAGCCTTCCTGCACCTGCCATTTGTCACATTCCTTCAGCTTAAGATACTCAGTGAGTCAAGGTGCCGTATTTGGAGGTAGCATTTCAGGAACCCTGTCGACTGAGGAAGGAGAAGCAAGCTGAAGAGACCTCCCACGTGCTTCAGCCCCACATCTGCCTGGATCTGTGCCCGTGTGCACCGACTTGTCACCCTGTGGGTGGCATCTGCTCCCCTGCCTTCGGCCAAGTTACATCCCTCTGGCAGTTGAGTCTCTCCTGCCTTCTCCCGTCCTGGGGTCGGGAAGGCTCTTCTGTCCCCATCTTCTCTTTCAGCTACTGTCCGTTGCTCTGCTCACCTTAACACCCAAACACACCCAGAAAGTGTGCAGTCCCACAGTCTCTATTCCTCTCTTCTTAATCTCTATCTTGAGCCCACCCCAGGCAGGCTGCAGCCATGGCACTGCTCTCTAAAAGTTCCTGTCCAGTTTAGTGGTCATGTCTCAGTCCTCATTTTTCCTGGACTCCAGGACGCATGTTCTCCTGGATTTACTCCTCCCTCTCCAGGTGGTTCTTTGGCTCCTTCACAGGCTACCCCTCAGCCTTCTGACCTCTTGTTGGCAGAGAATCCAGGACTTAGCTCTGTACTTTTCGGTCCATTTGTCATTTCTAAGAACAATCTTACCTATAGCTTTAAATACCATCTCTACGCTCATGGCCCCCGAATGTCTGTCCCCTGCTCATACCTTCCCCTGAACTCCAGACTTGTATATACAGCCGCCTGCTTGACCACCTGAGCTGGGATGTCCAACAGGCATTTCGAACTTAACAAGTCCACATCAAACGCCTGACTGTACCTGCCCTCAGGGATTTCTCCTGATACCTCTTCTCTGTACATTGCAGCTTCGTCCTCCGGTGGCTCGGGGCTCCTGCCCTTGAACAGTCCTGGTTCTCTCAAGTGCCCTGTCCGTTTCCCTTTAACAATGTGTAGAATGTGATCACCTCTCACAACCCATATCCCCACCGGGATTATTACAGCAGCTCAGAGCCCTTCACAGTCCAGCTCAGCAGGTCTGAAACCACACTCCTGACCTCCCTCACCTCCCCACACACACACCTAGCTCAGAGTACAAGCCTGGAGTCCTAGTTAGCTAGCAGGACAGGGTGTCCAACCCCATGTTATTTCACACCACTCTACCGTACCGCCCCCGACCTTCCTTGCTCCCTCCACCTCAAACCACGCTGCCTTCCTCATTGTTCTTCAAGGTGTACATGAGCTGTCCTGTGCGACCCACAGGCTCTCCTCCACATGGCTCACTGCCCCGCCTCTTCAGATCTCTGTTCAGTAGTCACTTCATCGGTGCGGCCTTCCCCACCCAACTGCAAGATCACAACACCCAACCCCTCGCCATCCCCCTACTCTGCTTTTTATATTTTACACATTTATTTGTTCTCCCTCTGTTCTAGATTATAAATTCCATGAAGACAAAGATTTGCATCTCCTTTGTTCCCTGCTGAATCTCAGCAAGAGAACGCTTGTCACTTTTTGGTCAGTAGCTGTTTGTTGAATGAATGAATGAATGAGGAAGATAGAGGAAAAAGAGACCAATTAGAAACCCAGAATCCAGTGGGAGCTGGTTTAATAGTTCAGACAGGGGCACCTGGGTGGCCCTGTCAGTTGGGCGTTCGACTCTTGATTTCAGCTCAGGTCATGATCTCATTGTTCGTGGGAAGGAACCCCACATCAGGCTCTGTGCTGACAGCACAGAGCCTGCTTGGGATTCTCTCCCTTCCTCTTTCTCTGACTCTCTCCCTCGTGTGCGTGCTCGCTCTTTCTCTCTTAAAATAAACATTTTAAAAAAATAGTGCAGGCCAAAAGCTCTTCATCCCTTCTAATTGATACCTTTCCTTCAATAATCATTTTCTTTACAAAAATGCATTATTCTTTCTCATTGAAACCTAAACCCCTTGGGGTCGAGGACTAAAGTTTTATACCTTTGTTTCCCCAGCAAAGAAATGTTCAGTGATAAGGAAAAATAATTCTCATTTAGCTAAAAAAACACTCATGTCACTCAATTTTTACCAGTTTTTTTCAGTCTTTTCTTATGCTAATATTTTCCACTGTTATTCTCATATTCGTTTGATGTTACGGAATTTGCATATCTTCCCACTGAATACTCTCACTCAGCAAGGACTCTCTAGAATACGTAGAGTTAACTAGCCAAGTTGTAAGTCCAGGGGTACCAAGAGTGGTGGATGCTTCTGTGTGAGCCCGGTGGGTGCCGGGGGTGCGGGGGGTGTGCTGTCAGCAGTAGCCCAGCCTGTCCCCAGCCTGCCCCCACACGAAGCTCTCAGCCCTAGGGCAAGATCATTCCATTCTGACAGACGGACAGGGGGCTCACCAGACAATGAACAGAGTACATGCCTTAAGAATGTCTGCTAAGGGCATGGTTCCCAGTACGAAACTTCAAGAACAGCTGTCTTATCGTGAGCTACTGTTTCTTGGTGAGATGATTTGTTACCTGCTCCTGAAACAGACTGCATTTGTAAAGTTAGTCTTTCCGTGGCTTCCCCACCACCAGCAGCCTACTCAGTTTGGACACAGTTTTTGTAAACAAAAGTTATTTACATGAAGAGTCTTAAAAACTAACGCGAGGTTTCCTTTGGCAGATGTGGTGTCATTTGCCTAAAAGGCGCTGTTACATTTTGTGTGTTTCTAGGGGACCCAAATCACTCCCTGTGAGCAGTCATTGTTTTAATGCTTTTTCCTTTTAGTATTTTTGTCAAATTACTATATAAACTACTATTAAATGGTTTTCGTTGTACAGCTCCTTAAAAATAACACCGCTTTTGTCTGTTTCTTTCTGTCATTATCTCCAGAAGAAATGTTTTCATTCTCCCGACATCACGTTCCCTGTGGAACTGATGGAAATGAACATATGAAGTATTTGTTCATGTTGCATTCTTTAGAGGGTAACTTGTATTGGTGTACATTTTCATTGGCACAATCCACCAGGCAAAGTGTAAATTGCTGTAAAACTGGAAAAGTGTTTGAATGAGTAAAGCAGATGTTCTCTTAGCATGAAGCAGATGTAAAGCTTGCAAGTGTCTGTCTCATGAAGTATAGCATTTGGTTCCATACAGCTGGTGCCAAGATTACCAATTAATCATGTGTGAATGCTTTTTTACTAATAAGGCCCCCCTCTGTTCCTTACGCTTTCTGGGTATATTAAAGAGAGGGGTGGGGCACAAAAGCTTTCTACCTTTGTACCTGGAGTGGTGGGTTTTTTCTGTTTTTCCATCTTTATGAAGTCACTCTTCCTGTATTCTTGAGCCATGTTGGATATGAAGCCCCCTTCATGTGAGTGATTGATCTGGCTCTCCAGTTTGATTTGGGGATGTAGGTTTGACGTTAAGAGTATTCCATTGAAGACAGCCGTGCTTTGAACACTGAAAGGCAGCTGGAGAGAAGAAACCGAATGTAATTAAACTTTGTGGGTTTTTTCCCTGATATGCATGAACAAAAGCTAACATTTGCTCAGTTAACATCAGTTCACAGCCTCTATGGCTACTTGACCTTGTAGGAGTGTGAACATTGTAGAAACAGGCGATACCAGTTTAGTTTTATGTTATGAAAAGCAATAGAGCAGTTTTTCTCAAAAATTAAAGATGAACAGATTAACATGACTGCTAAGAATCGCCTTTACTGCTGTGAAAGATAACAACACAAATCAGTGGCAAATGCAGAAGCTAAAAGAGCTCCATCACATATTGTCCTTTTTATAAAGCGAGGGTGCCAATGAAAGTGAATTTCAGAACCCGCCTGGTCCTTGTTTTCCATGTTTGATTTCCCCAAGATAAATTTGTTTTCTACAGAAGGAAGCCCAGTAAATAAGGTTTGCTACTCGACCCTCCTCTTGTTTTTTATTTTTTTATTTTTTTTAATGTTTATTTATTTTTGAGAGAGAGACAGCATGAGTGGGGGGAGGGGTGGGAAGAGAGGGAGACACAGAATTCGAAGCAGGCTCCAGGCTCTGAGCTGTCAGCACACAGCCTGACGTGGGGCTCGTACTACCGCGAGATCATGACCTGAGCCGAAGTCAGACGCTCAACCGACTGAGCCACCCAGGAGCCCCTCCTCTTGTTTTTTTAAAGAAGGGTTAACAATGATAAAACATAAGTTTGTTTCTGAAGGTCAATAATTGGACATTTATACTCGGATAACATTTATACTCGGATAATTGATTAATTTATTCATGAATCAATTTGTATATTTTTTAAGGATAGGAGAAATATTTAAAGGGTAGAAGGAGTACATTCAATAATTTCAGGTCTGAAGATAAATAGCTTGGGTGGCTCTTTTCATGAGATGTTTATTATGATTTGAAAAATAGAGATAGGGGAAAACAAAGATGTATTAGAAGCAGCTTATCCTCTAGAACACACCATGTTTCGTGTTTATCATCCTCCCCCAATAAAATTGGGTTTGTGGAATAGGGATCTGTTGCGGTAGGAAGCACATAGATGGAAATACATTTCAGACAGTGTGTGCCAGATTCCAGGACCTGGTTCTTTGAACATTGGTGTAAGAGAATCTATAATGACATAAGTTATAATTTTCATTCACGTACACTGTTTTTTACATATATGAACTACAGTATCTAAGAATAGTAATATGACTAGTCCAATGTCTTCCCCATCCTCCTTACCAGTTGCCTCCGTATTTTGTTAATTTAAATTTTAAATTTCTTGATGGCACCTTACAACCAAATTGACTAATAGGTATCACTTTAAATTTTCAGTTTTACAAAACTGAATATTTCTTGTATCTGTTTCCCTACAAGAGTGTCTTTCCACCAAGGTTATATTTGTCAAACTGAAATTCACATGTAAAAGGTCTGCCTCATTTCACTAAGAGTACCTTATGTTCTTAGAATAAAAAGAAAATTATTAATCTTATGTAATACTGTTAGTTTTTAGGTAGGTGTGTAACGCAATTATAGTTCTTTTCACTTGGGAGATTTTTTTATACTGTCCCTATTTTGATTCTAATATTACATAAGAATTGGTGGTATGGTTTTGTTTTGTTTTTTTTAAGTTTTAATTTGTGTGAAATAAAAGAAAAACCTTAACTCTGAAACATCAATGCAGATGGAATCCGTTGTCTCCATGTTTTAAAATGGTTTGCTATGGGGGTGCCTGGGTGGCTCCGTCGGTTAAGCATCTGACTTCAGCTCAGGTGGTGGTCTCACGGTTTGTGAGTTCAAGCCCCGCGTGGGGCTCTGTGCTAACAGCTCAGAGCCTGGAGCCTGCTTCAGATTCTGAGTCTCCCTCTCTCTCTGCCCCTCCGCCACTTGTCCTCTGTCTCTGAAAAATAAATAAATGTTAAAAAAAAAAATTTAATGGTTTGTTATGGAAAATTTAAACATCTACAAAGGCAGAGAGAATTGTATAATAAACTCCTGTAATACATGCCCAGCTTCAACAATCATCAGCCTTCTATTGTTCTTGTTTGCCCAAATTTCTTAAGATTATATTTTGAGAGGTTTTGTGTGTTTGTTTTCCTTTTAAGTTGTAGTTCTGGATCCCGTTTCTACAGTGACAGTAGATTTAAAAAAACAAACTAGGTCATGTAAACCCAGTAGACCTCACTTTATTTCAGGAAGTGGAGCGAGAGATCTCATTCAGAACAGAATGTGGACTGTATTACTCCTACTACAAGCAAATGCTGCAGGCTCCGACCCTCATGCAAGGTAATTATAGCTGATGACTTTAGTGGGATCTGCTTCACCCCTTCCGCTATTTCCGCCAAACATACTTTTGCACTAAAGCATTTAGAATGCTTTATAGAACTTGGGTAGCTTTTCTGTGAACTTGTGTAGTTTTTCCCTGCCAACATCATCAGTGTTTGGCTCTGGAAGCAGTTATATGATACTTAATGTAACTCTCCTCTCCTCAGCTCTACTCCATCTCTGAATTCATCTGTTTCTGATTTCCTGGTTTTGCTGCTGGTTTTTCTCCTGATCATTTTGGAAAAAGTCTTCGCAGGTGAAGGAGTAGTGTCTAAAAACAGGAAGCGTTTTGGTAATACAAACAAAAATTACAGTTGTCCTTGTCCCCAATGTTCCCATTCAGCCCCTTACCTTGCAGTTGCCATTTTCCCACATTTTCACTGTTTGTAAGTGGTTTAGAGCCCGTACCCGTTACCTTTACTCCATCTAATAGGACCCCAAAGAGGATCTCTCCTGCTTAATCTATGTTTGATATGCTCCACCTGACAGAGACATTTGCTAGGTTTTACTTGGATTCAGATACATTTTTGGCAAGAATTCTTCACAGGTGATGTTTTGTACTTCTCCTAATTTTATTACAGTGGGAGACATGAAATGTTATCTTTCTTTTTGTGCCATAAATATAACCAGTTGGTTCCTATGCAATAAGGCTAATTACCCATCAGCCTTTCACTGAGTGGTTTTAGCAGCCACTGATGCTCACTGCCTATACCCACATTTCAGTAGTTAACAAAAGTGACATTCTGCATTCCTCTTGTATTTGTTAGCTGGAACTCTGTCACTTAAGAAACCTCTTCCTCATCAACTATTTGGTGACCCTGACGTACGGTTTATACAAAAAGGCAGGCTAAGTGCTGATTTTCTTTCCCCATACAGTTGATCTTCGTTATTCATAGAGTCCATATTTCCATACTCACTCACTAACACGTATTTGTGACCCCAGAATCAGTATTTGTGGTGCTTTTGCAGTCATTCGCAGGCTTGTGCAGAGCAGCCAAAAATTTTTATCACCTGACGGGCACGTTCCCAGCTGAGGTCCAACAAGGCGGAGCCCTGCTGTTGTGTTCAGCTCTCATACTATAGCGTCCTGTTCACAGTCCACCTGGGGCCTTGTTTTTTGCATTTTTGTGCTTTTTGTTGGTGATTTTGTGGTTTAAAACGGCCCCCAGCGTAGTGCTAAATCACTGTCTGGAGTTCCTGAGTGCAAGCAGGCTGTGAAGAAGGCACACCGAGAAAACACGTTTGTCAGATAAGCTTTGTTCAGTTATGAGTTAGATACTGTTGGCCATGTGTTCAATGTTAATGAATTGCTAGTATACGTTAAAAGAAGACGTCTTTAAACAGAAACACGTAAATCAAGGTGATATGTCGATCACTTGATGACCAGAGGCTCATAAGAACATAACCCTGTATTTCCTACAGGGCTCAGTATTGCTAATTCAGTTTTCACTGCAACTTAATAGAATGTGACTACTGAGAAAAATGAGTCAGTGAGTTCTCAAAGTTGTGATTTGCTTCTCTAGCATCCTCTAAAGTGGTGGTTCTTATGGAGGGTCAGTTGTGTCCCTAGGAGACATCTGAAATGTGCAGATACATTTTTGGTTGTGACAGCTGGGGTAGATTGAGATCGTGCTACTGGAATGGACGGAACTGCGACAGATATTGCTAAACATCCTACAATGTCCCTAGAACAAAGAATTATCAGGCCCCAACTGTCAAAATACCAATAGTGTTAAAGTTCAGAGTTGCTCTTAAAGGTAAATATGAGTATTTTCTATCACCACAAACTCATTGGTTCCTCCGTTTCATTTCGTCTAAGTCATTTGTTAAGATCTTCCTTCTAGAAAATTCCAAACATATAAAAGGGTAGAGAGACTCCTCTGATGGATTCCCACCTGTCTGTCATCAGCTACCACAGTTACCAACTCACGACCAATCTTGTCTCCTCTCTACCCGCCATCTTCAGGCTGGATTATTTTGGAAAAACCCCAAGACGTCATATTCCGCATTTGTAAATATATCAGTATATTTCTTTAAAGGGTGGCAACCCCTTTCATAAGTATTACCATGTTACCATTATCACACTTAAACAATTGGGAAATTTCTTACTATCAAATACCCAGTGTTCTCATTTTCCTGATTGTCTTGCAGATTTTTAATACAGTTTTCGAGATCCAAATAAAGTCCACACATTGCAGTCATTTGCTCTGTCTCCTTGTTTCCTTTAATCTGTAGGTTTCTTTCCATCTTTTTTTCTTGTAATTTTTTGTTGAAACCCCAGATTCATTTGTCTGATAGTTTTTCACTTTCTGGATATTGCAGGAGCCCCGTGGTGTCATTTCATGATTCTCTGTTGCCTGTATCTCCTATGAATTGGTAGTTGGGTCTGGAGGCGTGCTCAGGTCCAGGTTCTGTCAAACACGTGGTGCCCACTTCCGCATCGGGGACATAATGTGCACCATCTCTTTTAGGGTTTAGACTGATCCAATGCTAAGTTCTCATTTAGCCTTTCCTCTGATGGGTTAGCACCATTCGTGACCATTACCTAAAGCTGTTAACTTCATAAGGACAGTAATATTTGAATTCTATATTTCCTTCCATCATTATCAGATGGAATTCATCTCTAGAGAACAATGAATTCTCATCAACTGTTTGGTAACTCAGAATTTCAGTTCCTAAAGAAAAGGTTGGATTGCTCCTTTCCCTGTGTTTTAGAATGAGTTGCCCTCTTGCATCCGCTAAAGGTTTTGCTTTTTATATATCATCAGAAAGCATGGGTTTTTAACATCTTTGATGTGTTTCGATCTTTTGCATTATTCTTCTTATTGAAATTGTCCAATCTTTGGTCAGCGGGATGCCCTTCAGATTGGCTGCTGTCTTTTTGACAACATTCCAGGAGTCGTTGAAAACTCCCTCGCTTTTTGGCATGACAAGATATTTCTTATCCACTCGTGTATCTCCACCCTGACCTAGGATCCACCATTTCTCCAAGGAACTCAGTTCTCTTTAGTGGCTATTTAGAGCCCACAGTTTGGATCGATGGTAGGGATACTTTTTACTACTAGATTGGTCCTTGTTTCCAGTCCTTTTTAGTGAGAAGAGGCAGGAGATGTGAATTTTTTTTCCTAGAAGAAAATAGGAATATAGTTATTTTCAGTTCAAAGTTAGTATAACAGGGTTTTTACTTTTTTTGATTTTATATTTGTATCTCTTTCTCCTTAAGTTGAAAATTTTGGTTTTTTACAATATTAGCATTATCATTTAGCTGTTGTGTACAACTGTGCATATACACGCAGTGTGTATACACACACACACACACACAACAATACTTTCAGTGCAGCAGTAATTATGTTGCTTCTAATATGATTACCTGAAAACAATTCAGGCTGTCTTTGTAGTTCTTTTTGTCCTTAAGATAAAACCAACTACGTGTGTATGTCTATGTGTGTGTATATGTATATATATATATATATATATATATATATATATATATATATATATAATTTTTTTTTCACGTTCCTCTGTCATTGGAAAGAGTTCTTTCTGTGTGACCAAGCCACCAACTTAATAGGTTTGTTTTATATTTCTTTTGTTTTTTCCAGGATTGTTTTGTAAAAAAATTTTATTTTGGTTTTTTATACTTCTAAAAAAAGTTTATTTTACATGGTTCCAAAGTCAAACAGTAAAACAGGAAGCATTCAGGGAGGTGTCCTTCCCCCCCTGCCCCTTCCATCTTATTTCCTTCTACACTCTTTAAGTAACCATTTTTTTTTAGATTTTGTTTTATTCTTCTACTATCAGTATTTTTCCCCTAGTCTCAGTATTTTTAATATAAACAAATACTTTATATATTCATATATCTCCTTTATTGCTGTATACACTGTTCTCCTTTTTTTGCTTTTTCATTTGTCAAAAATCTTGATCACGCTATAATATAACATGAAGATACTCCTAATTCTTTTTGTAATTGCATAGTACTCCGTTTGTGTGGATAACCATAGTTTATTCAGGTAGCTTTCTTGTCTTCATCTGCTCAGGCTGCCATAACAAAATACCATGGACTGGGTGGCTTAAAAAAACTAATTTAGCTTCCTAGAGTTCTGGAAGCAGGAAGTCTGAGGTTAGAGTTCCAATCCTGGTTCTGGTGAAGAGTCTCTTCTTGGCTTGCAGCTAGCCACCTGTCGCTGCACCCTCACGTGGAAGACAGAGAGCCAGCTCTGGTGTCTCTTCCCACAAGGTCACTAGTCCCGTCACGAGGGCCCCACTGTCATGACCTTGTCTAACCCTAATTACCTCCCAAAGGCCACACTTGCAAATACCATCACGTTAGGGGTTAGGGCTTCAGCTTATGAGTTCTGGTGGGACACAGACACTCAGTCTGTAGCACACCTCTGTTAGTCTGGCAAGACTGCCATAACAGACCAGGTGGCTTAAACAACACAAATTGATTTTCTCTCAGGTCTGAAGGCTGAAGTCCAAGATCAAGGTACTGCCAGGGTTGGTTTCTGGTAAAGCCTCTCTTCCTGGCTTGTAGATGGCCACCTTCTTGCCATGTCCTCACTTGGCCTTTCCCCTGTATGTGTGCACAGAGAAAGCAAAAGAGCTCTCTCTTGTCTGTTCCTCTTCTGAGGACACCAGTCCTATCATATTATGGCCCTATCCTTATGACGTCTCTTAACCTTCATTACCTCCTTATAGACCCTATCCAAATACGCATTGGGTTTGGGCCTTAATACAGAAATTTGGAGGGATACAGTTCAGTCCAGAACACCTCCTGCTGATGGACATCTGGTTGCTTCTGATCTTTTACTTTTAAAGAGGGCACTGCAGGAATGATCTGAGGCCTGTGTTCTTTTGTGTTTTTGCCAGTCTGTCTTTAGGACTGATTTCTAGGCCAGATCAAAAGGTAAATGCACATGTAATTTTGCTTGGTGGTGCTAAAATTGTTTTCCCGACTGTAGTGTATGAGAGACCTTACTTCCTTAGAACCACACTGAGTATGTCGTCAGACTTCTTTTTTTAAGTTTTTTTTTTTGAGAAAGAGCGTGCCGGGGAGGGGGAGAGAGAGCCGGAGAGAGAGAATCCCAAACAGGACCCAGTGCAGGGCTCCATCTCACGAATCATGAGATCAGGACCTGAGCCGAGATCAAGAGTCAGACGCTTAAAATGACTGAGCCACCCAGGTGCCCCTGTTGTCAGACTGAATTTTTTTTCCAAGCTGATAGGTGAGAAATGGTATCTCAGTGTAGTGTTAATTTGCACTTACAGTAGGAGCAAGGTTGAGCGTCTTTTCATATGTGTAAGGACTATATGCATATTTTCTTCTATGAACTATCTCTTCATGCCTTCTATTAATTACTCAGCTTGGTTGCAGTGGTATATGACCTCGATATAGCCATAGAATTCTGCAACAACAGGTTTATCTCTTGCTTTTATTATCCAGCCCCCGTTTGGAACCTGCTGTTGTCATGACAGAGGGAAATAGCCACACTGCTGGTGGAAACATGCATCATCTTTTATTAAAAGATGTCACATCCTCTCACATGCCATTGGTCAGAGCAAGTCAAATGGCCAAACCTATCCCAGGGAAGCGGGGGAGGCTACTTACACCCCCAAAAGAGGTATTGTAGGCCTCATGGCAGGAGGACAGAGCAGGGATATAAAATCCTCTTGCCTACATTATTATAAAAGAACATAGGAGCTTTTCTTTTTCATTGTATGCACGAGAATTATAATTTACCTATGTTTGTGTAAACACGTAAACGTCCATCTAATATACAGTAAGCTCTTTGAGGGTGGGACTGTGTTTTTTGCTTACTATTATATCCCCAATGCCTAGCACATTCTCTGGCACACACTAAAGAATCTATGGATGGTTTTAAATGAATGAATAATTTATAATTATTTTTTCCTGATCTTTCAAATATCAACCTTAGGTTTTCATGGCTTAATATATGATAACAAAACTGAGTCTATGAGGACAATTAACCTTCTTCAACGAATGAATATTTACCAAGAAGTTTTTCTCAGTATTTTATATAGAGTTCTACCCATACAGGTATGTTATGTTCTGTGACACTGAATTGTTAATATCACATGAAAGTCAAAATCTGCTATCTTAAGTTGAAACGTTCACATATGTTATTCTGATCTTCAGCTGGCTTGGTAAAAAAGCAACAGTATCCCAATGTTCTCCAGATATGTTGTGAACTTTGCTTTTTACTTGTTTTTATAAGGTATTTTTTACATAGATACTTCCTGGCTTATCATATATGTGTGCAGTCTAGAGACTGGTACATACTTTCATTTAGAAACATGTAATCAGTCACTCCTCAGTTATCCTTGAAATTTAAAAACTGGAAATTAGCAAATCACAATGACCGCTTCGTGTGAATAAGGCAATCCTGGGCAAAGGTAGACGTACAGTTTGTCTAAAGAAAGAAGCCAGAGGGGCGCCTGGGTGGCTCAGTCGGTTAAGTGGCCGACTTCGGCTCAGGTCATGATCTCACGGTCCATGAGTTCAAGCCCCGCGTCGGGCTCTGTGCTGAAAGCTCAGAGCCTAGAGCCCGTTTCGGATTGTGTGTCTCCCTCTCTCTCTGACCCTCCCCTGCTCATGCTCTATCTCTCTCTGTCTCAAAAATAAATAAACGTTAAAAAAAAAAAAAAAAAAAAAGAATGAAGCCAGAGCCCTCAAGGGCTCCTTTCCCTCTTCTACTCTGCTGGGGGGATGAAAGTCTGCCTGCCAACACACTTTTGCACAAAAAGGACTGATGATGTATGTTTATTGCTTGTAATTAACAGCAAGATTCCAAATATTACATTTCCAGTGTCATATATTTTTCCAATTTTTTTTTTAAGTAGGCTCCACGTCCAATTTAGGGCTTAAATTTGTGACCCTGAGATTAAGAGTCAACATGCTCTGGGGCATCTGGGCGGGTCAGTCAGTTAAGTGGCCAGCTCTTGCTTTTGGCTCAGGTCATGATCTCACGGTTCATGAGATTGAGCCCCACGTCAGGCTCCAATGCTGACATCACAGAGCCTGCTTGGGATATTTTCTCTCCCTCTCTCTCTCTCTCTCTCTCTTTCTCTATTCTCTCAAATAAATAAATAAATAAACATCAAAAAAATAAATTAAAAAAAAAAGAGTCGCATTGCTCTGTTGACCGAGCCAGCCAGGCACCCCTCTAGTATCATATTTTTTAAGTGACAGTGAAAAGGATTAGGGCTTCCGTAACAAATATTTTTTCTTGTTCCTTTCTTCAGAAATATTTAGAGCCAGTTTATTTTTATATTTACACCTTGTTTGGACTGCAGGCGATCTATGTCACAGCCCTTTACATAACCAGCTGGCTCCTTAGTGGCACGTGGCTGTCAGGACTGCTGGCAGCTTTCTGGTATGTCACGAATAGGTGAGTTGGAATCCGTTTTCCCATCTCCCTTTTGAAGACGTAAGTTAAAACACAGTTACCTCATTTCCAGTTCAAAGGAAGTTGTTCTGGCACATTTGTTTACGTAGGAGTATTTTCTCTTTGGTTTACGTAGTGCTGTGTACTTGTCTTCTTTAGCAAGGTAGAAAGTTCTTCTTATGTATATTTCCAGCTGAGAAACAGAACGTTGAATTATAGGTCAGGAGAATCACCATGATAATTCCAGTCCTATTACAGTTTGATGTGTGATCAATATTTCTCCGGCCACATATCTCATCTCTTAAAGACGTTTAATGATATCTTTACTGTTAACCTTAATAGGGCTGTGTGTCGCTCATAATTAACAAAGCATAAAGGACTGTTCAGATGCAGGAAGTTCTTATGTTACGTAGTTAATATCTATCATTCTAAATACAAGAACACTAAATAGCACTTTTTAAAAAACATAGTCAAGATGTATTGATTAATTTCCTGATCTACAGTAGCAACACCAATGCTCAGTACGAACGTTAAAAGCACAAGTTCTAATATTGATTTACTTTATAATCCTAAGCAAATTACTTTTTAATATAACCTTATTGAGTGCTTACTGTATGCCAACCACTTTACAAAATGCTTTATTTATATTCTTTTAACAACCCTATAGGGTAGATACTATTAACATTTTAGAGATGAGAAAATTAAAGCTTAAAAGGTTAAGCTTACACACACACACACACACACACACACACACACAAACACACATATTACTTACAAAGTTAAGATGTGCGTATTTATATACTGATAAAGTCATACACACATACACCCAGCTAAGTCTCGGTCAGAATTCAAATGCAGGGTATGAAACACCCAAGAGTATACCGCCTCTTAACATTTTAACATATTATTCCTGCTATGAGTAAATGAAAGGCAAGTTTGTTGTTCTCTTAAAGTAAATAAAAGACATGTATTGAGTGCCCAGTATGTGTGGAGATGCTTTTGGTACTGGGTAACCAAAAGTGAAAGCTCAACTGTACTTGCCCTCTGGCGGTTTCCGTTCCAGAGGGACAAGAGGCTCTTTCAAAAATTATTATCAGTGACAAATTTAAG
The DNA here is from genome assembly GCF_018350215.1 of Panthera leo. Taxonomy (NCBI): domain Eukaryota; kingdom Metazoa; phylum Chordata; class Mammalia; order Carnivora; family Felidae; genus Panthera; species Panthera leo. Next base: position 20,494,139 of record NC_056693.1, on the reverse strand, counting down.
ATTCAGATTTAAGCACTAGAGAAACACGGAGAGGGAGAATGCAAAACAATGCCAGTTTGCACTAATGAAGTTGGAAGGAAATAAACGTGCGAGGCAGTTAGGCATGGGGTTTGGAATCACCACCGTGGATTGGACCCCAGTTCCACCACTTAGCTAGCTGCATACCTGGGGACAGGTTCCTTGCATTTTCCCAGTGCAACTTGGTATTACAGGGATGATAATGATGAGGACATATCATTACTGTCGAGAACTGACAACCAGAATCTAAGTATAGTTAACGTCCTATATCTTTCCCTTTAGGAAACCTTTCAGCTAATTATAGTAAAAATGATTCCTTTGGCCATTTGTGTTTGCTCTGTACAGGATAGATACTACGAGAGTTGAGTTTACCATCCCCTTGAGAGAGAATTGGGCTCTGCCATTCTTTGCTATTCAGATAGCGGCAATTACATATTTCCTGAGACCAAACTTACGGCCTCTTTCTGAGGTAAGTTTTTATAATACTTTATATATATTTTTAATTCTCCAGTTTTGTCTCAGAAACTTCGAAAGATGTGACATGCATAGTGTCACACTGCACGGGAATAGTTCTTATTGCGTGACCAGTTTTTAACTTGAGTTAAACGAAGTTTCCTCTTCCTGAGCCCTCTCCTACTTTGCAAAGAAAATGTTTTCCTTTTTGATGTTAAAAATGTACTCTACATAATCTGCCCTTAAATAGCTGCAGCAAACCCACACACAATGTCTGCGAAACTGTCAGAGTCCTGAAGCCGGTGCTCTTGAGATGTGAGTTGGAGCATTAGCGCCTCCATAAGACTGTGGGGTACACGTTCCCTATGTGGATGTTTCTATGCACAGTGTACACATTCCTTATGTGGATGTTTCTATGCACAGTGTACATGTTCTTTATGTAACTATTTCCGTGCACAGTGTACACATTCCTTACGTGGATGTTTCTATGCACAGTGTACACATTCCTTATGTGGATATTTCCATGCACAGTGTACACGTTCTTTATGTAACTATTTCCGTGCACAGTGTACACGTTCCTTACGTGGATGTTTCTATGCACAGTGTACACGTTCCTTATATGAATGTTTCTGTGCACAGTGTACATATTCCTTATGTGGATATTTCCGTGCACAGTGTACACGTTCCTTACGTGGATGTTTCTGTGCACAGTGTACACATTCCTTACGTGGATGTTTCCGTGCACAGTGTACACGTTCCTTATGTAACTATTTCCGTGCACAGTGTACACGTTCCTTATGTGGATGTTTCCATGCACAGTGTACACGTTCCTTATATGAATGTTTCTATGCACAGTGTACATATTCCTTATGTGGATATTTCCATGCACAGTGTACACGTTCCTTATGTAACTCTTTCCGTGCACAGTGTACACGTTCCTTGCGTGGATGTTTCCATGCACAGTGTACACGTTCCTTATGTAACTATTTCCGTGCACAGTGTACACGTTCCTTATGTAACTCTTTCCGTGCACAGTGTACATGTTCCTTACGTGGATGTTTCCGTGCACAGTGTACATGTTCCTTATATGAATGTTTCTATGCACAGTGTACATATTCCTTATGTGGATATTTCCGTGCACAGTGTACACGTTCCTTATGTAACTCTTTCCGTGCACAGTGTACACGTTCCTTGCGTGGATGTTTCCATGCACAGTGTACACGTTCCTTATGTAACTATTTCCGTGCACAGTGTACACGTTCCTTATGTGGATGTTTCCGTGCACAGTGTATACATTCCTTATGTAACTATTTCCGTGCACAGTATACACGTTCCTTGCGTGGATGTTTCCGTGCACAGTGTACACGTTCCTTATATGAATGTTTCTATGCACAGTGTACATATTCCTTATGTGGATGTTTCCGTGCACAGTGTACACGTTCCTTATGTAACTATTTCCGTGCACAGTGGACACGTTCCTTACGTGGATGTTTCTATGCACAGTGTATACGTTCCTTGCGTGGATGTTTCCGTGCACAGTGTACACGTTCCTTATGTGAATGTTTCCGTGCACAGTGTCACTTTAGGACAGTTAGAGCTCAAATAACAAGTGCAAGGGTTTTCAGAGCAACAGTTTATGGTTTTTCTATTTGGTTTACATAGACATTGGCTGCTTTTGAGAAAACTTATCTGCAAGGCTTTTTCTTCCTAGAGACATGTAAATTATACTCAGGTTTTCTTTTTACAGAGGCTGACACTTCTTGCCATTTTCGTATCAACTTTTCTCTTTAGTCTGACATGGCAATTTAATCAGTTTATGATGCTGATGCAAGCATTAGTGCTGTTCACACTGGACTCCCTGGACATGCTGCCGGCAGCGAAGGTGAGCCGCGCTTTCTCCTCTCGGTGGGGACAGTCGTCATTTAGCGCCGTAGGTCATAGCGCGAGCTCCAGAGGTGCACATGCTTAGCAGTGAAGTTGAAGCTGCTTCTTCGCTACAGTATAAATCTGCTGTGGCCAACTGAAGTTGAGTAATCTGTGCAGCCTTGTTTGACCAGCTTAACTTTTATTCTGTCTCGATCAATTGTCCTTTGTAGAGATGACTTAAATTTTAAAATAGAAGCTAGCTCTTATAAAATGTCTTATGATATACTGCCTTTTCCCCCCAAGGAAATCAGTGGGTAGGCAACACCTTTCTGTGGTACTTCGTAAAATTTTCATAGTCACGTTTAACAAGCGTGGGAATCCCTGCTGCCTGGCCAGAGGTCACATAGGAAACACCAATTTTAAGGAAGCCGTTGTTTGTCTCACCATGTGTGACGGCGGGTATGCGCCGCTATTATTTCATTGCAAGGTGTTTTTCACGTGCAGAAATGTGCTTTAATGTATTGTGTATGTTTTAAAATTTGTTCATCATTAGTAAAGTAACAGTAACTAAGTATTCTCCCAGTGTAATAAAATATTCTCTCCAAGTCTAAGGCAGCAGTAGAGTTGAATACAGAAGAGTCGTGTTCATTTATTCCATGTCCAGAGAGACGCAGCGGTCTTTAGAGACTGACTGAATCTGAATTAGGAAACATTAAAGCCAGCCAGCAAGTGGACATTGTCCTTGGCAGCTAGGACAGGATAGGCACGACTGGGCGTCACCACCCACGTAAGACATTGTCCCATCCGCAAGGGTGTTGCTACAGCCTGGGAGATACAGAGACAGCTAGACCAACTAGATGTCTGTATGTCTGCAATGTTAATTTGTAGTAATAGGGAGTGCTGAAGTCTAGAAGAAGGTTCTTTTCAGGCCAGAAAGTTTCCACAGAAATGGGAGGCTAGGGCCAGGCCACAAATGAGAAGAGTAGAATTTGGATGGAGTGTGAGGGGGCAGGTTATAAAGGTAAAATACAGGAGGGAAAGCAAGTCGGTGGAGCAAAGGTAAAGCAGTGTTTGTGTGTGGAAAGTACGTGTACGTGATACTAAATCATGGTTATAGAGCTCCACGTGCCTCAAAAAGCCTCGTGTACAAGTGAAGTGAGTCTGTTTATATTTGCTTTTCCTGTTTTGTAACCTGTGTACTTTGGTCATGGTGACCTGTAGGCTCCGGGGAAGGGGTGCCTGGTGCCTCTGTTCCTCCTGGGCCGCATTCCTAGGCCAGCTGGTCTGCCTTTCTCCCTTTGTACGTAATACCACGTTTCCTCCCTTTCCAGCAAGTACTTTTCAAAAGAACTCTGTACATTTTCATATAAAAAATAAATACGTTGAGCTATTTTGAAAACAAATACATAAAATTTTCTGTAGTGTAATTTCACAGAAAAGCCTAAAAATGTGCTTTCCCTTTCACTGACACTTTCACTTCTAGAGATTTATCCTTAGGAAATAATCAACCATGTCCATTTAAGTTGTGCCGTAATAAGAAAACCCTAGCTGGAAACAGTCTAAGTCAATGGCAATAGAATATTGTTAAATAAATATGGTATATTAGTGCAACAGAGTATTACATAACCTTTATTTTCCCTGTCTTGTTTTTAAAAGTAAAACACATATAGGGAAAGTGAGAAAAGTTCCTATACATCCAAGTATTAGCAATCAGCTGTGTGATTGATGTTCTTAAATTCCTTTTGTCCTTTAAATCTTTTTAATTTTTCTGTAAAGAACACGTGTTTCTTTTTCTGTTTTCTTTTAAACTAGAAAACAGAATAAAAGATACAGTTTTGACACAGTTTTGACGTGCGCACACACACACAAAACCAAAGAATAACAGTTAATTTATGTCTTATTTGGTTCTAAACTTTTGTCATTGAAACTGTGTCAATGTTAGTGGTGGTCATTGTAAGTATGAAAATTTAAGGAGGAGCAGCTTAGTAAGGAAAGAATCCTGAGTTGCAAAACCAAGCTGCTTTTATCAAGTATGAAAATAACTAGCTCTTTAAATTTCGGCAAGTGGTTTAACTTCTTGCAGCCTCAGTGTCTTTATAAATTGGAATCACTGATCTCTAATCATGCCAAATGGGAGAGTCAGAATAGTTGGGAGAGAAAAAGGTAATGCAGATTCAGAGCCTGATGTGGTGACAAGAAAGAGTAGCCTCTTCAGTGTGTGTCATCTTTTCATGGTCGATGGAAAGAAAGAAACTCTCTAACCATCAAAAGCTCAAGTTTCACTTAGGTATGTGTATAGGCTTTGAAACTATAGAGCAGAACAGTAGATGGTATTATAAAGCATATACTTTTTTATATTAAAGCCGAAGAATATGGAGGCTGATAAAGTTTTATTAACCCATTGTGAAAACAACAAGACGCATTCATGATCACTACCTAAGAAGAAATTTTAAAGGACTCCATGTGGTTCCAGACAAGATGGAGTAAATGCACTCCCCTCTATTCCTCCCACTAAGTACAACTAAAAGCCCTGGACAATATATATAAAAGAAACATGAGAAGATTTTAAGGGGCAAAGAAAAGAAAGCAGGCTGCTTAGAGCCCCGGCGACTGGAAGAAGAACGTGGCAGTGGGGTCCTTGGATTTTCCTTTTGCCTCATGTATCCCAGAGTAGGTGCTGGAAAAGTCAGCAACCAGGAAACCCCAATGGACTCAATCAAAAGTCCCAAGATAAGCCAAAGGACCAGAAAAGGGGAGGCGGGATATCTCTAGCAAGATAGAAAACCTTTAGACATTGATTGTGTACTTAGCCTAACACCACGGAAAAAGCTTCACTCTCACCTCCATCGGCAGAAGTTCAGTGGGGAAGCTGGACTTCCGCCCTCGCCCAGCTGTAACAAGATAGTCCTCACTTCCTGCTGGGGCTATGTCAGAAGAAATCTATTGGGGAGGCAGCGCTTTCACTGTCTCCCAGAAGCGTCAGTGAGGGCCACATCCAGTGGTTAGTGAGATATCCCTTCCCCTCATCCAGTAGTAGTGACATATCCCTTCCTCTTCCTGACAGGATGGTGTCGGAAAAGACCAACAGGGAAGCCAGAGTTTTAACCACCATAAGCCTTGGGGCACCTGGGTGGCTCGGTCGGTTGGACGTCTATGACTCTTGATTTCTGTTCAGGTCATGATCTCACCATTTGTGAGTTTAAGCTCCGCATCAAGCTCTGTGCTGACAGTGCAGAGACTGCTTGGGATTCTCTCTCTCTCCTTCTATCTCTGTTCCTCCCCAACTTGTGCTCCCTCTCTCTCTCTCTCTCAAATATATAAATGTGAAAAAAACATTTTTTTTAAAAGTAACAAACCTCCTTCGCTCCCTTCACCCTCCCCCGACCCCCAACAGTGTCAGCGAAGGGCCATGTGAGGAGCAGTGTGGAGGCGTCCCTTCCCTTCCCAGCCAGGATGGTATCAGCAGAAGCCTTGTAGGGAGCCTAAAGTTTCATCATCTCCCAGCCATGAGACACCCCTCTCCCCTGTCTCCCAAAAGTCAACAGAGGCCAAGTGGAAAACCTAGATCTAACCCCATCTGGAAATAATGAGACTGCATCCTTCTTCCCCGACTGGCATGGCACAGAGGACGCCTCCTGATACAGAAACTTAAATAAGATCCAGAGTCCAGTAACATAATACAGTGCAATTGAAGATCGCTTCTTATACTAAGAACTGGGAAAATCTCTCTTGAGTGAAAAGAAACAATCACCAGATCTCAACACCAACACACAGAAGTTGGATTATCTCACGAGGAATTTAAAGCAGCCATTATAAAAAATTTTCATTGAGCACATACAAACACTTGAAACAAATTAAAAATATAAACTCGCAACATACAGAAGATACAAATAAGGAGCATATAAGAAATTTTTTTGCGGAAAAACTCCAGTAATGAAAATTTAAAAACTCAGTAGATGGGCCCAACAGCAAAATGGAGTGGTCAGAAGAAAGAACCAATGAGGGGCACTTGGGTGGCTCAGTTGGTTAAGCGCCCGACTTCGGCTCAGTTCATGATCTCCTAGCTCGTGGATTCGAGCCCCACATCAGGTTCTGTGCTGACAGCTCAGAGCCTAAAGCCTACTTCAGATTCTGTGTGTGTCTCTCTCTCTGCCCCTCCCCTGCTCATGCTCTGTCTATCTCTGTCTCTTAAAAATAAATAAACATTAAAAAAAATTTATTTAAGAAGAAAGAACCAGTGAACTTGAAGATAGAACAGGTTAGAAATTACCTAATTTGAACAAGAGAAAATAGAGTGGGAAAAAAAAAAAGAGCAGCCTCAGGTTCCTGTGGGACTATAACAGAAACTCTAATATTCTTCTAATCAAAATCCCCAAAGGAGAGATCGAGTGTAAGACTGAAAAAAAGTATTTGAAAAAGTACTTTTTGAAGGTGTTTGAGAATTTCCCAAATTTCACAAAAGATGGAAACTTACAGAATCAAGAAGCTGAGCTAATGTCAAATAGGATAAACCCAAACAAATACATGCCAAGACACATAACAATCAAACTTCTGAAGACTAAAGATAAAGAGGGGTGCCTGAGTGGCAGAGTCAGTTAAGCATCCAACTCTTGGTCTCAGCTCAGGTCTTGATCTCAGAGTCATTAGTTCAAGCCCGGCATTGGGTTCCACACTGGGCATGAAGCTTACTTTAAAAAAATAAAAATAAATAAATAAATAAATAAGATAAAATAACATTAAATAAAAAAAAAATAAATAAATAAATAAATATGAAATCTTAAAAGCAGAGAAAAACAATACTTATCCAAAGGGGAAAACTAAGTCGAGTGACAGCAGGTTTCTCATCAGAAACAATGGTGCTGAAAGAAAAGAATGGTTAACCCAGAATCCTATGCCCAGCAAAAATATCCTTCACAGAAGGAGGAGAAATGAAAACATTCTCAGATGAAGGAAAAGAGTTTGTTGCTCATGGAACTACCCTAAAAAATGGCTAAAAGAAGTTCTTGAAACAGGAAATGATAAAGAAGAAATGTTGGGACATCAGGAACAAAGAAAAGGCAAAAGAGTAAAACTATTAATAAATGAAACAGACTTGCCATCTCCTCTTGAGTTTTCTAATGTATGTTTGATGGCTGAAGCAAAAATTACAATGTTGAATGTGGTTCTCATTGTATGTAGAGGAAATATCTAAGATAATTGTGTTATAAATGGGAAGAAAAAAGGGATTTAAGTAAAGTTTCTAAACTTGATTCAAACTGGTAAAATAGCCACACCAGTAGACTGTGGTAAGTTATGAATGTATAATGTAATAACCCAGAACGACCATTAAAAAATCTGTACAAAAAGATAAATTCAAAAATACTATAAATAAATAAAAATGGAATTCTAAGAATGTTCAAGTAACCAACAGGAAGGTAAGAAAAAGAAAACAGATGAAAAACAGTGAGCAAACAGAAAACAAAATGACAGGTACGACCTAACAAATCAATAATTACATTAAAGATAAATGATCTAACTACAACTACTTAAAGACAGAGATCGGTAGAGTGGGTTAAAGAAGCACAAGAACTTATTTCAAACACAGCATTAAGAAGATTGAAAGTAAAAGAAATTCGGAAAGATAACACTATGCAAACATTAATCAAAAGAAAGTAGTAGTAGTATGTTAATATGAGATAAAGTAGGTGTCAGAGCAGAGAAAATTACCAGGACAAAAGGGTTATTATAACAAAAGGGTTAATCTACCAAGAAGACATAGCAATCCTAAATATGTGTGCACCGAACAGTAGAGCTACAAAATATGTGAAGCAAAAACTGGCAGCCGAAAGGAGAACTAGACAAATCCACAAATAAGTTGAGGACCTCAACACCCCTCTTTCAACAACTGATAAAACAGAAAATCATTAAGGATATAGTACTTAACACCATCAAGGAACAGGATGTAATCAACATTTATAGAACACCACACCCAATAACAGCAGAAGAGCCAATGGATTGAATCAATAGAGTCAAACTAGAAATCAGTACAGAAAGGTTAAAAAAAAAATTCTAATACTTAGAAACTAAACAACACACTTCTAAATAACCTATGGGTCAAAGAACGTCAATACCTATGGTCTCAAAGCCTTGAGATGACACTGAACTCAGTGACAAAAGGCAACCTTGTTGTATCAAACCTTGTAGGATACAGCTAAAGCAGCAATAAAGAGAAATGTATCACATTAGAAAAGAGAAAACATCTGAAATCAGTAATCTAAGCTCCCACCTTAAGAAATTAGAAAAAGAAGAGCAAAATAAACCTGAGACAAGCAAAAGGAAGAAAATAATAAAAGCAGAAATCAGTGAAATTGAAACATAAAAGCAATAGAGAAAATCAGTGAAATAAAAAGCTAGTTCTTGGGGTGCCTGGCTGGCTCAGTTGGTGTAGTATGCAACTCTGAATCTTGGGGTTGTGGGTTCAGGCCCCACGCTAGGTGTAGAGATTATTTTAAAAAAATAAAATCTTAAAAGCTAGTTCTTTCAAAAGCAAAATTACAAACCTCTAGCCAGACCTCATAATGGCCTGGAGCATTAGAAACTCAATCTCAACTCATTTTGATACCAAAGTTTGAGTCTCTGTTCTAGCCTGTATTAGAGCATAGTTAGTTAAGAGCACAGATTCTGGAACCGGACCACCTAGGTTTGAGCGAGTTGATATACTTGAGTCATTTAGAACAAAACTGCCTGGTATTTTATGACTGTTACACAAATGTTAACCATGGCTAATTCAAAATGATTATGGAGAGGGGCACCTGGGTGGCTCAGTCAGTTAAGTGTCTGACTTCAGCTCAGGTCACGATCTCGCAGTTCGTGAGTTCTAGTCCTGCGTCAGGCTCTGTGCTTACAGCTCAGAGCCTGGAGCCTGCTTCTGTGTGTGTGTCTCTCTCTGCCTCTCCCCCACTCATGCTCTGTCTGTCTCAAAAATAAACATTAAAAAATTTTTTTTTTAAATGATTATAGAGAGCAGGAGCAAGACCCACTGAAGAAAATTCCAGTTACTCTACATAGAAAGAATATATTACTGCTACCTCGTTTCTAAACTCTACTGGACTAATAAAATCTGAGAACAAACATCAGATCTACCACTGATAATTTAGGACTTTCTAATATGCAATACTACTCAACGTTACATTCTGGCGGCTCACTAGCAATGTTTCTTACGAACCTTGAATAGCATTACATTTATAAAACCATACAACCTTGTTGTAACACAAACTTCTTTTTTCTAGAAGTATGCCTATTTGACCCAAAAACTGGCAACACCAGAAAACACCATAACTCAAAAAGGCAAACAAAAAATTGTTTTATTTTTTTTAAATGTATTCGTGAGTGATTTGTTATCCTTAAAGAGGATAATGAGAAAAATATTTGCACTCCAGTAGGAAAGAGAGCAAAAAATACAAATACTTCCTAGAAGGAAAAGCAGCAAAAAGAATAAAATACTTTGATATAACTTGAAAAAAAGAATTGCAAACTTTCTTCTACACTGCAAACTACAAAACATTGAAAGTTTTAAAGACCAACATAAGTTAGAAGGATACCCATGTTTATGGATTGGAAGGCTTACTATTTTTAAAATGACAGTACTCCTAAATTGATGTACACATTCAACACAATTTCTCTCAGAATCCCAGGTGATTTTTTTTTTTTTTGGCAGAAATTGACAAGCCAATCTTAAAATTCATGGGAAAACCCAAGGGACCCAGAATAGTTGAAGCAGCCATGAAAAAGAGGAATAGAGTTGGGAGACTCACACTTTCCAATTTCAGAACTTATTTTCAAGCTACAGCAATTGAGACAGTGTGATACTGGTAGGAGGACAGACATAAATCAGTGGAATAAAATTGAAAGACCAGAAATAAGTCTTCACCAAAAATAAACAGTCAATTGATTTTCAACAAGGGAGCCAAGATAATTATGGAGAAAGAATAATCTTTTCAGCAAATGGTGCTGGAATAACTGGATATCCACATGTGAAAGAATTAAGTCAGATCCCTCCCCCCAATCCCCCCCCATACAATAATTAACTCAAAGTACAGCAAAGACCTACTTTAAGAGCTAAAGCTATAAAACATAGAGAAGACAGGAAAAATTCTTCATGACCTTGGAGTAGGCCAAGCCTTCTTACAAGGATCAGCACCAAAAGCATGAGTGACTAAAGAAAAACATGGGTTAAGCGGCCGACTTCGGCTCAGGTCATGATCTCGCGGTCCGTGAGTTCAAGCCCCGCATCGGGCTCTGTGCTGACAGCTCAGAGCCTGGAGCCTGTTTCAGATTCTGTGTCTCCCTCTCTCTCTGCCCCTCCCCCGTTCATGCTCTGTCTCTCCCTGTCTCAAAAAATAAATAAATAAAAAAGGTTAAAAAAAATAAAAAAAAGAAAAACATGGGTGAATTGGACTTCATCAAACTTAAAAACTTTTGTGTTTCAAAACAAATCATCAAAGTGAAAAGACAGCTCACAAAATGGGAGAGAATATTTGCAAATCCTCTATCTGATAATGCACTTCCAGGATATATAAAGAACTCTTTCAGCTCTTTCAATAATAAATACGGGCAAAAGATTGGATAGACAATTCGAGAAGATACGTAAATGTCCAGTAAGCACATGAAAAGATGCTCAGCATCATTACTCACTAGGGAAATAAGTCAAAACCAAAATAAGATACACTTTCACCCCCACTCAGATGGCTAAAATCTAAAAACAACAACAAAGACAGATGATAAGCGTTGGCAAGGATGTGAAGATGTTAGAACTCTCATTGCTGGAGGGATATATAGAAGGGTGCAGCCTCTTTGGAAAACAACTTAGCAGTGGCTCACGTGTTAAACGTAGAGTTGCCACGCGATCAGCAATTCCACTGCTAGGTAACATACCCAAGAGCAATGAAAACCTATATCCGCATAAAAATTTGTACATGAATGTTCATAGCAGCGTGATTCAGAATGGCCAGAAAGTGGAAACTACCAAAATGCCCATCACTTGATGAATGGGGTAAACAAAATGTGGTACAACGGAATATTATTCAACTGTCAAAATTTAGAATGAAGCACTGATACATGCTACAACATGAAGGAACCTTGAAAAAACACTGTGCTACGAAGCCAGTCACACAAAAACAAATATTGTGTGGTTCCACTTATATGGAATGTCAAAATATGCCAATCCTTAGAGGCAGAAAGTAGATTGGTGTTGGATAGGAATGATGGGAAGGAAATAAGGAGTGAGGACCTACAAAAAAAAAAAAAAAAAAGGAGTTACAGCTAATGGCTGTGGAATTTGGGGGGACTGGGGAGATGATGAGGATATCTTAAAATTAGATTTTGGTGATGTTTGCACAACTGTTAATACTAAAAGTCAGGAATTGTACACTTTAAAAAGGTGAATTTTATGGCATGTGAATTATATCTCAATAAAGCTATTAAAAAAGAATAACTATTCCTTCGCTATCTAGTAATTGTACTTTTAGGAATCTGTCCTAAGGAAATGCATTCATTCATTTGTCCCTCCAATATTTATTGAGTGTCACTGTCCTAGTGGGTGTTGTTTTAGGTGCTAGCTATACAACAATGAACAAATTAAGGAGCTACGGAAGCCTCCCCACCCCCACACCTTATCCACGTTTTCAGCTATGTGAGGTCAGCCACGGTGAGAAGCAGATAATCCACCTCTGACCTATAGCCAGAATGACAGTAGTAGCCTGATTCAATGTCACATGCCTGCATCACTCACCTTACTTCATTCATCTCATCACGTAGGCATTTTATCATATCACAAGAAAAAGGGTGAGTGCAGTATAAGAAGGTATTTTGAGAGAGACTACATTCCCATAAATCTTGTACGGTATATTGTTACAATGGTTCTATTTATTTTATTATTGGTCACTGTTGTTAATCTCTTACTGTGTCTAATTTATAAGTTAAACTTTATCATCGTGTACAGGAGAAAACATACTATGTATCCATCCATTCGGCGCCTTCATGGTTTCAGGCGCGACTAGGCAGGAGCCCACTGGGATCTTGGAACAGATCCCTCGCAGATAAGGGTGGAGGAGTGTAATCAGATACAATGATTTGAGGACTTTTTCAAAAGGATGTTCGTAATAACATTAACTTCAACAATAATAAAAAGCTGGGAACAAATGATCCACTGGCAGACAAATTACGGCATATGGTAGAATGTTATGTAACCATTTAAAATTAAGTTTTCACAGAACAGTCATTGATGTGAGAAAATGATACAATATAACGTGAAATAAGGAAAATGCCACATGAAATATCCTACCACCACTATGAAATCAATATTATCTCTGTAGGTAATGATGTTGGATTTTGATTTTAGAGCCCACTTTTCTATCCATTATTGTTTCTTTTTTTATGTTTTCCTAAATCTCCTATAATGAAATATTGTGCCTTTATAATCCTAAAATCCACATTTCTGTGAACAACCAAGCAAAAGCGCTGAACCGTTGCAGGTGTTGCCTTCTAAATGTTTGTTATAGGTTTGTTTCCTTTGAAGTTAAGAAAACAAAGCTATGAGGGAAATCTGGTTTGCTGCTGAATGAAAGTGGGATTTTTCATATGCCGATATGAATATGGAATTGTCCAATCTCAAAGAGGAGAGAAAGTATCAACTCGTTATTAGAGGCTGTCAGTTTTTCTTTGTGGCATATTTTCTGTGTTCAAGTTGGTGGAGTTTTGCTTCTTTCAGTATCCACCTGTCAACAATTCTTATACACCGAGAGCTGTCGTTAGCGAGTGCTCATCATGTGCTAGGCATTTTAAAACAGTACCACATCCGGTCCTTCTGCCAGGCCTCACGGCAACTCTGAGGAAGGTGTAAACATCCCTCTTTTGCACATGAACCAGTTCCAGCACATGAAGGTCACACAGCTGGTTTATGTCAGAATCCGCAAGCTAGCACAGGTGCTATTGACCCCAGTTGTGGGTTTTTTTTTTTTTTTTAATGTTTATTTATTTTTGAGAGGGAGACAGAGCATGAGCGAGAGGGACAGACCCAGAATCCAAAGCAGGCTCCAGGCTCTGAGCTGTCAGGACAGAGCCCGACGTGGGGCTCGAACCTGCCGACTGCGAAATCACAACCTGAGTGCAAGTGAGACGCTTAACTCACTGAGCCACCCAGGCGCCCCGACCCCAGTCGTGTTCTTGACTGCTGCGCTGTGCCACCTGCTAGAGACCCCCCGAAGTGGAAAGTCGAAGGCCTTGCTCCAGGAGGGCTTTTCAGCCTGATGGAATCAGGTGCACACACAGAAAAAAGGAAGCAATAGGATAGTCTGGAGTGTGGAAAATTCGGAAATAAGAGAACACCAGAAGATTCTGTACATAGTAACTGTAAGAGAATTTAGAAGGAAATTGCGGACTGCATTTGCCCATTTCCAGAATATGTTTATGCCATTGTCTGCTTCCTCCACTTCATATTATCTGTTTGTTTCCTCTTTAACTAATGTTACAAGGTTTAAAATGCAGTATATTAAAAGGTAAATAAGCAGTATGTGTATGATTTTGGTTTTTAGATGGAATTGCTTGAAGCTAGGTGTGCTTTCTGCTTCATTTGTAACTTGAAATGTATCCAGCCGGCTAGTTGCCCACGTGCCAGCATGCGGTAGGCTTCTGATCAAGTCTTTAACCACCTAATCTTTGCTTGTTGCAGGCGACATGGCTGTATGGCATACAAATGACAGGCTTGCTCTTGGTGTGCATTCTTCAGTTTTTTAATTCTATGATTCTTGGATCATTGCTGATCAGTTTTAATCTTTCAGTATTAATTGCAAGAAAACTTCAGGTAGGACATTGTTTTTGTCCTTTAAGCAAACTCTTTTTTAAATTGTGTGGTTGCTTGGGCCTTATTTTTATACAGCACACAAAGGAAAATTTATGACCAGATTCCCACTGAAAAGCACCGGACCCATTATTTTTTGTTTTGGTTTGGTTTTTGGTTTTGTTTGTTTGTTTGTTTGTTTTTATGTGCACGGTGTAGCATCTCTGTTGTCAAGCTTTCTGATGTGCCACCCCTTGTTTTGACATTTACTTTTGTCTTAGAGAATGGGAATCTCAGTTCAGGGATTAGCCAGAGATGCTTATTTGAATGCATGCCATTGATTTAAACCTGAAACAAAGAAGAAAAACTTTTTTACTTCTGGTGTGTGTGAATTCAAGAGTAAGAAGAACCTGTTGCTTGGGGACATATGTTCATCCCAGTGTCTTTCGAGTTGCTGGATACCTTATTATTGGTGACACAGTAGCACTACTCCCTACCGCATCGTTCCGTATCGTGGTATTGATTTTTAAGTGAATTTAGATTAACTCTGAGAATTTTGAGAATCTAGATACATACATTCAGAAATAAGGGGACATTCCTGGAGTGTCACATTTGAAAACATTGACCTGATATTTTGGTTTTATTAAAGAATTCAAATCTCTTAAAGTTACATGAGATTTAATTTGTTTTTCTTCACATAATGTCACAAGGCCTGTTTTCTTTTTCATAAGCATATGAGAAACATTTCTCATAAGTACTTTTATATCAAGAAGCTGTTTTACTTTCTGCTTTAGGAAGAAAATATCCTGTCATGGACAAGCTGTCACAAAGATTTTTTTAAAAAGGCTTCAGTTGATGATCTAAAACAATAGTTCTCATTCATCCTTCTAACTTTAGTTATAAATAAACATCATGCCTATTTAATTCTTCAAAATTATTAGTTATTATTATATTTGATGATCTGTAAAGTTAATCTGACAGTTATAAGAAAACTATTATAAAGAGTACAATTTATCTTTTATTATACTGGTAGGTCTTTAATTTGCTGTGTCGTCTGTGATACATGAATTAATGGTTAAATGACCACGAGATTTGTTCAGTCAGTGTATCCTGAGTACCTTCTGGCACACTCCATACTCTAGTTGCAAAGGTCTAAAAAAAAAAAAAAAAAAAAAAAAAGACTAGGACAGTTTTCTGATATTATGAAGCTTTATATTAAGGGATTCATTTACATTTATATTAGACATTTACAAGCATTAAGATAGTATATAACCTCGTGAAAAGTAGGTGATATTTTCCACATATTTTCCCAGTATGTTGCATGATCTCATGTTTTAAATCCTTAAGTAATCTCATCTTAAATGTCTCTGAAGTAATTTAAGAATTAAGACTCAGCTGTTTTCATTTCTAGAAAAATCTGAAAACTGGAAGCTTCCTTAATAGGCTGGGGAAACTATTATTACATTTATTTGCAGTTTTATGCTTGACACTTTTTCTCAACAACATTATTAAGGTAGGTTAATAAAATGACATTTAATTTATGAATTAAAGTTACCTAAAGAATGACCAGTTCTCCTTTTAACAAGCTCAGTTTTTACTTTGTTTCTGAAACAGTTATTCTCTATCTCAGTCATTGATTTCTGCTCATTTTTTAAATATGTTCTAACTTGAACTCACTTTTTGAGTCACTACACTTTTTAAAAGCTCAACTTTAAAGGCATTAAACGAGTGTCTCTCTAATTGTAAAAAATTCTACTTTTTAGAGAGCGTTTTCTTGCACTATGGTACAAAGAAAAAGATGACATGATTTTCACTGGGTTAAGTTGATAGATGAACAGGCAGGGCGCCTGGCTGTCTCAGTTGGTGAAGCGTGCAACTCTTGGTCTCGGGGTCGTCAGTTCGAGCCCCACGGTAGGTATAGAAGATTACTTAAAACAAAAGAAAAGAAGAGAGAGAAACTAGCTTTACTGTTGGAACCACAGTGATTTATTGAAACGATTTTGCCCCTCCTGGCAGGCTGGTTTCAGGGCAGGAGACATCCGCATGTACGTTGGCAGTCCCTCTTCCTGTCTGTTGACTCTCAGAGACTCTCACTCATCTGGCCACATTAAACACTTCCACTCCAGGTCCTTGTCGCTAGTTCTTAAACCCCACACAGTTCAGTACTTATCAAAAGCTTACTTGAGCTGAGCAATCAGCGTTTCCGAAAGATTGGCTGAAAGATACGCAGTTCACCCATTCCCCCGCTCGAGACATTTAGTCATCCGTGCCTGAGTGAAGCCAGTAGAGCGCTGCATGCCTGGACCATTGATTCTTGACTTCCCAAAGAATACCATCTATTGAGTCATACTTGATGTCTTGCCAGCTACATACAATGAGAGGAATTAGAAAAAATTTGTCTTTGAGACTCCTGCTGTTTTTACCGTACCCATGGGGAAAATTTCTCTTGAGTCTCAGTTTTAGGAGTGTTAGGATCTGTTTTGAGCAACTAGTTTGTTTTAATCTTATGACCTGTGCTTTTATCTCCCTCTGCATTTGCTAGTAGAATGTGTAAGCCCAGATTTGCAGCTCATCTCTAGCAAATGTATTTTATGTACTAACCTCACTTCTGGATTCATCTTACTTTCTTTTCTGTCTTCATTTTCCTTTTGATAGAATTTCTTGACTGATTTATGTTATATGGATTTTTGTAAAGCGTATGTTAAAAATAAAATGATGTGAATTAAAATCCTAATCACTAATGATATGCGCTGGTATTTGTTCACTCTGGGGGCCACCACTGAGCCTTCAGTTGTCATTGTGTGAATGAGTCTTCTATCAATTGTGTCTCCAGACGGAGACCCCAAAGCCAGAGAGGCCCTGTGGGCTCTATACCTGTTTGAGGTCTCAGATCATCAAATTATTGGTTTTCTGATTAAAAAAAAAAAATTGTACTCACCTGGCTTCAGCCATCTCCTCCCTGAGACCAAAGAAGCTCATCTTTTATCTATTTTACGTGTTGAACTTCTTTATAAGGTTGAAAAAAGTGATTCTGCTTATAAAAAGGGGGGGGGGGGGATGAAGGAGTGTAAAAGTCACTGTGTTAGAATTCCTCATTTCTGACAACTATTGAGAACATTTGCTATAAACACACACACGCACACACACACGCAGTCCTGTGAAACTGGACACCAGATGTATGTATTCATTGGGAAATTATCAGGAAATCATGCATGAGGCACTAATAGTAATTTTCATTTTCTCCCTCCCTGATAGAAAATTCTTAATCTGAAGTCAGACGAACACATATTTAAATTTCTGAAGGCAAAATTTGGGTTTGGAGCAACAAGGTATGGCTGAATTTAAAATTTATGTTTGCTTTTTTATATTAAATCAGCAGGGACTTTCAAACTTCATAGTGCCTTGAACTATTAATTCCAGGCTCATTTTGAGGAAAAATGTGTGGTTTACTTCTCTTGTTTTGAATTTAATATTTTGCCTTTTCATTTGTTCCCTAGAGATTTCGATGCAAATCTGTATCTCTGTGAAGAAGCATTTGGCCTCTTACCTTTTAATACATTTGGAAGGCTCTCAGATACTCTCCTTTTTTACGCTTACATATTTGTTCTGTCCATCACAGTGATGGCAGCGTTAGCAGTCGCCTTCCATAATCTCAGGTATGGCGTGTTTCGGAAGCCTATGCTGTGCTTTAACGAACTTGCTCTCTGTTGCCGAAAAAGTGCTCCGTTGAAAATCAATCTATCAGACACAGATGCGGTATTGTGCAGCTGAAAGGGGGGACGTAGCCAGTTTAGATTGGACTCCACTCAGTCATTAACGATGGACCAGCTAAGACATAGCAAAAAGGCAGTACCGAGCAGACTGTCCCCTTTGAGCCCTTCCCGTATGCCCCTTTCTATAGACACAGGATACTCAGAGGACTTACTCTACAGGGTTTGTGGGAAGTAAATAAGTTAAAATGACATACAGTGCTTAGAATGGTGCCTCACGCCTGGAACATTCTGTGCATTTTATATGTCATTAGCTCGTATTACTATTAATGACTCATAGTCTCTCTTTGGTTCTCATTGTTAGTTTTCCTGTTGTTTTTCTGCCTTTCTTGGTCTAGCTGCCTTTTTTATTTCTCATGAAGTATCAAGAGTTAACTGTTGTTTTGTTGCATGTTGTTAAAGGGCTTGTAAAGTTGGAGTCCACCAAAGTCTTCAGCAATAATTGGCTGTTTCTAAAAACTTAACATGTCTACTAATCTGCTAAAAGAAAGAGCCAGGGAGTATAAAGACTTTTTAAAAACGTGTGGAATACCTACCTGCAAGGCTGATGGAGGGCTTTTGCATTTACTGTCCATGTTAAATTGAAAGAAAATTAAGTGTAAGAAATTGAAGCTGCTGTCATTTGTGAAAACTTAATGAAGCTCAGAAGGAAGCCCTTTTTCTCCATAGTTATCTTGCCAATTAAGGTGCTGGTGGGCTGTGATTCGCAGCCACCGGAGAGCTGTGCTGGAGAAGGGCATTAAAATGAGTCCAGATCAGTTGAGATGTTTTATGATTATTAAGAGAGTGAAGCAACATTGAACCATGAAAATACTTCATTGACTATAAACTATTTTAGTATCTTTCAGAAGTGTTCTTAGCCTGATCTCTAGCCCAAGATAAAATCCAGCCCTGTGAAAATAGATGGAAATTATTCTAGACAGCGTAATTTAATATTATTCCAGACACGCCAAGTGTCGGCAGGACTCTAGACTGCATGCAAAGCAGGAAGTTGAGTTGGCCTGCAGTATTTTGTGAAAATGTCTGCCATGCTCAGTGTGAATCTAGGAGCCGTCTCTGCAGGCTGACTTGGTGTATGATTGTGGGTAAGGTTTTAGAACATCCTCATCTACCACGTAGGGGTATTAGAACCTTATTAGAGGAAAAGTACTACATTAATTAAAGTAATTTAAGAATAATGGTATCTTAAGATGAACTTCTAAGTAATTTGAAGGATATTTTATCGATGCCAAGTATTTAAAATATTTCCACCATCTCAATACTAGGAAGGATGATACTGTTCTGTTCACGCAACACATCTGTGTTGGTGTAAAGGCTACGACTGAAAAGGAATTAACTCATGGGCTCTATATTCATGGGATTAATATGAGCTTTCCAGCTTGGCCAGGGAGATGGGGAGAGGTGTTGCAGAATTCTCTCAGGTATCAGGGGAAAATGAGAACATATGTTCTTGTCTGGAGCAACCTTTTAGTAGCAACATAGAAGCCAGGGTTTGGGTTGTAATATATGACACCTAAGTAAAGATTACTACCAGTGGTGAAAATTACCTTAGAATACCAGTTTAATTTTCATACGTATCTAGGGTGGTTGAAAGGATTTCTAGGGAAGAATAGTTTTCTAGTTACATGGAAGCCTCCTACGTATCCAGGTGTGTTGGATTTTATGAAGGCTAAGTGGGGCCTTTACAAGGTATTGCTTTTATCTGAAACTGATGGCACTTCCTGTTGTTTCCTTATGCCCTTGACAACACACTGGACGACATCCGAACCCACTCGTCCATCTCAGCATCTCTAAAGTGGGGACCACCAGAGACGACAGTATGTGCCTCCCCGGTGTGACCCAGTTTAGAGTACAGCAGGTCCCCCATGGAGTATTCTTGCCAAAATAAAACTGACTCTAATAATTAACCTCTAGATCTAATTATAAGTTTATAAGCAGGGTGGGCATAGAGAAACGTATTAAACACCACCACAAGGAGAAAATCAGCCAAATCCAGAAGGTGGAAGTAGTTACAGGACAAATGACATTTCTTTCAGCCAATAAACAGCCTCAAAGCAGAGGATCCTTGTTTTGACTGAGAGATAACTTAAAGAGACGTTGATGAAATGCAGTGTGAAAGCTTAGGGTCCTGATTCAAAGAAACCACCTGAAAAAAGCAATGGCAGTACGTGGGAAATAGAATACAAAGTGGGTGTTACGTGATGAGGAATTATTGTTAATATTATGGGTGTAATTATTTTAACGTAGCCATGTTTGATTTAAAAAAAATCACGTCAGACATCTGTAATGAGGTATTGATAGGTTAAAATGTGATCATTTGTTCATAAAGGAACTGAATTCCAAGTTTATGGACACATTTTTATTTTTTCTTATTTATGAAAACTTACAAAATACTAGCAACTCATGAAATACCTTTAAAGATATCTTTATCTTTTTGACTCCAGAAGACTATTTTTTCTATTTTCTTATAAAGGGTTGAAGTACTCTAAATTTTTCCTTACAATGTAATTTGTTAAATTTTAGCTAGTGATGCATTTTAACACTTTTAGCTTCATAAATTCAAAATTGATTAATGCTGACTCATTTTGTCTTAGAGCAATAATACATTTCTAAATATATGAAGAGATAAGTTTCTAAATACATTTGTATATATATGAAGGTGTAAATCTTTTAAAAAGATTTACCTAACTTACAGTTATGTATCCAGTTTCAATTTTGTACGTGTTCTGTTTTATTCAGTGATTCTGCAAATCAACAATCCATGGGTCAAATGGGAAAGTGCACGATCATCCTGAAACCAGAAACTGCCTACAACTTAATACATACCATTCTGTTTGGATTCTTGGCATTGAGTACGATGAGGTATTTTGTCTTATCTGTTTGCTTGATTAATGTTTTTATTTGACCATTCTTTACCTGACATATTTTAGCAATGTAACTTGGAAACTGACGGGCATCTTCATTGATAATTATGGTTGCCATAAAATTTTTCTTGTTTGCTACCTTTTCCAGTACAAAATATTATTAATAACCACTTTTTTCCTAATTACCCAGATTGATCTATTTTTACCTATATGATGGTTCTCAAAAGGCAGTGAAACTCGTAACTGATCCTTTGGCAGACGGTTCCTGCACAGTCTTAGTTAGATTTTCCTGTCCCAGACGGTACAACTGTCTCACACCGCGGGTCTGTCCACGGCTGGCTGGCACTTGTTGATCTTTGCCTGTTTCTTTTCCTACAGAATGAAGTACCTCTGGACGTCACACATGTGTGTGTTTGCATCGTTTGGCTTATGCAGCCCTGAAATATGGGAGTTACTCCTGAAGTTGATCCATCTTTATAACCCAAAGAGGGTCAGTGCTATTATCCCTTTTAGTTTTATGACTTTCAGGATTTCTTTCCTACCAATTATTGTTGTTTTCAGTAGTTGCCCCTACATCAGTCCAGTGAAACAGATACTAAAATTTGAGGCAGAAAATAGATAACTGGCACCTTATGGTTTTCTCCCGTCTAAGTACTAACCAGGCCCAACCCTGCTTAGCTTCCAAGATCAGACGAGATCGGTCGCAT
Source organism: Panthera leo (assembly GCF_018350215.1). Classification (NCBI taxonomy): domain Eukaryota; kingdom Metazoa; phylum Chordata; class Mammalia; order Carnivora; family Felidae; genus Panthera; species Panthera leo. Next base: position 20,472,646 of record NC_056693.1, on the reverse strand, counting down.
TCAGGCTGGTGTGGCCGTAGACCTTAGGATTTTCTAAGGAGTTATTTCTAAAATAGTTTTATTCTTAATTTTATTTTTTAAATTATTTATTTTTTCCCAAACCATTGGTTAGATTTGCTTATTATACTGAATTTGGAAATACTGTAAAGCACACAAGGAAAAATTACAAATCATCAAGAACTCCATTATCCAGTTATCACTATTATTATAATAAATTATCCTTAAAACAAATATTAATAACGGGGGATAGGAAAACACAAATATGAATAAGCATATGGTTATGGTTAATAGCCTATAACTGCAGTTTTGAATTGTTCTCCCGTGTGAACTCACAAGGTGGCAATAGAGTAGAAGCTACAAGTATCTCATGAGTGATTGGGACCCTTACGTTAACCCCGTTGTCTGGCATAGTGGAGACTCATGCTCCGTGAAATCACATTTTTGTTGCTTTAAAAAGAATGGGTCCTATGTTTACAGAACAAAACTGTAAGGCCAAAGTGTTCAAAATACCTGTGATCTAAATAATGTCTTTCTTATATAGATATGTATAATGCGATATTCAGTACCGATATTAATACTGCTGTATCTGGGCTATAAGGTAAGACTGATTTTCCTCATTGTTGCCATTAATCAGTTTAGCAGAATAATTGCTTTGACTCTGTACTCTGTATGTTACTGGCAAATAGAATGGTTTGTGGAGGTTACAGACCTCTCCTTGGCTTCTTATGAAGCCACCTGGCATTGATAGGAAAACCCATCTATTTCTCAAATAGTATTTAACAAGTAAAAACACTGTAGCAAAAACGACTACAGGTTAATTTTTCTGATTAACTTTGGTTTTGACTTACTATTCCGCTGATGCAAATTCCGAAAGATGTTTTCAGACCTATGTTGAGGTAAATTAAGTAGAAAAATAATTCCCTGTTACCTGCTTTAGAGAGAGTAAGAGATCCTAAAATGCATCTTACTTTAACCTACATATTTTATTAGATGCTTAAAATCACTTTGTAAGAGGCTGGGCATATGTAAGTAAGTACAGTCCCAGACTAGCCTCGTTATCTGTCCTTCAGTTTCAATAGGAAATAAGGAAATTCCTCATATTCTCAGTTGAGTAACTCCTGAAATAGCTTTAACTGTGCTTCAGTTCTGAGAATCCTTCGTAAGAGACAGGGAGTCACCAGTCAGATGGACGATTTGGTGACTCTTGACGCATCTTTAAGATTTAGAGGCTTGAATCAGTACCTGGGCAGGGAGCCCAGACTACGCCATCCAACTGAGCTTTTACCCTCTCTTTTTAAACAATCTTACACATATTCTTAAGTTTAGATTTTTTCCTTCAAATTTGGTTTTATGTCAGAACGAACAGTAGATCTCATCCTCTACTGTGTATCGCCCCTCATTTGGGAGGGAGTCTCAAGGGAGGAGGGGGCTCAGCCACGGGGAGGATTAGCGATTGCAGCTCAGCTTCGGGTTTGGCTTATACTTTCATGTAAGATTTTACTCAAAGCCAGAGGTTTTAGGCTAAAAATAGTATGTGATAATCACACTCTTGGATGATTCTACTGTAAATATTTCAAAAAATCATGCTCTATCATGTTCCTATCCATCAAGACATTTATTGTCATAGGCAGAGCACTGTGCTAACTCAGATACTGGAAAACCTAGAAATAGGTTATTTCTACCACCCTGCCCCTGGGAATTTTCTTGCTCTGATGTAAATAAATGAAACTTCTTTAAAACATCTGGAAAGCAAAAACGGAAGATTAAGTAGAATTTATGTTTAATAAGGAATGAGGTAACTTCCCCTCTGCACGTTGGTTCTGGGTGATAAACCCCCTCCTCCCAGAGAAGACAGAGCTCACCACGTTTCTGGTCTCACGCTAAAGACGTATGCACACAGTAGCAGTCTTTTTTCCACAGCCTCTCTGTGTAGGCTGAGTTCTTCCATGTCTCAGCTATGTATTTGGAATTGTGTTCATTTTTTACAGCTATTTGAGGACTTCAGTCTCTTGTTCTTGGTAAAACAGGAAGGGCATTCTAGAAGAAACAAACTACGCTATATGGCATTGGGTCTCAAAGTGTGGTCCCCAGACAAGCAACATCAGCATCACCTGGGAACTTGTTAGAAATACAGATGTTTGGGTCCCACTCCAGACCAGACCTACCGAATCAGAACCTCTAGAGTGGAGTCCAGAAATGTGTTTCCCTGGCCCTCCAGGTGGCACTTACACACAGGACAGGGCTTCCCTGGACTAATGACATTTTGGCTAGGTAATTCCTTGTCATAGGGGGCTGTCCTGTGTGTTGTAGGATGTTTAGCAACATCCCTAATTTCGACCCCCTAGATGCCAATGGCACTTCTCTCCTGTTGGGACAATCAAAAACCTCCAGACATTGCAAAACATCCCTCTGGGGGTGGGGCAAAATCCCTCTCCCCACCTCTCTTGAAAACCATTACTATAGAAAAACCAGTGAGAGCACCAAAAAAGCCATCATTTCCAGGAAGTCTATGTTGATATTCTTTGAGTGAGAGAGTTAGTAACTCGGAAGAATCCTTCCGAAGACTTGCCTAGAACCAGCGTAGCCCTTCTCAGTATCGGACTTCAGGAGAAATCTTCATGCGTCCAGCTTCCACGGTACAAAACCGTTGAGATATTCCAACCTCTCCACATTTAAAATCACAAAGAAAATAAAGGTGTTATGTATATTGAGAATTACCCCGAAACTGAATCTGTTTTCCAACTATTGAACAGATTTACTGATAAGTAAAATGAACTCCTCTACTTCGAAGCCTCATTTGAGTTTCACAGAACAATTGTAATGAGGATTTCAGATTTCCTTGTCCATAGTAGCAATCTTGCTATATGTCTCTTTAGGACAATCCTATTTAAAAGGGAAAAGCATGCACTTCACTCTAAAATCAGGAGTTATTATTATGCTCACGTTGATTAATTTATTTGCATCGCTGAATTCTCACAGTATTGCTAGTCATTTAGAAACAGCATTTAGTTAATTTGACACTTTCACACTGTTTAAGAAGTCTGCCACAAGACAATGTTACTAGATTTTAACATTTTCAGAATTAACAACAGCAACTTTCAAGCTAGAAAAATATCTACTATCCATTGAATTGATAGATTTTAAAATATGTTTTATACCCACATAATTTGGACCTATCATTAAAAAGTTGGTATTCTATTGATTATCCAAATTAATAGGGATAATTGAAATATTACAAAGGTATCATTGAATCACTATGATTACATCTCTTCTAAAACTTTGAGACAGTAGTGCTGTCTTGGTTTTCCATCACCAACAGTTTTCCGGGTTCACCCACCCACAACACTAGATGAGAATGAGCAGTAAAAATGGCCAAAGATGAGATGATAAGAAAGTGACAGGGCTGACAACACAGCCTCCAAGCAGTCAGGTTTCACTCGGGTTCTAGTTAGTGGTTCCTAAATAAAATTCCTGTATTTTCAAAATTAATGAAGCACGGGCACTTTGTCATTGGCCTTCTTCCAACATGGGAGTTCTGCTGTTCACCTTAGGACGTATGTAGATTATCGAGGCTTCTTAGCCGATTATCATTCGATACGGCAGTGAACATTTAATTAATTGTTGGATTAAATAGGGAATTATGGTAGAAAAGCAGTAAGCTCAGAGCGTGGTGTTCGCACTCTGCTTCCCCTTCACTACCTTGAGTTGAGTAGGAGGCACCAGTGGCATAAAATGTTCCTGATTTCCTGGAGAGTCCTACTTTCAAATATTCTTCTCTCCCATTGTACCTGTAATTATATTAAAATATGCCAGGCTATCCTGGATTTGGATTTGGAGTCAGGTTTCAGGCCATAGCTCTACCAGTCCGTGAGCTGGTCAAGTCGGGCTACCTCTCCAGCCAGCGTCTCCACACCAACAAAATGAACCGTGAACAGCAGTAGGGATGGTGCCCGCTTGCGTCCACTTCCTCCCTGGGTAACTGTGGGGATGAGAGGAGATTCTGTCCCAGAGCGTTTCTGCAGCTCTAACGTGGCGCTGTCTTGTAAGGCACCTTCCGCATCGAAGGGTAGATTGCATGATGGAAGATCTATTTTTCTAACATACCGGGAACCTTCTCGCGGTTGCCATTTCCTGTCCTATCCAAATGAATGTTTCACTAGATACTAACACCACATACAACAGGTTTTTTATTAGAGTAAAATAAAAGCTCATTGTAAAAAGTTGACAACCCCTCTAGCCCTGATTAGCTTTGGCTCAGAATAACTCGGGGAACGTTTTTCGGACTTTGGCTGGCTTCTGCTAGGAGGGTCCACTGCCGCGGAGAAGTCGTTCAGATGCTGCGGTTGCGTGTTTATTTAGTTCACAGGCTATATGCCGTTTGTCCCCTTTCGTTTTAATCTTAGTGACAGTTGTGGGTGTGGGGGTGGATTTTGTTTTTGTTTTGTTTTGTTTTTAATTTCAGTTCTGGCCAGGAATGATGGATGAACTCTCCGAGTTGAGAGAATTCTATGATCCAGATACAGTGGAGCTGATGAACTGGATTAAGTAAGAGGATTTTTTTTTAACCTTTAAAATTTAAAGTGCCTTTTAAGAGTCACCATAGACCTCATTTGGTGTTTTCTTTTTTTCTGAAATCTAACTGTGAAGATACATTCATTTCTGAGTTTTTCTTTAAAGCTCTATATTTGGAAATAATTTCTCCCCATTCAAGAAATATTCCCTGTAACCACAAACTCCGGAAGAAGAGACAATACCTGTAAGGAGAGGAAGTCAGAGCTGGAGGATGCTCCCCAGGCCACTGGCAGCAGTGGAAAGGAAGCTTCGTAGTCTAGGCCAATTTTACCTTTAGCGTGTCTTCCATTTTGGTACCATTCAGATTTTCTGTTACTGCTGACACATGAAAGTATTCTTTCCTTGTTAATCATTGAAAAGTTATACCGTAAACGACGGAGTCCTACTAGCTGCGTGCACATTTGATTTCAACGAAGCACACTGCCCGAGCCCAGGCCTAAAGAAAACTAAAAATCCAGACTCTTTCTCTCTTGAACATCGTCCCGTTTAGCATTCTCTTGGTGCCTACTGTTGCCTGCGTTCTGTTGCTTTGCCCCAGCACTCAGTGTCAGCGTGAAAGTCATGTGTTCGAAAGCTTTGTTAATGGAACCTGCCTCCCACCGGAAATAAACTTTGTTACCCAGAGCAGCATTCCTGTGCCCTGTAGTACTGCATTTCCCTACTTTGTAACCAAAAAGCAGCAGTGTGATTATTCATATGTAAATAGACGTCGCAAATCTTGTGTGACATATTCTGAAGGCATCGGCGGTATCGTCTCCATCACTTAGGGTTTTAGTAGCCATATTGGCACTTGCTCATGACTAATGTTTACTAACCAGTACAGTTTAGCACCGCTTGTGTATTAAGAGATGGTAAACGTTTGATAGCTTCGGTCTCTTGAGTGCAATACATGGATTTTATAGAGATTTATGTCTAAAATATATATGTGGCTTTGGTCCCAATGTCGGACTGGCTTTGACTAGATGCAGTGAGTATAATTTTTCATGTACTTCCAGTGCTGAGATTACTAAGCAGTGCTTTGTCTTTATTTATTTATTTAACTTTAAATCACGGCAGACAATTATAGAGTAAATAATTCCTTCCGTATTTATTGTGTATGGGAAAAGAGGGTTATTCGTGTAAAGAAAAGCTAATTACTTTTGCATTAACTATAGTCACCCGGAAATTTATGGCACGTACCTGTGAAGGTGAGGCTGGTGGTGTTCTGGTTTCAAAGTCACACTATTGATCGGAAGAGCGCAGGGCGCCCCCTCCTGGTAGAGCCCTGAAGCTGGCGGGCCTGCCTCGGTCATTCCTGTGAGCAGCCCGCCTCCGCTCCCTGGTCCCTGGGGAATGAATGGAGCCTCGGTAAGAACGTGTCCTGGCGGAGGCCAGGCGGTCCGTGGCAGTGTCAGGCTGCTGCGCTTACTACAGTGCCTGTGTCTCCGTGCTTGTCCTCAGGCAAGATTACTTACAGTGACATTTCTGGTTCTGAGAGATGGCAGACGAGAGGTTATATTCCGAGTGCAAAGAAGACAGTCTGTTAGTCTGTTACTTCTCTCCTTTGCGAAAGCGATCTTTGTTCCTTACTTTATCATCCTCCTACTAACATGGTCCTCTCCCTGTATGGAAACACGTTCTTTCTACTTTTTAAAAAATCCTCAGCAACTGGAAAGCTTTGTATTGTTCCAAAATATTGGCCCCATTGTGATCTAATCTTGCTCGTTTTCCCTTAAAATTCTTCAAATCTTAATTATCGTTTTTGTAAAAATAGCTGCTGGGCATGTTTGTGAAATAAGCTTAAGTGATGATGAATATATGCCAAAATTGGGCCTAGTTAGACGCAAAATGTATTTGTTGAAATCAACATTGAAATCAGCTCTGGTCTGTAGCCTTCGGTTCCAAACACAAGGGAAAACACACTTCATATTCTTTGAACTCGCCTTGATTTCTTCTGTTTCTGAAACGTAACATATGACCTTCCGCTTCCATTTTACTACTCTGATGAGTCACCTGTGCCCGGGACACTAGCAGGTCTGAGCTGTGCTGGAAGCAGGCTGTGGCCGAAGGATGGCATGGACTGTACCTGGGAGTCGGTCTGAAGTTGTCTGAGGGCAGCCGGCAGAGCTCCGGCGGGGACTCGGCCCCCTTCTTCCCACGTCGTCTGCTGCTGTTCTCGGACAGCCGGCACAGGGGCGCCACGTCTGTCTTTCGTCAGGGAGGTCATGGCAGCGCGTACGGGGCGGGATGTAGCTTCCGTCACAGGACGGCTGCGGGACGAGTCGGGATGAGAAGCCGTGACCTACAGGAACCCTCGGGGACACCTCAAGTGACCCTCCATGATGGCACAGGGCCCCTCCTCTGTGAAGTGTTGAGAAGAAGCCTACCCAGCACGTCCCGGTCTCTGTTCTGTATACTTGATGCTGGGGCAAACCACACGCCTGCCTTACGCATCACCGTTGTGCTCCGGGACACGGGGCCTCCGTTTGGAGATCAGGGCTGGCCGAGTATTCACTTGGGCTTCTCGGGCTTGGAGGATGAATCGAAAGATTCCATCTCAGCAGGAGTTAGTTATTTCCTCCTCTTCTGGAGGGGCTCGGTTATGACCCTTTATTGGCTGACCAGACAGCCTCCGGGGAAGATAAAGGGCATGGCTTTAGGACACCACATATTAATAGGAGAGGGGCCGTTCTGAAGGGATTCGGTTTCTGAGAGACTGTCTAACACCTTAATGCGTCAAGTTATATCTGAACTTGAACTTACTGATACGATTTAACAGATACTTACTGAGCACCAACGACACATAGGACATCACGTGGCCGCCCACTCTCACCACCTCTCCGCTAGAGTTGAGTCTCATCTCAGCACTGCTGTCTTCATGCCTGTTTTCCATATTCTTACTGTTGACTCCAGTTTAAGGTTTTTAGAGCCTTATCAGGTTTCAACTGAAAACTTTTTTATATTAGTAATAGAAATGTCCTCTCTTTAGTTCCTTCGAGATTTCACTGTAAGTAGAAAACTAATAGAACTTTGAGAGTCGATCCCTCGTTAATCAGTGAGGACATTGTGTTGAAGTCAGCCCCAGAATCTTCCCTGGGAGAACCAGGAGGCCGCTTATACCCCGATCCTTCCTCGGGGCCGGCCTGTGTGCTCCCCTGGCCGCCTGCCCTCCGCACGGCACTCACTGCCGCATGCTCGCTTCCCAGCAGATTGAGGGTCTCCCAAACGCAGAGATTAAAAACACGATTGATTGATTGATTGATTGATTTTAGTTTCTGGCAGCTCTTTCGGCAAGACCCAGGTGGTACTTGCTGTGCCGTGTGTGTGACTAGGAAGCACTTTTACTTCCACGAGGCCAAACGCCACGGCCGTGGTGCTTCAGACCTCGTTCCTTTGTGACCCGTAAGTGTTTCATTCTTGCTCCTGAAATTCTTCTTTGACGTTGTGCAATGAAGACACTCCCGCAGATTTGAATATTCTGAGATGTGACATTTTAACCATGGGGCTTTAGAAGATTTTTCACTAACGGTAGTCCCTTTTCAGTGATGAAGCCTGCATGTGCAATATATTCTCAATGGGACTGAGAAAATGGACCACACTTCCTTAGCATTTTATCAAAGCAGAAAGAATTACTGTGTATCTTAAGTATGATGAAGGTTAAGTTGAGACCTTAAATGCCTATAAGCCTCTTTTATATTTAATGAATCATTTTGTGGTATTTGCATAATTCTATAAATTTTTGAGGGGTAGATAAAGCAAATGTTCGCACATTATATTCTAATGCTCAGTTTACCCATTAGTTCAACAGTAATTAACTTGTTGAAGCTTAGAGCTTCAAAAGTAAATGAGATTATTTGTTCAAAATGCCATCAGGTCTTCCCGGAATGACATTTAAATTATGTAATGTAAATCCGTTTGACCTGTGAGTCCTTGTCATTATTTAGTGACATTTCTTGCAGAATAAATTGTTTGCAGGTTGGGCAGCCCGCTATAGAGCTTGGCAGAGGGCTATAAAAACAAATTATCCTTTCATTTTATACATCATTTGTTCAAACATTGGTAAAAATTGCTTTGTTTTTCTATAATAGAGAAGTGTCATTCAATGGTTAAAAGCACATTAGCTGTTTTAGACACAGACCACAGACTGTGTCAGCAGAAGTATCTGTGAAGGCAGAATACCCAGCATTACACCTGTCATACTGCATATTTTAAGTTAAGGACAAAAAAATGCCTTTTCCCTTTGCCTGCTGAGTTCACCACAGAAAATATAAACCATGGTGAAGCTAGCTAGGTTTTTAAAGTTCAGAAAACGTGTGATTGTTTTTCCTTTTGTTCCACTTTGCTTGTTTGTTTTGCTTTGCATTGGCTTCATGGGTAAACTTGAATCTTTAAAATGTGAAATGTCCCAGGTTTGCAATGGGGCTAGCTTATGAAACCAAGTCACTAGAAGAGAGCAAATAAACATCGTTTCTGCTATGCTCGGAAGTCCCTGGTTTTCAAGGAAGTATTACTTCTAGCTCATTTTATAGGCATTGGGGTACTTGTATTTGCTGCTTTAAAGTAAAACCAAGGGGGTGCCTGAGTGGCTCAGTCGGTTGAGCGCCCGACTTTGGTTCAGGTCGTGATCTTGCAGTTTGTGAGTTCGAGCCCCGCGTCGGGGTCTGTGCTGACGGCTCAGAGCCTAGAGCTTGCTTCAGATTCTGTCTCCCCTTCTCTTTGCCCCTCCCATGTTCATGCTCTGTCTCTCTCTGTTTCTCAATAATAAACAAATTTTTAAAGTTTAAAAAAAATAAATAAAACCAAGGAAAGACTGCTAACAGGCCACAGGATTGTTGTGCCAGCGGCTGAGACAGATTCCTTTACTTTTAAACTTTCTGACTCTTTGCTAATGAGGCCAAACTTAAAACACATCACAGAAGGGGCGCCTGGGTGGCTCGGTCAGTTAAGCGTCCGACTTCGGCTCAGGTCATGATCTCGTGGTTCGTGAGTTCAAGCCCCTCATCGGGCTCTGTGCTGACAGCTCAGAGCCTGAAGCCTGTTTCCGATTCTGTGTCTCCCTCTCTCTCTCCGACCCTCCCCCGTTCTTGCTCTGTCTCTCTCTGTCTCAAAAATAAATAAACGTTTAAAAAAACACACACACACATCACAGAAGAATGTGGTTTAGTTCATTTTTCTCTCCGTGCCTCTGAGCAGTCCTGCGGCACGTGGCTGCACCGCTGTGGGGGCGGGGCGCTCCAGTGCTCCCTGAGCACCCAGTGGGGAGAGGCGGGATTTGCCAGGGTGAGCCAAGTCTGTTGTGTTTCGTTCCCAGGATCGCCCAAGGCCCACAGAGAGCACTAGTAAATATGTGCTAGACTAATGACTGGTTTATATGGAAGTGTCTGCCTATAGTGGGAGCTGAGTCTGGCTCTATTAGCTTATTAGCTAGAAGGCTTCTTGAAGCCAGGTTACCATCATACCACGTTTGCCAGCCCAGCACACAGTAGGCCCGCAGCAATAGATTTTGACTGAATAAAGAATAGCTTTGTAGCTTCCCAGCAAGCAGTTCAGGACTTTGGACATTTTAAACCTTTGAGAACTATGTAATTCATCCAAGTAGTACGATTATAGTCTAGGAAGGGAGATGAAACCTGGGTCATTAGCCATGAATAGATAAGAGATCAGTCCTAGATCACTCATCTGTGTCTGCCACAGTTATAAAATATATACTAGAAACAGCTCTGTGCATCTCCCTGACTCTGGCTCCTGTTCTAATTCGAAACGGGGATGTTAAGACAGTCTCGAGATCTGGATGGATGTTATCAGCTCAGCGGCCAGATTTGTCATCTGTGTACAAAGACCAGTTGGGCACTCTTTAGGCAGTAAGACTGTAAGCCAGGACAGCTCACCCACAGCTCGCCCTCGCCTCTACCCTGTGCTCTGCCAGACGTGGAGACCAGACTTCGTATCTTCAGTTCAGAGGCCCCAGAGACAGCCACTTTTGGGCATTATTTAATATGGGATATGATTATATTATTTATTGTGGTGGAATGGTTTAAGCCAGTTAAGAGTATACAAAAGAAAAGAAGACTGGCTTGGGAAAATGATGACACTTTTCTTTAATTAATATTTGTCCATACTTATTCTTTAGCAATTCTTTTTTTTTTTTTTAAGTTTTCCATTATTTTTTTTTTCTTGTTTTTTTTTAGTTTATTTATTTATTTTGAGGGAGAAAAAGAGAGAGAGAGAATCCCAAGCAGGCTTTGTGCTGTTAGCACAGAGCCTGATGTGGGGCTTGAACTCACAAACTGAGAGCATGGCCTGAGCCGAAACCAAGAGTTGGACATTTAACCCACTGAGCCATCCAGATGCCCTTTTTCTTTTTAAATTTTCATTTAAATCCGTATCGGTATTGGTTTCAGTATTGCTATTGGTTTCAGGAGTAGAATTCAGTGATTCATCACTCACAACACCCAGTGCTCATCACAAGTGCCCTCCTTGATGTCCATCACCCATCTAGCCCGTCCCCCAGCCACCTCCCTCGGTTTGTTCTCGAGCACCCCTCGGTTTGTTCCCCATTGTTAGGAGTGTCTTATGGTTTGTTTCCATTAGGGACTCTTTTGCAAGTCTGGCGCGCGGTGATGAGGGTGGCTCAGGGTAGGCGGCCCAGACTAAGTGCTTAGTAAGTGTCAGTTGAATTAAACTAAATATTTGTAGAATCTCCCACTAAGGAATGCTACACCTTCACATGTTGTCATTGAAACCCGCCTGTCCCACCCACCACATGGGACAGAAGTCCAGAGTTCCCTGTAAATCGCCAGCTCAAGGGGACAGGGCAAACATTCGTTTGTTCTTGCACTCTTGGGTCTGCTTGTTGGAACGATGACCACCCACCCAGCAGTCAGGCTCACTGAAAACCTGGTTCTGTGCTAGTCCACACTCTAGCCTCTGGCGTCCATAAGGGAGGACGCAGGTCACACGTCGTTCCTGTTGCCCATCGTCCTTCTGTCCACGTCTTGTCACTTGAGAAAGCCCATTGAAATCCAAGTGAGAGGGTCATTGGTAGAAAATCTGAGTTCTTCAAGTAAGTTGTGAGCGTTACAACTTGAACTGTAGGATGTACCGTAAGGCCTTTGTCAGATGGCGTTCACACTCTGGTCTTAGCATTGCACTGAAGGAAATAGAACATCCGCATGTGATGCGGGAATATGATGGCGGCTTCTCTTAGAAACTTAGCACCAGGGTAAGTTTCTGCCCTGATCTCCCAAAACGCAAGGAGAACAGCCTGCTCTGTCTTTCTCTAGAGTATTTCAAGTTTTAATAATTTCAGTGAGACTTCTTCTCGAAATTATCTGCGTCCTTTACCTCCCCCTGGCAAGCTCAGGCTGCTCTTTTCTTAGCACGGGCAGGGCTCGCGGGGCCCCCAGTGGCCCCCGCAGGAAGCAGTGTGCTGAGCAGTCTGCACAAAGGCGCTCGGGGTCGTCCCGGGGAACTGACACCTCGTTGATTTGCAAGACACTCCAAAAAATGGAAGGGAATTAAAATCAACCACTAAGATTCTTTTCTTTCAGGGGGAAAAGGAAAAAGGAGTTCACTGGAATCAGGGACTCTTTCCTTGATCCTCTGTCAGTGTCCATCACACCCCACAGGGAGGCAGGGAATCGCAGCTTGGTGGCACTTAGCAGGGTCATGATTTAATGATACGAGAGTGCCCGTATTCCTCCAGATTCCTCAGACTTTCATAATCAGGGCCAAGGAGAGGAGTATGGGAAATGCTTGTGTTTCCACATCAGAAACAGTGTACGTCCCCATACTGAGTAATAAATTATTTGCCTTTTCAAAATCTTCTGTGTTCTTTTGTTTCTACTGATTCTGTTTTTTTTTTTTTTTTTTTTTTTTTTCTGGAAAGCTATTTATAATATCTGTGATCTTTTTTCTTGTTTCAAATGAAAACGGTTGGAATTGACTCATGATTAGCTGCAGTTTCTGGCTTTATAATTTGTTTTACTCTAGGCAGCCCTTTAGTTAAGTTTAATACAGAACAGGATGACAGTCTTGTAAGTTCTTTTTTGTCAGAATCTGACCCTCTGGAGCAAGAGAGGGAGAGGATTATGGGATTTAGCCCAGAAGGCTTAGAGCCAGGAGATGCCCACATCCTAAGCCCATTCATTATAAGGGTAAACCCATCAAAACAGTAAATTAGAAGTTTCCTAACCATTGTCAAAAACAGACAGGAGAAGCTTCATGAAACAGTTTGAAGGCAAATGTCAAGCAGCCTCCTGTGTTTTTCCCAAAGTCTCAGCCCTTCCTGACGCAGCTGGGTGATTCTGGGAACATGATGTTATTTTCTTGTTGTCTTTGAGGAAATCTTAGCGGTGGAGTTAATTCAGACTCTGAATCTTCTAGCTCCAACACCCCAAGAAAGGCCGTGTTTGCCGGGAGCATGCAGTTGCTGGCCGGAGTTAAGCTGTGCACAGGAAGGACCTTAACCAACCACCCGCACTACGAAGACAACAGCCTGAGAGAGCGGACCAAAGCGGTGAGGGCTCATGGCTTCTGGGGGGCCAGCAGTGGCTTGCTGTCATGTGTATGTTGTCAGGGGCAGTCGGACCTGAAGGCCACAGGCCCTTATCTCCTGAGTCTGCCCTGCCCCCCACATCCATTAAAGGCAACATATATATTCCTCTGGATTAAAATAACAAGAGAAACGGCTTGAGATGTACAGAAAAGACCATTTAAGAACAGAACCCTCAGAGCTTTTGAATTAGGGAAAGAAAAGGAGTAGAGACACGCTAGTAACTTGTTTTACGGACCATTGTGTGTGTGTGTGTGTGTGTGTGTGTGTGTGTATTAGTTGGTAATATAGCTACATAGTTCAAATTTCAAAATAAAAGGGAACTTAGTGAAAAGTCTACATCCCACCCTCTCCCAGCTACTGTCTCCCCTCACAGGAGACAAATGCTTTGTTGTGTATCTTTCCACAGGCATTTTGTGCATATACAAATGTACACACACTGTATTCACATTCTTTCCCCCTCTTTTACAAAAGAACATACTAAATCTTGGTTTCTTTGGCATTTCATATACTTCGCAGCTCATTCCATAGCAGTTATTTTTTTTAACTAGTCACTTCCTTTTTTTTAAATTTTATATTTTAGAGAGTGAGCGTGAGTGGGAGAGAGGGGCAGAGGGAGAGACAGAATCTTAAGTGCAGAACCCAGCACAGAGCTTGATCTCACGACCACGAGATCATAACCTGAGCCGAAATTGAGAGTTGGATGCTCAACTGACTGAGCCACCAGGCGCCCCCCCCCATATCTGTTATTGACAGCATTGTATTTTTGAATCTACAAAAATTTTGTTATGCAGACATAGCATATTTTATTTAACCATTTAGGTTGTTTCCCTGTCTTTTGTAATGATGTAAACAATGTTCCAAATGGTAAACTTGTATGCGTATCACTGTGCACAAATACAAGTGTTTGTTTGTACATCAGATTCTTAGAGATGAACTTGTGGGACAGAAAGTACGGGCATTTGTAATTGAGCTAGACAGATAGTCCTAAGTTGCCCTCTGTACAGATTATACCACATACATTCCAGTCAGCAGTGCAGAGAGGTACCCCTTTCCCCCAGTCCTCTCCAGCAGTGGGCTCAAACTTTTTCATGTTTTATGTCAGTCACTTCATAATCTTAGCGGCTGAAAAGTTGCTGAAAAGTCTTGTTTTGGCAGGAGATTTAACTAGCCTAAAAGCAAATGATTTTTTACTAAGTCCCCTGTTTTTTATGAGAATCATCTGAACCTAGATTCCTACTAAAATGGGGATTTTTCAGTTGGTGCAAGTACCTGAGATCGCCCCAGGTTAGCTGGAGGAAGCAGGGAGGGCACCGGCTCCACAGAACCGGAGTCCAGGCGGGAGGTGGCTGGTGCGGCTCAGACTTGGCAGAAGGTGCAGAAGGGACATGTCAGGCACACGGGGGCTCCTCCTCGCCCCCCCCCCCTCCGATATCCAGCCCTTGTCTAGGGACTGAGTTTTGTGCTCTAACCAAACACATCCTTAAGGTCCTGGTGCCCTTCTTCAGTCATGACCTTCAAATCCTGGGAATGGCTTTGGTGTGAGGCCGCTGCTAAACTACAGCGAGGATGGCCTCTGGCTTCAAGTCACAGAAGGAGACCACCTCCTGGCATTTCACCTATCGGTACAGGCACGCTGGCCCTCAGGGCCCAGTCTCTTTGGTCAGAAACGCGTCATTAGACATCAGTGTGCAGGGAAGGAGTCGGCACCCCTGTCCGTCCCCCCGCCCACATGCACACACGTGCGCACACACACACACACACACACACACACACTCTGCAGTCACTTAAGGTATGTGACGCTGGTGATGAACAGGGAGGAGGCACCTCCCACTGAACTGCCACTGGTGCTGCAGGTTGTTCGTGCTCCAGGAAGCGTGAGAGCGAAGCACGGGGTCTCCTGGTCAAGCCGGGGGCAGCCTAGCACCGAGGACCCTATGGCGGTGCTCTTCTCCAACTGCCATTGTCAGAAGCTGAGGATCCTTACAAGTAGAGGTGCCCCCAAGCTGTACCGTCATGCCTGATGGACCTTTTCGTGCAAAGAACCCTTTTTTAAACGTAGAGATTGTGTCTTCTTTACTCCACTGTTTATTTACCTCAGGGAAGCATCCTTAGAACAGGCATCTACGGATACATAGCTCCCAACAATACATTCTAAATCCAGATCTGTTTGGTGTCTAAAGCCCAATGTATTCAGCATGACTCACTCTCTTCTTCCCAAAGCTGAGTGATTGTGACTTGCATTCTTTTGGGAATTTCCCCCACACAACCCAGGACTGCGGAGGAGGGAGTGGCCTGCACGGGAAGAGGTCGGGGAACTGGGTGTCGGGTCTTAGCCATAACCCCTGTGGGACGTCACCTTATTAGATACTCGTCCACTGACTTCCTGGCAGTTGGGTGGTATTTTTCGCTATTCCACTCTCATCTCGTTTCGCAGGTTTATCAGATCTACGCAAAGAGGTCTCCGGAGGACGTGCACGCCCTCCTGAGGTCCTTCGGCGCTGACTATGTCATCCTGGAAGACAGCATCTGCTACGAGCGAAGACACCAGCGGGGCTGCCGGCTGCGGGACCTGCTGGACATCGCCAACGGGCACGTAAGCGTGTCCCCTCGCCCCGTGCGGGGCTCCCGGAGTGTTGGGGGGGGGGGGTCCAGTCTCACTCTCTGTACGTTAGAGAATGATGTCGGGAATCAGCTCACCATCTTCACAGCATCCCACACAATTCCCGGCTCTGGCGCATCAGTGACAGCCGTGCGGGCCGGGCCAGGGGACAGATAGGGGGGTTCAGACCCCAACTTCTCGTTAAATAGAACAACTCTGTCTTTAGCTGATTCGTATCATGAGGCTATGTATAAAACTCATTTTTAAAGGTTTTGCCGTTAAAAGCAGAACCCTCTTAACACCACTGCCCCAGAGCATTGTTTTGGCTGGCACGTGAATATGACCGTGACAGCAGGGCCCCCATCTCCCCTTCCAGGCACCGCTCCCGCCAGTGTCCCCTTTGCCCACTGGCACCATGCCACCAAGATGGCTTTCTGCGGCCAAGTCTTCCAGAGCAGAAGAACAAGCTATTGCTCCCTCCAGCCTTCTGAGAAAAATGTTCTCGGACCTATGCCAGGCCTCAGATTAGCACAAGCAGAAGCTTTTCACCCTGTAGAGGTGCTGTAATTATTTGGTATAAAAGCTGATAGATATTTAAGAAACAAGTGAGGGAAGAAAAACTTGACTGTGCAGATTTTGAGATTCAGGACACTTAAGATCTCCTCTCTCAGCAAATCTCAAGTCTGTGGTATTATTGACTGTTCTCCCCATGCTGTACAGTCGGGCCTCAGAACTCATTCACCTTGTAACTGCAGGTTTGTTCCTTTAAGGAACATGAATTTTTTTTTAATTTTTTTTTTTTAAACGCTTATTTATTTTTGAGACAGAGAGAGACAGAGCATGAACAGGGGAGGGGCAGAGAGAGAGGGAGACACAGAATCTGAAACAGGCTCCAGGCTCCGAGCTGTCAGCACAGAGCCCAACGCGGGGCTCGACGGCCCATGAGATCATGACCTGAGCCGAAGTCGGACGCTTAACCGACCAAGCCACCCAGGCGCCCCGGAACATGGATGTTTTAATTAACTTGATGGTGGTGATCATTTGACCATGTCCATGTGTATCAGATCATCATGAATATATACAGTTTTGTCTGTCAGCTATGCCTCGGTAAAGCTTGGCAGGGGGTGGCGGGGACAAACATGAGATTCAGATTTTTGCCGGAGGAAAGTAACTGTCCCTAACCATCTTGAATTCACAGGAGGTAAAGACTAAAGACGCGCATTTAAATCTTGATTTGTGTGTAACTTTTTCTAACGAGGCCACCTACTGAGTTGGAGGATTTCCTCTGGTCATAGTCATTCTTCTCAGTTTTTTATTCTTGTGAGAGCCACAGCGTGTTACATTCCTAAGAACAAGGGGACCCAAGTTCTGCTTCTGGCTTTGCCATTAGAGGGGATGCTCCTGTGGCAGAACTCCCCTCTCCAGCTGTGGTTTACACTTCCGCAGGGGAAAGAGGTGGGCCACATCGTCTCGAAACAGCCACTGACATTGAAATTGGACGATTTACGCTCACCTAACGTACCACTCTCAGAGGAGCCCCGTCACCTGTTCCTTCTTCTCTTCTCAATATAATTATTTTTTTCCCAAATTGTATTCGGTTTTGTTTTGGCTTTAGATGATGGATGGCCCAGGAGAGAACGATCCTGATTTGAAACTCGCAGGCCACCCTCGCTTCTGCGAAGAGATAAAGAGAAACCTGCCGCCCTACACGGCATACTTCACCAGAGTGTTCCAGAACAAAACGTTCCATGTTTACAAGCTCTCTAGAAACAAGTAGCCGAGCTCTTCAGTCAATCTCTATTTTTGATATGTGAAACTCCATCCTAATGAAACTCAACAGGTAACATTTCATCTGTCGTTAGGTAGCCTGTACCACAAAGCTGTGATATAAGTAAGTTGTAGGGATGTTTACACAAGCGTTACCGTCCTGGGAAGTATCTCACACAAGCTTCAGTCTTTTTTATCTTGTTTCATTAATGTTCTGTAGCCTAAACATTCTCCACTTTCTAAGAGTGGTCTGGAAGTTTTGCTGGTGGGGAGAACAGGAAGTGTTCCACGGGAGCCTGGACAGACACCCCTCTTGTTGGAAATCAAGAGGCTCTTCAGGATTTGACTGAGCTGATTGACTTCAGACAGCTACGATTGAATTGAATCAACGGGATGCATAACGCAATTCTTTAATGTCGTTTCCCTAGCAAAGAACACCTGGTGGGTTTTTAAAAGCCCTCGATCGCCCTGTTTCACCTAAAAACTTTTATAATGTTTTCCGACTGTCATGCTTTTAATATTTTTTTTTAATCACGTTGGGTCTTTGTATATATACCTAAAACCTTGTGTTGTGCCGTGTCTGAAATGTAATGTTTCGCACTTCAGCGTATGCATCCTGTCTGTGTGTGTCTGTCTGTGTCTGTATGCGCATGTGGGTGCATGTTTTAATGCCGGATACAGAAAAGTGTGGCAAATTCCTTATTGTAAGTCCTTAAAGGAGCAAAAATGTTACGTAGCCAAGCAGAATTTGTTACTGTTTAGTGTTATTTTAAAACCTATTGATACTACTTAACCTATCCTGCAAGTAAGAAAATTTTTCTTCATTTCTTACTCATTTAAATTTACTGGGTTTGCAAAATTTTGTAAACTTTTTGTTTTTAGCCTTTGTATTTTTTACAGCATAGAACCTTGCAAAGTCTGAATATTTTTAAAAGGTTATATCTTAACTAATTCACTAATACAATATTTTTGGCAGAGAGCATTTTCATACCAAATTTGATTTGTGGTCTCCAATCTTGCTGTGAGGGCCCAGGTAGTGTGATTCTTTTTCTTACTCAAAGGTAACCAAGTGCCTCTAAGTCATGCTTATTTGTAAACAACAAAGAGATTATGTATACCTGTTCAAAAATTTTTTGATAATTGCTTTTATAATTAATTTCTAATGATGGGGACATGTAAAAGTTGCTGATAAAAGCATATTGCATGTTTAATTAAATCAAGATGGCTAATGAAATTAACTTTCTCCCCTGTACTTGCCAGTTGGAAATGATTTAAAGGTTTCTCCTTGCAGTTGTATTGAAGTAAATTACCCTCGGCATCAAGATAGATCTATCGCATGTTTAAATGATGTTCTATTGAGTTACTATTATTAAACAGTATTCAAAAAGAAATTTTACACTGTCATGTTGGACTCAAGGATACTCAGCTTTTTTAATCAAAACTTATTTAAATAAAAAAAATGACACTGGCTGGGTTACTAAATTATGCAGCTGAAACTCCTGAATTATGTCTTTCCTGTATCCCTTAATAAGGTTGGAGACCACTGCAGTTTAGGATAATACAATAATAAAACACTTTAATCAGTACTAAAACTTTAATTAAGCCAGTAATGATGCATGCCCGGTGTGGCTGACAGCATGGGTCAGTACATCCTTCAGCGAGTGCCTTACTCTTAATTGAAAGGAAGCACATGTAAGGTACATGTTAGACTATGTAGTTTTGTTTTTAAAGTCCTCTGTTACCTTCCAGATATGTTTCAGTTTTATTTTAAATGTTTCTATATGCGTTCATCTAAGCATTTGGGTATGTGCAGTTTCAGTATAAGAAACACGTACTTCAATTTTTATGCTTCTCCTCACCGCCGTGATGGCACACAGTAATCTTTTTCTCACAGTCTACGTGCCATTGTTGCCAAAACATAGTGTTCAGTCTTCTGTGAAAAAAAATAAAGTGCCAAAAAAAAAAAAAAAAAAAAGGTCTTGCAAGACAGAATCCATACATATGCTCTTTCCAAGACACTGTGACCTTGTAGAGTTGACATTTTTATGTCCTGATGACCAAATCTGCCAACAAATCATGTTAAATCTTCTTAGTGCTCATCAGTTGTCTCTTTTATGACCTTCTCGTTGGAGTCCACGGGAGGAAAGAGGAAAAGTGACTGACTCCTGGCTCTCTACCAGGCCAAAGCACGTCACCTGGGGCCGTCCTCGCTCCCCGCCGTGCAGATCTCAGTGGCTCTGTTAATATTTGGTAATAGCCTCATACTGTGGCTGGTGTTCATGGGTAGAATAACCACTTGATCTTGCTTCGGAGTTAGCATTCGGAAGAACGTCTACGTACAATAAGTGCTCTTAATCATCCTCTACTTAACGTGACTCACCGGACTCCCCGACGGACTCCATCCCTCCCGTAAGCTGACTGCCCAGGCTGCTGCCCAGTGTCCGCCCACGGCATGTGCTCCGTCCCGTGAGCTCTGTGCCCGTACGCAGCTTCTCTGCAAGTTCTACTTCCTGCTGTGAGTACACAGTTCAACACAAACCTAGGAGATACGGGTGTGGAAAAGAAAGGGTTATTTCTGTGAAATTTAACTTGAATGCTTTGGTAAGATTTGATAAAGGTTGAGTTGCTAGTCAAAATTGCTCTTAAATACATTAGGCATGGTTGGAAAAATTATAAAATATTGGGAAAACGTAAAATTCAAGGACATTTCTAAGCTTAGGTTGCTTTATCGATTTAAGTACTTATTCCACCTTTAAAAATATCTAGACTGATCAGAAGGTGTTAAATGTACCCAAATCATATTGGTGTGATTTATTCAAGAATAGAGCTGCAGTCGTTGAACCCCTATTGCAAAGGAAAGGCCTTGGCTTCCCAGCAGAAGGTTAGTAAATGAGTGGACAATTACACATTTAAAATGATGATTCCCTGCATAAATCTACTTACTTCATTAAATGACTGATCCTGATCACAGTGGCTAACACAGATTCTACTATAGTTGAAAGGTTACAGTCACTTTTATTACAGACTTAAAAAATAGGGATTAATTTCAGATATATTAGCCAGAAGCATAATTAGGTGTTTATCTAGGCCATTTGTTGTCCACTTAAAGATGATTTTCTTGAACTTTGTGAGGTCAACCAGATGTGCGTGTGTGCGTGTGCGTGTGTGTGTTTGGGGCAGGTGCCGCCAGATGGCAAAGACATGCGTAATATTTCATCCAGTCTGCATCTTTACTTCATGATTAACTAAAAATGTTTATTCTGATTCCATATGAACTTAGTTTAAGATGTACCAGTTTTAGCTCATCTTTGGCCAAAACCTCCCTGAGTTAACATAGAAATATTCCTTTTTTTTTTAAATTTCATTCAAACCTTGGGATTGTTAGGAAGATATTAAAATGTTCTCAGATCACGTATGTTGGTTAGTATTCTCCCAAAGGCTTTATATATGACAACCTTTTGGCCTAGAAGAGAGTGCTTATCTGCTGATGGAAAAAAGCTTTTAAGATGAGAGTGTCTTGCTGTGTTGTGGCAATTGATTTTCTGTATTTAACATCCTAAGGGTAAAATCTTACAAAGAGCCTTTATAATTTGTTGTACTGAGTTGTACGGAGATTATATACTAAATAAAGCTCTTTTAAAATACACAAGATGAGTGTTTTTCCTTTCTTTGAAGGTCAGAAACCAAGGAACCAGCTTATTGAAGTGTATTAAATATATGCTAAATGGAGTCTAGTCACTGGACGATGTGGCAAGGTCTCGACTGGACTTGCTAATGTGGAAGGAGTTTATTTTTTCATGGAATTTGGTTTCATAGCTGCTTACTTGTTTTACTTGAACCTCAGGGTTATAGTTTAGATTTCTAAAGAGAAGGCTGCTGTCAGCAGAATTTATCCTCAAAGAGATAAATGCTGTTTGTTTTCATTTTTGAATCACGTGTACTTCTTGATTAAATTGTCAATCTTTAGTAATTCGGGAAGATTGGTGGTAGTCCATTTTGGTCAGAGTTTATAGACAACAAATGTGCTTGACTGTTACACTGTCCAGAGCAGATACTGAAATTCCAAACAAATAGAGAGGCCAGTACACTTCCAAATAGAAGAAACTGTCAGTGGGGCCTCAAATACTCTGTGCTGACTCTTAGAAAGCTCTTAAGCTATTGAGTACACCCCGTGGGAATGGCCTCTAGCACCGGAAGTGCTACCAACGGTACAGATAAGTGAGAGACTCAGGATCCGAGTGAACGGAGCAAGTGTAATGTTGGCACGTGACACCAGGCACGCAGCAGTCGAAATGCTGTTTCTCTCGCCTCTTCTTTCAAAAGCGGTATCTGAAACTCATCTCAAACCTTTTCATCTAATTTAATACTTAGCCATTTGCTTTATAGGATTGTTTTTCAAAGTGCAGATAGAACTATAGTGTAATGTGAAATCAGCTTAGTGGGTTGCAACCAGCATCAGAAGCTTGAGAGAAAGAAAAGAAAGGGAGAGGAGAAGGGGAAGGCACAGTCCATGTGGAAAGTGTAAGGACTGCTTTGTGAAGTAGTTGTTTGTTTTTTTAATTTTCTTAACGTTTATATATTTTTGAGAGAGAGACAAAGTGCGAGCGGGGGAGGAGCAGAGAGAGAGGGAGACACAGACTACAAAGCAGGCTCCAGGCTCTGAGCTGTCAGCACAGAGCCCAATCTGGGGCTTGAACCCATGAACCGCGAGGTCACGACCCGAGCTGAAGTCGGACGCTTAACCGACTGAGCCACCCAGGAGCCCCAGTAGTTGTTTGTTACATGTGAAAGCATTATTGTACTGAGGTGCCAAATAAAATGTATTTCTTACTGATTGAAAGCCACACCCTTACAGCACAGAGTAATCTGAGAGGATTGCATCTTGAATTTGGCTCTGTCCTTGAATTTGGCTCTGTCCTTGTCCCCCCAACTCTAGTAAACCCTTCGAACAGTGATGATATTGAAGAAGTATTATATATTTTTAGGTGTGAAATGGACATTGTTATTTTCTGAAAGTCCTTATCTTTTAGAATATATGCAGCCATACCTTGGAGATACTCTGGGTTGGGGTCCAGACCACCACAATAAAGTGAACATTGCAATAAAGCAAGTCAAATAAATTTTTTGGTTTCCTACTGCATATAAATGTTAAGTTTACATCGTACTGTAGTCTACTAAATGTGCAACAGTATTATGTCTAAGAAGGCAGTGCAATCTGAACTTTCATCAAGTCCTACTCATTGATCACAGATCATTATAAAAAATACGATGAAAAGTTTTTAATATTGCAAGAATTATCAACGTGACACAGAGACACAAAGTGAGCAAATGCTGTTGGAAAAATGGTGCCAATAGAATTGCCCAAAGCAGGGTTGCCACAAACCTTCAATTTGTTAAAAAAAAAAAAAAAAAAAAAAGTATCTGCAAAGTGCAATAAAGCAAGCTCAATAAAATGAGGTGGGCCTATACTCAAATATTCACAGATTGAAAAGACTAATAAACACCTGGTAAATCTGATTAAGAAAGATAAAAAATATATGATTTAAGAATGTGAAAGGAGGGGCACCTGGGTGGCTCAGTTAAGTGACTCTTGGGTTCCAGCTCAGGTCATGATCTCAAGGTTCATACGGTCCATGAGATCGAACCCCACATCAGGCCCTGTGCTGACAGCGCAGAGCCTGCTTGAGATTCTCTCCCTCCCTCTCTCCCTGCCCCTCCCCGGCTCTTGCTCTCTCAAAAGTAAATACACATTAAAAAAAAAAAAAAAATGTGTAAGAAGATACAATCCCAGAATCAGAACTGTAAAAGAATTATATGAAATAATGTCTGCAATTCTGTGGCAAAAAATGAATCGGTAGCAGAATTACTTGAATTACTGTAGTGGCAGGAGGCCAGGAGCTCCTGGAGGCCACATCTCTTCATTCAGTTTACACATGGCTGGTTTCCTCTGAGGCCTTTCACTTGAGTAAATCACACCCCCCCAGGATAATCCCCACTTCTATTAAAATCAACGGACTTGGGACCTGAATTACATCATCAGCAAACTCCCTTCATTTTTGCCATACAGTGTAACACAATCATGAGAATGACATCCATCATAGTCACAGGACCCACTCCTCTTCAAGGGGAGGAGATTATATAGAGCATGTTACCGGGGGGAGCGGGGGGAATGTTGGGGGCCATCTTAGGATGCTGCCTACCAGAAAGTTAAAAAGAAAACTAGGGTCTAGCCAAAACTGAGCATTTGATAGCACCTAACCCAGGACTACAAACTTATGAGAAGGGAGGCACACAGGGGAGTGCCAATCTCACCCTGGCTTTCTTCCTTGGAGTCTTTCAAGCCATGGCACGAGGAAATGGAGCTCAAGCAGAGAGTGGCAAATGGATTGGAGTTCACAGCTAAGATGGCTGGGATCTGGTGGGATTTGGTAGGAGCTGGAGGAGCAGGGCACCAGGGAGGAGGGAGTTGCAGGAAAAAAAAAAAAAATCCGAGAAGTTCCCTTCAGGTCCTCCGGTAATTCCTAACCTTCACATGTGTGGCTTAGCAGAGAAGCTGAACAGAGGTTTCAGAGGTTCCACGGTGCTGAGGAAACATTAGAATTGTGGTCCAACCAGTGTGGAGAGATTATGGTGAACCTCTCTAGCCAGTGAACTGACACACCAGAAAGGCTATACCTTACCCTAGGAATAGAAGCTGTTATCCTGCCTGTCAAAAGCAAATGTAAGACAGCCTTGAAGGGTGATAAGCTAATCACCTCAAGTTATCTCTATGTTTCCAAATATATAATATATAGCACTCAATCAAAAACAACAAGGAATATGTGCTTTGCAGATACTGTCTGATTTCGGCTCAGGTCATGATCTCATGGTTTATGAATTCGAGCCCCACATCAGGCTCCCTGTTGTCAGCACAGAGACTGCTCTGGTCATCTGTCCCCCTTTCTCTCTGCCCCTCCCCCACTAGCACTCTCTCTCCCAAAAATAAACATTAAAAAACATTATAAAAAAACAGGAATAATAAAAAAACAAGACAAACAATTGAAATAGAAACAGCCACAGTCTAATCAGATATTGGAGATTAAAGCACAGACTGTAAAATAACTACAACTTACTATATTTAAGAAATTAAATGACAGAATTGAGGTGAACTGAAAACCATGAAAAAATAACAAAATGGAAATACTAAAACTGAAAAGCGTAATAAATTGGAGCATCTGGGTGGTTCAGTCAGTGAAGCATCTGACTTTGGCTCAGGTCATGAGCTGGTTCATGAGTTCAAGTCCCGCATGGGACCCTGCACTGACAGAGCTGAGCCTGCTTGGGATTCTCTCTCTCTCCCTCTCTCTCTCTCTGCCCCTCCCACACTTTTGCATGTGCACTCTCTCTCAAATAAACTTTGAAAAAAGTAATAAGTTAATCAGTAATAGCAAATTAGATGCAGCCGAAGAGAGAATTGATCAACTGGACAATAGGTTAGAAGAAAATATGCAGACCAAAGCCTGGGAGGAAAAGATGAAAATGGAAAGAGCATGAGTTGTATTAGAGCATGTCACTTTATCCTGGAAGTGTAACCGAAGTCCCACAAGGGAAGGAAAGAGAATGGATCTATATGACTTTGGGCAAGCTACTTATACTCAGCTCCAGTTTCTTTTTTTTTGCAAATGCAAGTGCAGTAATAATCTACAAATGGGGTTCAATGAGTGGATTGAATGAGCTAACACTTAAAACACTAGGCCCAATACTTTGCCCGTGGTAAGTACAGTAGTGGGAGCCATAGGATATCATCATTGTCCTCCTTATCATCAAAATTAGAACGTCAAGGAAAACTGAAGAGCAAACTTATATGAGTCATACAGATACTAAAGGGCCCTTAGTAATTTTATGTGAACTGTTCTTGCTGTAGAAAAGATATTAAAAAATAAATAAAACCCTTTACAGGCTTAGAAGATTAACAAGAACAGTTTGTCAGGAAACCAACTTCTCAGTAATCTTTCAGGTATGTATTTACATCACAAAGAGAGATGTGTCTGTGTCTGCGTGTGTATATGGGGGGGGGGGGGGGCGGGGAAGCCATGGACAAAGACTAAAGCTGTTGACTGAATGGTTTTGGAAGAGACGTTATCATTGTTGAAGATAAATGTCAAAACCCTGCCAAGATACACATATAAAGAACGTAGAAGCATCTGATCTGCTTTAGGGAAGAGAAAGAATAAAATAACGTGATTTCAGGGCTGGCACAGTAATTAGAGCAGCAGTGTGCTAATTAGGGCTCATACATTTAATGAAACTATTAGCATTTCCTCCTGTGAGAAAAGGCGGATTTTCTTCCCCAGGAAATGACACCTGTAAACAATTATCTCTCTTATCATTGCTATTAAGATTATTTACATAAGTTGTGCTCATTTAGCATTCACTGCTGTTAATTATTTTTTTTACAACACCTGATCTCATAGTAGATTCCCTCTGGCTAGAGAAGTACTTTGGGATTATTGATAATTAATGGTGTAGGACAAATAGTTAAGACCATTATAGGGGACCTACCGTCCAATTATTTTGCTCTTTGTGGGCAGCATTTTTGTTTCTTTAATACAGTATGTTTCAGAATCTGAGTATCTGTAAGAGCCTGGTGAATGACAAACATCACAAACACAACCCTCCCTGTGTCATTCAGCTCAGCGATTCCTTCCAGGAGAACTTACAGAGCACCTACTCTACAGAAGGGTGAGACCGGAGAATAGGAAAGGCCCTGGCTATAAACACAAATTTTAAAATTTCTGTCATTGTATTGAATACAAATGTTGTGGTGACGTGTTTTGACAGAGTTCTAAAAACTCCTCTAAGAGAAAAAGAAAGGATGTGCCAGTTAGGAATTTTCACGTTGGGAGTTCCAGAATACCTAACTCAAATTGGTTAAAATCATAAAAGGATTTATTAGCATGTTTCACTATTTTTTTAGGCCTTCAGGTGAGACTTAATCTAATGTCCGACTGACTGAATTCATTCACGCGATATTTATTGAGACCTCTAGGCCCTGGGAACACATCAGTGTACAAGAGAGACAAGGTCCATAGGCTCATTGAACTCACGTTTTAGTGGAGGATACAGACAACAAACACATAAGAAAACGCCAAATGTTTGAAGGGAATTAAAATAAGGCACTGTGACAGAGTGTAACTCAGTGGTTACTTGGTTCTAAGTGCTCAGAAAGCCTTCCCGACCTTTGGGCTCTAAGCTGACTGGCAAGAAGGACGTCGCCATGCTAAAACCCGAGGGGAGAAGGGTTGCAAGTAAGTGGGAGGAGCTTGGTGCAATTAAGGGTCAGAAATAAGAATATGGGGAAGGGAGAGAGGAGTCGAAGTATGCAGAAGTCAGACCACGTGTGCCTCAGTAAATAGGTTGAATTTTACTCCAAATGCGATAGAACAACACATTTTGGAGGATTTTGAGCAGAGTAGTGGCATTATTTATGTTTCATAAAACATGGCGGTGGATGCTGTATTCATTCATTTTCTATTGCTGCCATATCAAATACCAAAAGCTCCTGTGCTAAGACATTACAGATATATTGTCTCTCCGTCTCGTAGCCAGAAGTCAGCATGGCTCAGCTGTGTCTCTGCCCGGAGTCTTATGAGGAGGAAAACTAGCCCCGCTCTGAGGACTGGGGGGATGAGTCTACTTCCAGCCTCATTCAGGTCACTGGCAGAACTCAGTTCTAGGTGTTTGTGGAGCCAAGGTTCTCGTTTCTTTGCTGTCTCTCAGCTGGGGACCATCCTTAGTTCCTAGAAGCCTTCCCGGGGTCCTGGCACACAGCCCTCGACCTCTCAGACCAGCAACAGGGATCGGGTACCCACCTGCTGCACCTCTCCTTACCCCCCCCCCCACCCCGCTGTATCTTTTTAAGTACAGCTGGGAGAAGTTCTCCACTTTTAAGGGCATGTAGCATTAGATTGGACCCACCAACAAAGACGGGGTGATCTCCTCATCTCAAGGTTTGTAACCTTTGTCACATCTGCAAAGACCCTTCTCCCAAGTAACATGACAGAGTCACAGGTTCTGGAGATTCGGAAGTGGAGATTGGGGACGGGGACAGATTCAGCCTCCCACAGATGCTGTGTGGAAATTAGACTTGGGTGGGCAGAGGTAAGATTGCATTAAGGGTCTCTCAGTCATCCAAGTAAAAGGTTATGGTTTGGGGAGCAGAATGGTAGGGGCGGAGAAGGAAGAGAACCAGGGTTGATAGAACTTGCTAGAGGGTTATACACTGGGAATAAGGGAAAGTGAGATCAAGGGTAACACCTCGATTTGTTTTAACTTGGGTAACTGGGTATATGATGGTAGTGCCTTTTCTTGAGATGGAGAGGATTGGCCTGGGAGTCATTGGTGTTCAACAAGTATTTCTGGTTCTCTCTTCCTTCCTCTTTCTGGTTGAATGTGAACTTATGACTAGTTCTGGCCAATGAGATGTGTCACTTCTGGTCAGAATGGCTCAAAATCCTCAAGATTCTTTCTCTCCCAGATGGTGGCTGCTTCTCCATCAGCCTGGGTCCTGGAGGAAGGGTGACGTGGAACAGAGAACTTCCTGCTAACTTGCATTCAACATGCAATTTAAACATTAACCTCTGTTTTAAGTAACTGAGATTCAAGACTGTTTGTTATTGTACCTCAACCTTGCTTATCCTGACCTAACATATGGAGGAGGAGCCGGCCTTTTTACAGGAACAGGAATCAAGTGTTATGAATTTGCATGTTAAACTTGAGATGTTGGGGCGCTGGGTGGCTCAGTCAGTTGGTTCCATCAAGTACCCCCGTTACCCTTCCGATAAATTGCTTCTTTGACTCTTGATTTTGACTCACGTCGTGATCCCAGGTTCATGGGATCGAGCCCCACATCGGGCCCTGCACTGACCGTGGCGTCAGCTTAGGATTCTCTCTCCCCCTCTCTCTCTCCCCTTGCCCTTTTTCCCTTCTCTCTCACTCTCTCAAAATTAAAAGAAGAAGAAAGGTGAGATGCTTAATCAACAGTGTGTCCAGGACGTGTGTGTGTCTCTGCCCAGTTCACTGCTCTGCTTCAGTGAGTATTAACATACTCCCTCCATTCTCATAGACTTGTTCCTGTTTCTAGAATAGCTGCCAGCTGCTCTCAAGGTCTATATGCTCCATGGTCCGGGTTCAGAGGGGAGAGAGCGTACTTCCCAGATAACTCAAAGGTCTCAGAGAATCTTTCTGACGTGACCTCCTTCATGTGTCCACCTTACGGCCAATCACTAAGACCACGAGGATGAGTTATGTTGACAATTTAGGCCAATTTCTCCCTCTGGAGTTGAATGTGAGGCCAACCCCATGTAAACCACATGGCTAGGAAAACCAGAGTATTATTGGGAACAGAGAAGGTGGGAATTGATGCTGGAAATGCACGTCCCATTTTCAAGTTCCTGTTACAGGTCTGGCACCATCCTTGGTACTTTGCATGTATCATTTTGTTGGTAATCCCATCCTTCATGGAATCCATGTGAACACTGGTAATCTCAGCCAAAATTGACAGAGATGCCATGCACGTAGCCTTTATTCGCCCACAGATTTATCTTGACAAGCTCAAGGTAGAAGCTGTGAAAATAAGTAATTTTTCTCCCACTGTCATGACTGTAACAGCCCTATGGAGACCCTGCAAACCCAGGGCCTGCCCGTCTGTAGCAAGTGTGTGTTGCCTGCATGGCCCATATCTCCTTCCCAAAGAGTTTGTCCCCTCAGCCTCTGCCTAATAGGCAAGAGACCACATTCGTGATCCCTGCCCACAGCTGTCTTCCCCAAAGAATCTTAGCCAGATTCTTCTTTTGGCCTTTCGCATAAGACTTAAGGACCCTGATCACTCTCTGGTGGCGACATGCATTACCAAATCACAAGACTGGAGCAGCTGTGTGCATGCCAAAGCAAACAAAGCCAGCCTGCTGAATGCGAGAAGCAGACACAAAGAAGTAGTGAGAAGAAGCCATGTGTCGTTCCCTACCCACCCCCCAGAAGAAAGAGAACTCCAAAGTTGCACACTCCCAGCACCTACTCACATCCCCTTCTGAGGCTGGCCTCCCTCACTGTTCCTGGGTTCCGTGAAGCACCCGTTACCTTTCCAATACACTATTTCTTTGACTTGACCTAGTGTGAGTGTCCATTCTTTATAACCAAATGATCCCTGATGAAGACACTAATGAAGGCCAAGAGGTCTCACGAGTCTGGTTTTCTTGAGGCAGGCATCTTTTTTTCATGTTCTTTATTCTCATAACACCCTTTCCACCTGTTTCTCATGGCACTTACCACCCTGAATGCTGGTCAATTACACGCGTTTCTACCCTTCTCCCTGTGCTGTCAACTTCCTGAGGACAGGGCTATTTCTTTTTCATCTTCAAGTTCCCAATGGACGCTTAGAACGAGTGTGTCATAAAGGTTTGTTGCATTGGATTCTGCGGTGGAGGTAAGGGTCATCTGATTAAATAATATTCAGTGAGCTATAGTCAGCCGACTCCTCCCAGGGAGAGAAACGGAATGAGAGCATGAGCCATGATGCCTGGCAAGCTAACTTTCCTTTTTCGCTACCACCTGAAGAAACTGATCCACCATACGTTCCAAGAGGATTGTACGACATGGAAGTTCCACTCAAAAATTATCCAGGCATTCAAGCCAACAGTCGGCAAAAATAACCAACCCTGCTGGTGACAGCCTATCTATCCACTTAAATAGGAGATCTATTATGTCATGATTGGGTGCACGGCTCTAATATTTATTAATTAGGCCAAATTTAATTTTTATATTTTATATACTTATATATACTTATATAATTACTTATTTCTTTATTATTTCTTATTTGTGGTCAGTTGTTGAGAAAGGTGTTAGAAGCTCCCATTGTGATTATGGATTTGCATATTTCTTGGCTTAGTCCCATTAATTTGCTTTATACGTCTTGAAGCAAAGCTATTGGATACATTAAGATTTAGAATTGCTATTACTTAATGGTGGACAAACCTCTTTAACATTGTGAAATGCTCCACTTAATGTCTGAGGAGTGCTTACTGCCTTAGCTCACTTGGTCTGACATTAGCAGAGCCATACCAGTAGTCTGCATGTAGAAATATACATATTTCTACCCTTCTTCCTGGAACTCTTCTGTATTCCTATATTTGTGGTATGTCTCATAAACATGTAGCTGGAGGGGATCTCCATTCTGATTATTTTTTCCCTTTAATAGGAGTGGTAGGTCTGTTTAGATTTTAATGTAATCATGGATTGATACATTGGGGGTACCAACTTTGATCACTTAATTAAGGTTGCCCAATTACTTACTATATAGTTATTAATTACAAGAGGATCAGTAGTTAAGTGGTGTGTGGAGACAGATTTTGAGATCAAAACCCCTGTGCTTCGCCAAGCCCCGCTCCTCCTACTAGATTTACCACCCATCACTGATCTTATTACTGCCATGTTCACATTCTCCCAGATTTGAACAGTGGGAGTCCTTCAAGCTGGCTCTCGTGTCTTTTTTACATCATTTATCTTAGCCTTTCCTCTCTTTCCGGTACAAGACCTCCCATGCTTATTTCGTATGTTCCTTTCTCTAGCCCTGTAATCAACCATTTCTCCAAGAAGCCCTCACCATTTTAGTGGGAAATAATATTTAGAAATCGAAATCTGAATGCTAGATGGCTCACTGCTATGAAGTGTCCTGGGGTTCTAGGCATCTTGGTGGACGATGTGAGGAAATTGACAGAGACATACATCCAAGCACAAGAACATTTGTATACGTGTATGCATCCACATGGATACATACATGCATATACACACACATATGCACACACCTAAGTTTGCGTTGATGCAACTCCACAAGATTCTTCCTTGACTTCTCTAAATAAAAAATCTCTATTTGTATCTCCCTATTTCCACATCAGGAACCCTGGCTCCCAATACTATCAATTCAAAATCACACAAAATAGGGGCACCTGGCTGGCTCAGCACAGCAGATGACTCTTGATCTCAGGGTCATGAGTTCGAGCCCCATGTTGGGTGTAGAGACTACTTTAAAAAATTTTTGGTGGTGGGGGGCTCAGTTGGGTGTCTGACTCTTCATTTTGGCTGAGGTCATAATCCCAGGATCGTGGGATCAAGCCCCGCATCAGGCTCTGTGCTCAGCAGCGTGGAGCCCACTTGAGATTCTCTCTCTTTCCCTCTGCCCCTCTCTCCCACTCGTGCTCTCTCTCTCTCTCTAAAATAGAAAAAAATATTTTTAATGTCTTTTTTAAAAAGTCACAAAATAGTTTCATAATTGCTATCCTTATAAATCATTATGAAAATCACACCTACTAGGGGCACCTGGGTGGCTCAGTCAGTTGAGCGTCCGACTTCGGCTCAGGTCGTGATCTCACAGTTTGTGGGTTCGAGCCCTATATCGGGCTCTGTGCTGACCGCTTGCTAGGCGCCTGGAGCCTGCTTCAGATTCTGTGTCTCCTTCTCTCTCCGCCCCTCCCCCGCTCACGCTTTGTCTCACTCTGTTTCTCAAAAATAAATAAATGTAAAAAAAAAAAAAAAGATCACACCTACTCAAAAGAGTTCAATATTTTGCATTTCTTTTTTTTTTAAAGTTTACTTATTTATTTTTCAGAGAGAGAGAGAGAGAGAGAACACAGCAGGGGAGGGGCAGAGAGAGAGGGAGACACAGAATCGGAAGTAGGCTCCAGGCTCCGAGCTGTCAGCACAGAGCCTGACACGGGCTCAAACTCATGAACCGCGAGATCATGACCTGAGCTGAAGTCGGACACTTAACCGACTGAGCCACCAGGGCACCCCTGCATTTCTTTTATTATTTCTTCTTATCCTTTTTTTTTTTTTTTGAAGTGAGGGTGTATAGTCAAAGTACTATGTTTAAATGTTAACTTGAATTAATTCTACTCCCCCCACTTCATCTAATTATTTAATATTGAGAACATTAAAAGTCAAAAACAATCAAAACAGTATACTCAGAAAAGCGTCAGTCCCTCCATTACCCCTTCCGTTCCACTCTGCCCTCCTTGTACACAATCCATTTTACA
Organism: Panthera leo; assembly: GCF_018350215.1. Taxonomy (NCBI): domain Eukaryota; kingdom Metazoa; phylum Chordata; class Mammalia; order Carnivora; family Felidae; genus Panthera; species Panthera leo. The sequence continues at coordinate 20,440,104 of NC_056693.1, read as the reverse complement.
AATTTCTGGTTTATCCTTTGTTTCTTTTTGCAAAAACAAGTAGATGCATGTATATTTTCTTATTTTCCATTTTTCTTTCCACAAAGTAAGTATGTATTCTTTTGCACTTTTCTTTTTGTGTACCCAGTATATCCTAGAAATCATCCCGTATCTTCTCAGATTTTACTCATTCTTTTTAATAGCTGTTTAGTCAAATTAAACTCATTAACATTTACTGATATGTTTTGTCTAATGCTCTCATGTTGTTTTGTTATTACTGTGTGGATCGTATTTACTGTGTTTCATTATGTGGTGTGTCAGCTTCTCTCTAAGATTATTTTCTATATTTAGGAAAACTTGCGTTCGGGTCCCCTGGTTACCTTGGTGTTTGTACCTTTGGTGCTGTTTATTAGGCATAAGTGAGAAAAACTCATGGAACTTTTGCTATCCAGTACCTCAGTTTTAAAGATTTGTGTCGGGGCGCCTGGGTGGCTCAGTCAGTTGAGCGTCTGACTCTGGATCTCAGCTCAGGTCATGATTCCAGGGGTCATGGGATCGAGCCCCATGTCAGGCTCCACACTGGGCATGGAACCTGCCTAGATTCTCTCTCTGCCCCTCTACCCTGCTCACGCGCGCTCTCTCTCTCCCTAAAAAATAAAAAAATAAAGATACATGTTGATTCTCACCCATTATCTACTCGCCAATCAGTGATCACATCCTACTTTTCCCTTTCTTCTTTCTCTTCCAATATTTAGCTGTTGGTCTTTCTACTTTGCCATAACATATTCCATTTACTGCTCTTTCTCCGCCCATGTCTCCACCTGTTGTAAGGTTCTTATAATCCACCTGAAGTGATACAGTATTATTTGAAGGTGTAAAGATGCATAGTGTAAACCTTAGAGCAATTTCTCTCTCCCTCTCGATAGACAGATGATATAGATAGATGATAGACGGATGGATGCAGACGTAGCTATGCACCGTACTTTGAGAATCAGTGTCTTCATAAAATTGCATTTGTTATTAACAACCTCTGCAGAGGGTTCTAATCCCACAGAGGCAGCAGGAGGAATCTGCGAACCTGCTGCTCAGTGACACGGGCATAACTGGGAACATTATTTTTAAAAACCAACCTTTTAAAGTCTTACCTGTATCTTAAGGAGATTATCTTAAGGGCCTACAGAAAACAAAGATTCATTCGAGAAAATCTATTGAAACTGTGCGTTTGAGCCACAGCCGGTTCCCCCTCCTCCCTCCCAGTTCAGAGTGACAGAAGCCGCTCCAGGCAGGTGCCGCCAAGACCGCGGGGCCCCTTGTCCTCCGGCTCCCTTCCTGCCGCGTGTCTTTCCAGGAGGGGCAGCTCACCAGGATTTCTCACCTGCAGCCCCAGTGACAGGTTGCAGAGTTGAAGTTCCAGGCAAGCGTGGCCAAGAGGGTGGAGGCTCAGGACGGCACACAAAACGCCAGGCCCTGTTTATAGGCAGAGGTTCCATACCAGGAAGGGCAGGCTGGGAAGACCAGAAGCTACTCCCCTTACCCGGTGTCCTGCTCCTAACGCAGGGGTGTCACTCAGAAGTGGGCCGCTCTCTCTCTGCCTCCCAGTCCCACCACCCAGCGCACACGCGCCTCGGTGTTTACCCAGATGTGTCGGCAACTTATGTCCACGCACAAACCTGTGCGTGGAAGTTTCCAGCAGCTATATTCGTAGTTGCCAAAACCCGGAAGCAACCGACACCAAATGTGGCACATCCAGCCAATGGAAGACTATTCAGCGCTAAGAAGTGAACTGTTGGGGTGCCTGGCTGGCTGCATCAGTAGAGCACGTGACTTGTAATCTCAGGGTGGCGATTTCAAGTCCCATGTTGCTCGTGGAGGGAGGCTTCTTAAAAAGGAGGGGCACCTGGGTGGCTCGGTCAGTTCAGCATTTGACTCTTGGTTTTGGCTCAGGTCATGATCTCACAGTTCATGAGTTGGAGCCCCACATCAGGCTCCATGCTGACAGTGGACTGAGATCTCTCTCTTTCTCTCCCTCTCTCTTTGCCCTTCTCCTGCTCGTGCTCTCTCTCTCTCTCTCTCTCTGTCTAAAAATAAAATAAAATTGGGACACCTGGATGGCTCAGTCAGTTAAGCATTCGACTTCGGCTCAGGGCATGATCTCGTGGTTCGTGGGTTCGAGCCCCACGTTGGGCTCTGTGCTGACAGCTCAGAGCCTGGAGCCTGCTTCGGATTCAGTGTCTCCCTCTCTTTCTGCCCCTCCCCAGCTCGTGCTCTGTCTCTCTCTCAAAAATAAATAAACATCAAAAAATTAAAGAAAATGAAAAAAAAAAAAAAGAAATGAGTTATCAAGCCATAAAAAACATGGAGGAACTTTAATGCACATTACTAAGAAAAAGAAGCCAGTCTTAAAAGGTTACATACTGTATGATTCCAACTATATGACATTCTGGAAAAGGCAAAACTACGGAAACAGCAAAAGGGATCCGTGTTTGCCAGAAAGCAGGTGGGGAGGAAGGATGAATAGGAAGAACACAGGGAATGTTTAGGGCAGTGAGACTCCTGCATGATGCCGTAATGGTGGATACTTGTCATTACACATTTGTCCAAACCCACAAATGCACAACACCAAGACTGAACCCCAACGTAAACTATGGACTCAGGATGATCCCTGGGTGGTGGTGATGTGTCGGTATAGGTTCACCTTGTGTAACAAGCGCACCTCTCTGGTGGGGGATGTTGACGGCTGACGAAGCCGGGGGGGCGGGGGGGACGGTGTTAGGGGGAGGGGGTGCTGGCCAGGGGAGGCGCATATGGGAAATCTGTACTTTCTGTTCACTTTCACCATGAACCTCAAACGGCTCGAAAAAAGTGAAGTCTATTTTTTTTTTTAAGTTAAATGAAAATCAGTCATTAACAGACTGAGCTCAAAACTAACAAAGAAAATAAAATGCACGGTACTGGAACCTGATAGGTAACAGCAAAAACTATGAAACATTAAGAATTACTGCCATCCATGCTCAGTTTGAGTTCTTCCAGATTGGCAGTATTTTATTTACTTATTTTTTATTTTTTTTTTAACGTTTTTATTTATTTTTGAGACAGAGAGAGACAGAGCATGAACGGGGGAGGGGCAGAGAGAGAGGGAGACACAGAATCGGAAGCAGGCTCCAGGCCCTGAGCCATCAGCCCAGAGCCCGACGCGGGGCTCGAACTCACGGACCGCGAGATCGTGACCTGAGCTGAAGTCGGACGCTTAACCGACTGCGCCACCCAGGCGCCCCTGGATTGGCAGTATTTTAAAGGATTCAGCATATTAGCTGAGATTTCGACATAAATCATTAGCCCATTAATAACCTAATCTTTTAGGGTAATATGGAAACTCAGCGTGTGATATTTTAAGAATTCTAACACAAAACAAGTAGTGAGTCGTCTGGAAAATCTAAGCTGCCTTCTGACTACCAAGAATCTAACAGTACTTGTTACATTAAGATATTTGAAATTAGGTTTCCCTTCACATATATAATGCACTCCCTCAAAGTTATAATGCACATTATTTGCTAATATTTTCTAATATTATCCCAAGAGATTTGGAGGAAGGCAACGCAATGGTGAAGGATTCTGCCCTGCGTGATCTCTTGCCAGCAAGGTCCCGGTGACCTTGGGCACACTATCTGTGTCTCAGTTTCCTGAATTGTAAATAGATTAGATCAATAGTCTCATCCCATAAGGTTTTTGAAAGGATTAAATTAGTTAATAATTTAAAGCTCCTAGAACAGTGCCAGGCACGGACTAAGCACCTAATAAATATTTATTGCTGTTATTAATGCAATTTTGACACTTCTTAAAAGGCAGCCTGGCTCGTGTGATTATTCTTTTCACACTATGGTATAAAATGTTTACCCCTCATGTGGCTGAACCGTCCATTCATAGACACTTCTGCCTGCCCCCCCTTCCTACTCCACGACCACTCTGAAGCGCCTCGCGCCATTAGTGCAGAGCAAATCTGACTTCCCAGAGCACTGGCCACCACGGGAACCCTCCGAGCCTGGCCCCATCCGAGAGCACTTCCACGGGCCAACCCCTCCACCTGTGATTACCTTCCCTCTCACTTGCCGGCTCCTTCCCCCGCTGCACTCACCTCTGCTCAGACACCGCCGCCTTCTGGGAGAGGCCCGCCCTGCTCAGCCCAAGTCGGCCCCCTGCCATGGCTCAGCGCCTACGAGTCCGCTTGGCTTGTTCTATTTTCTATTTCCTCTTCTAGAATGTAAGTTTCAGCAGGCCAAGGACTTTGTCTTGTTCACTGCTCTTTTGTCTGTTTCCGGATCCCACTGTGGGCTGTCCTGGCCCTCGAGGACACAAGACCGCCCCCCCTCACTTTATCCCTTATTCTCCTTTTCTTTTTAGCACGCATTACCATCTTGCTTCCTGAGAGCTATTTTCCATGCCCCATGCTAGAATGGTGTCCAGAATGCCTGGCACCGGTTAGTCACTCCATAGTACTTCTTGATGAATAAAGAGGGTCTGGTACATAATAGGTCCTCAGCGAATGTGCTGAATGAATAGATGTCCCTAAAGAGGTCACGGAAGGACTAAGGGGGCTGTATTTCCCGTGGCCCACCAAGGCAGAGCAGAAGTTCCCGTTAGAAAAAACTTAATAGCAACCCACGATATCTGACATGGCAAGCTGGTTCGACCCGAAAGCCACGATGGCTAAGCGCATATGGAATCTCCTTACAGCCGAGAAATCCGATTGTGTTACACTTTGTCTCACTTTGCACAACCACTTCAAGTCTCCCTCTTTTTTTTTAAACTTAATTTTATTTTAAGTAAACTCTACCCCCAACATGGGGCTCAAACTCACGACCCTGAGATCAAGAGCCACAAGGCCTATCGACTGAGCCAGCCAGGCACCCTTCAAGTCTCCCCTCTTTAAACTTCTAGCCACCACCGCCGCCCCCCTGCCCCCACTCCATCCTACACTCCCAGGAGATAAAACTGTGTAGCAGTTATCTACTGCTGTGTAACAAATGACCCTAAAACTTAGTGGCTTAATGCATAAAAATCACCTTGTCGTCTCATAGTTTCTGTCCTTCACGAGCCCAGGCCTGGATTAGCTGGACGCCCCCCGCCAAGGGCTCACGAGGTTTCAGCCAAGCTGTTGGGGTCCGTGGTCTCCGCCGAAGGTCTCTTCTGGGGCAGGATCCTCTTCTGCGCTCGATCCCATGGTGTTTGGCAGTCTTGCGCTCCTTGCAGGCTGCTGGCGAGAAGTCGCCCTCAGTTCCTCGCCGTGTGAGCCTTTCCACAGGGCAGCTTACGACACGGCGGCTGGCTTTCCTCAAGCGCACATGCACGTGACAGAGTCGGAGACAGAAGCCCCCGCCTTGTAGATTACCTGCCGTCGGAAGTGGCAGCCATTACCCTCCCACACTGTATTTGGTGAGACCAAGTCACTAGGTGCAGCCCACACTCCAGGGAGGGATCAGACGGGCCCACAGCGCCCGGAGGCCTCACTGGGGGCCTCCCACGCCTCACTTCCTATTTCACAGAAAAGACAGGAGCCTCGGCCCGAGAACGTTCTCCTCTCCTCCTTGCTCCTCTGCACCACCAACCTACTGTGCTTTCCTCCTGCGGCAAGAGCTGCCCTTCCTTCCACCTGTGGCGCGGTTCCCGTTTGAATCCTTCCTCTCAGGACGCCGGCATAATCGATTATCCCTCTTTTGTTACACGGTCAGCCCCTCACGTCAGCTGGGATCTTCTCCGTCAGCTTTTCCACGTGCTCATGACTCTTCCCGCGGAAACAAACAAACAGAAACCGCAAACCAATCTAAACCCTCACTTATCCTCTGTCTCCAACATCTATCTCTTTCGAACCTTTATTTAATGGTCCGAATGTCCTCTCTCTCCCCCCAGAGGGCCTGCCTGTTGTCACTTTCAAACCGCTGCAAGATGGCAGCATTACTTGACCAGCAGAGATCTTGCTGGTGTCACCGACTTTATGAGATCTAGTGACCATTTTAAATCTTTGTGTTCTCTTGTGTTTTGTTTTTTGTTTTGTTTTGTTTTGTTTGAGAGAGAGAGAGAGAGAGAGAGAGAGTGGACGCGAGGCAGAAAGAGGGAGACACAGAATCCTAAGCAGGCTCCAGGCTCTGAGCTGTCAGCACAGAGCCCAGGCTCGAACCCACCAACGGTGAGATCGTGACCTGAGCCGAAGTCACACGTGTAACCAACTGGGCCACCCAGGTGCCCCGTGTTCTCTTCATTTAAAACGCTGGCACCATTCCATCCTTTCTGAAACACCCCTTCCCTTCTATTTCTAAGACCATGCTATTCTGCGTCTTCTTACCTCTCTGGCCTCCCCTTCTCCAGCTCTTGTGCAGGTGCATTTTCTACTACTCACTCCTTCACATGTTGGAGTCCTTCAGGCCGTGGTCCTAGGACCTCCCTTCTCACTCTGCGTTTCCTCTCCCTTGGTGCCCTTCCACATCCTGGCTCACAGACTGGCTGCTCCAGCCCAGACTTGCATCCGTACTGGCCCATTTGACGTCTCTTCCCTGATGTCTCAACATTTCAAGTTCGACATTTCCAAAACCAAGCTCATTATTTCTTCCACCAACCTGCTTCTTTTTCAGTGTTCTCTAGTGTATAGTGTATTGTTTCCTGGGGCCGTTGTAACAAAGCTACGAATTTGGTGGCTTAAAACAATAGGAGTTTATTCCCTGATGGCTTCAGAGGACAGAAGTCTGAAATCAAGCCTCCTTCCACAGGCTAGATCGGGGCGGGGGGGACAATCCTTCCTTGCCTCCTCCCACTGCAGGTGGCTCCAGCGTGCTCTCGGCCTACAGCTGCTCCTTCCATCATCACATGACTTTCTCCTCTCCTCCTTACATGTCTCAAATCTCCTTCTTCCTTCCTCATAGAAGGACCTGGGAAAACCCAGGAGGATCTCATCTTAAGATCCTAACTTGGGGCACCTGGGTGGCTCAGTCGGTTGAGTGTGCGACTTCGGCTCAGGTCATGATCTCACGGCTGGTGGTTCGAGCCCCATGTCAGGCTCTGTGCTGACAGCTCAGAGCCTGGAGCCTGCTTCAGATTCTGGGTCTCCCTCTCTCTCTGCCCCCCTCCCGCTCATGCTCTGTCTCTGTCTCTCTCTCAAAAATAAACATTCAAAAAAAAAAAAATTAAGATCCTAACTTAATTACACCTGCAAAGACCTTTTGTCCAAATGAGATCCCATTCACGGGTCACATGCAACCCACCGCGTCCAGCTCTGTGAATGGTGCCTTCTTCATCCATCCTTTTGTCTAAGCCAGAAACCATATGACCATCCTTGTTCCCAGGATCCAATGTACCCATAAGTCATTTTCCTTCCTCTGCATCTCTGGTATCCATCCACTTCTCCCTCTTTCCCACAACTTAGAATCCTCTTTACCAGACTAGTATCCCCTCTTGCCTGGAGTTCCTACAGCAGCCTTCTGTCTGTCTGCACCTACTCCTGAGTCCACCATCCAGCCTCCACACTGCAGAGCTGTTTCTAAATGCAAATCTGATCACGCTCCCTCTCCAGCTTCTTCTCCAACCTTTCACTGCTCTTAGGAACATGGTCTTTATTAAAAACCACATGCAGGGGCACCCGGGTGGCTCAGTCAGTTGGGTGTCCAACTTGGGCTCAGGTCATGATCTCCAGGCTCGTGAGTTCCAGGCCCACGTCAGCCTGTGCTGACAACTCAGAGCCTGGAGCCCACTTCGTATTCTGTGTCTCCTTCTCTCTCTGCCCCTCCCTCGATTGTGCTCTTCTCTCTCACTTTCAAAAATAAATAAACATTAAAAAATTTTTTTAAACCACATGCAGTAAGAGCATCGACCTTACAGAGTGAAGCCTTTAAGAAGACGGTGCGTAGCAGGCAAAGAAACATTTTGTAGGGCAGCTGAGAGGAGTCACTACAAAAATTGATGACTTTGAACTTGGCCGGCTCCACACCCAACAATGGACTACACCATGACCTTACTCAGCCCCTTCTGTAGTCTACAAGAAAACCATCCCTGGACACTGATGTGCTAAAAAGCATTTGCCTTCCTTCAACACTCATCATGTAGTAAATGATGGCTGGGGTCCCCTCAGGGTGACGCCAGCAGAATTTAAACTCGACACGTGTGCTTTCCGCCCCCTCCTCCCCATCACTTCTTATAACTCTTCTGCTGTAACACCTGAATGGGAGCTGTCCGAATGGCTTCAAAATGAAGTGCCTCTAAGTTACCAACTTTTATATTCCTTGTCACCGCAAAGCAGCCTATTCCAATTTATGTTCTAATAATAGCTAAGTGGAGACCTTACAGGTCCAACGGAAGCAAATCTCAAGCATAAAATATATGACGTCCACCAATCATACACCAGCTTCTGGGTATCCACAGTGTGTTCACCACTGTGCGAATTCCACTCTGGCGAGGGTCTGGGCCCCAAAACGGGGAAATGGAGAGCAAGGTAATCTTATACAAGTGGAATGTTCCCTTCACAATTTCTATGTCTTCAGGATAGAGTTGATTCTGCTGCAGAAGCAAACAACCCTCAACTCTCAGTGACTTAAAGCGACAAATGGTTATTTCCCATTCTTGCTACATATCCAGCAGGTTGACTACTTTCCGTCATGCTGTCCCTCCTCCTAGACCAGTCGATGAAAAGGTCCTGTGGGGATGTGGCTGGTCACTTTGGTAGAGGGAGAGGGGCTTCGGGGTGGGGGGGGCTTACACTAGGAATAAATGCTCTGCCCATGTTTCTTCTGCTCACAACTCATTGGCCAGAATAGTGCCACGGCCCCATTCAACCACCAGGGGGCCCCAAAGTGCACCTTACAGTGTGCCTGGAAAGGGGGAGATGTGGAATCCAAAAGTTCCATCCAATCAAGTCCAGAACCTACGCGTGGTGCACAGGAATTTCTAAGTTGGGTCAAAAGAGGCACTGTCTCCATCCAGAGAATTAGGAACTAAACACCAGGTTCTCCATCTCATCTCCAAAGTTATTCCTTCACTCTCGGTATATAAAGATAGAACAGCCACAGGCTGACGGAAATCAACACACCCTCCGGGAGGAGAAAAATGGAGAGCACTCAGGCACTAATTCTATTTCCTCTTCTCTGTTGTATTTACTGCATTTAACATTCACATGGCATCATTTATCTGCCAGGGATCCCTCTAAGCACCGTACATATATTAACTGATTTAATCCTCACCACAACTCTATGACAAAGGTGCTATTATAAATCCCATTTTCAGATGAGAAAACTCAACCACTTCCTTTGTTCAAGGGCCCGCAGCTAGTCCGGGCTGGAGCTGGGGTTCCCACTCAAGCGGCCTGACTCCAGAGTCCGCCGTTAACCATTAAGCTGCAGTGCCTTTGCAAGACATCTGCATCTTTCGAGATTCCTTTACGAGTACAAATTCTGAATTAAACTTGCAACCTCTGAGCGGGGAGATGTTTGTTATAAGAAGAACGTCTTAGCCTTGAAGGGAACAGATTTGTCATTGGAATCACCATTCCCTACTACTCCTTCCTGCCGTTGTCTCCACCCAGGACGAGCTGGTCGGACGCTCGGACCTCTCACAGAGGGGTCTCGCTGTCGGCTGGAACACAGATGGAACATTCCTGCTCTTTGCGGTCGGAGAGCCCCCACGTAGGGAGCACAGGCTGCACTGGTGTGTTGCCGGCAGAGTAAAATGACCGCAAAGGCGCGCGCACTGGCATGAGTAGAAATGGAAATGGAAATTCTGGATCCAAACCAGGAAGTCGGTTTTGAAGACAGACCTCATACGTAGCCCTTGGTTGCTGGCTTCAAAGGCACGAGCACAGTGCTGCCTGAGCCCACGCTGTCGTCCAAGGGAAGGAAGCCAGGGAGAAGTCAGAGCCAGCATGCAGAGAGGAGGTGGAGTGAGAGAATCCTAGCTGCATTTGTGACTCAGGTTCCAGTCCCACCTGGGGACCCCCACAGGGTGGTGAACCCTTTCCTTCTAAAGTTCCTTCAAGCTGGAATTCTTCCCCTTGCCATCAAAATGGTAGCTATACCACAATTCAGTTAACCGATCTTTCAATTTTTCTAATGATTTTGCTCATGCAAATAATGCTTGAAAAACTTTCTTGTTCTTTGAGCATGATTGACTACATCAAGAGCATGATCCCAAAAGTAGAATTGCTCTCTAATTTTTTTTAATGTTTGTTTGTTTGTTTGTTTGTTTGTTTGTTTTGAGAATGAGCAAGCAGGGAAGGGGCAGAGAGAGAAAGAGAATCCCAAGCAGGCTCCGTACCGTCAGCGGAGAGCCTGATACAGAGCTAGATCTTACAGACCACGAGATCATGATCTGAGCCCATATTAAGTGCTGGACACCTAACTGACTGAGCCACCCAGGTGCCCCCACCATCATGTACTTTCGGGCACCAAACAACAGCATTGGAATGTGTGAAGAAAATCCACAAGGAGACAGTGGAGAGCGATGAGGATAGCAGCAGACAGGGACAATTTATCTCTCTCAAAACCAGTCAGGCCGAGTACATAAATGCATATGAAGATGGAGAAGCGATTTTCTTCTATTATTTCTACATATGTGGAAGGAACTTCTTAAAGTTTATGATTGTCTAAAATTAGGGTTTGACGGGAGCCTGGCTGGCTCAGTCGGTAGAGCCTGTGACTCTTGATGTCGGGGTTGTGAGTTCGAGCCCCACGTTGGGTGCAGAGATTATTTAAAAATAAAATCTTTAAAAATTTTTTGATTTAATAAAATAAAATTAGGGGTAGGTATGAAAAAGTCAACGCATATTTATTAGCTTTCAAAACCAACTACTAGCTTTGGATTCCCTGCTCTGGCATGAATGTTTGTGTCCTCCCAGATTCCTGTGCTGCAATCCTAGCCCCCCGAGATTAAGGTATTAGTAGATGAGAACTTTGGGAGGTGATTAAGTCATCAGGGTGGAGCCCCCATGAGTGGGATCCGGGTTCTTATCAAAGGGACATCCAAGAGCTCCCCAGCCCCTCCAACCATGTGGGGACACAGGGAGAAGAGAGCCTTCACCCAGCCATGCTGGTGCGCTCACCTCAGATTTCCAGCCTCCAGAACTGTGACCAAAAACATGTCTGTTGTTTATAAACTACCCAGTATGTGGTACTTTGCTATGACAGCCTAAACAGACAAGACATTCCCCTCCTAGAAAAAGCAAAGAGGCTAAGCTCTTCCCATTCTCTCTCCTTCCACTACTCCTGACGGCACCAGCAGGGAATTTTGTGATCTCTTCTGCTTCTTGAATTAAGTGACAGAATGTCAAACTGGTAACATTTTCATAGGAGACGCCGGTTTATGGCCATGACCGCCAGTCATGTTAACCTAATCATTTTGTTTATTTCTACTCAAGCCTCACCACAAACTTCATTCTCCAAATTCATAAGTTCTTTATTTTGATTCCTCTTCTAATATGTATTCCATCAACGCAAGCATGTCGTTCAAGGAGCATCTGCGAGTTGCCAGCTCGAAGGCCTTCCCCCGCCGCAGTCTGCAGATGACGGTTCCATCCTCTTCTGGCATCTTGAGTTTCGGAGGGAAGTCTGAAGCCCGCCGGAAATTCCCCACGACGAGCTGACCTTATCCTGCCCTGATGCTTACAGAATTTGCGCTGGGCCCGATGGCTTTATGCTGATTTGTCTCATTACAGGAAGAGAATCCTTTCTAGTGTGCAAACTACGTTCCTTCCTTCCGTCTTATCTGTACGTTTGGTTTTGCTACACGTGTCCTGCTCTGTCCAGGAAAATCTAGGGCTGTTGTCTCATCACATCAGCTTCTAGGCCGGCCACCCATACGCAGGCCCCGCCTTGGCCCCTTGCCCTTCCTGGGTTTCCCCCCCATCCCCGTGGCAGCCGCACAGATGTGATTCCGAGGCGCTCCCGAGGCAGTTTTCACCTCATAAAGCTACCCCCCCTCCCAACTCATTCTCCAAGATCGCTTTCCTTCTCTCTCTGCTGTTTGATGCTCTTGTATTGTTCCCTCTCTTGTTTGAACTCCTGCTACACAAACGCGTGTGCCTTGCTTAATTTCTTGGAGGGTTTGGGGAGGTTTCATCTCAGTGTCTCTTCAGTCGTGTGATCTAATTCCTGTTCAAGGGTGCGTCCTCAATCTGCACTCCCCGCCCCCATTTTCGTAACATGCATGCCTACGTCCCACGCGGGGTCCTTTCTGGTCCTCGCGGAACAGGTGGCTCTATCTGCACCTGCCCCAGAACCGCATGACATCGTCACCCTTCTTTCCCCGATAACCACAGCACTGTTTTCCCTCTTCCGGAAGAAAGAGAGGTGAAGAACTAGCTACGGGCCACTGACAATGAAATAGCTGTTCATTCCTTCTGCTGCCGGAGCACGGGCGCGGGGGACGAGGAGTGGCCTGGAGCGACGGTCGGCGGTGACCTGCGAGTGCCGCCTGCAGATGTTTCCACTGTTCTCTGATATTTCAGGCATTTCTCTCTTTGGGGGAAGCAGAGCAACTCTGCAGGTGTCCCCAGAACGTGGTAAAGGCTGAGAGCCCTGGCCTGGTTATCTGATGCGGCCTTACAGATCCCCCCAGTACTGAAGTGCACTGAACAACTATTTATTTCTATGTCTTGCAGTCTGTGGGCTGACTGAGCTCAGCTGCCTGGTCCTCCAGCCCCACGCTGCTGCATGAGGTGATGTCTCGGGCCGGCATCTTGTGAGGACTTCTCCACTCGCGTGTCTGGCAAACCTGGGCCAGGATGGCTACGGCAGCGAGGCGCTGGTGGGGCACTTCTCTCTCCAAGTGGCCGAGAGGCTCCACGTGGCTCATGGGCTTTCTGGCCGTTCGGCGGTCTCTGAGTAGTTGGACTAACATGCAAACCGGCTTCCCGCCTGAGCAAGATCTCTAAAAAGCACAGGTTGGCTTTTGGACTGATCACCTGAAGGGTTCCTGTCCTTGATGTGCCAGTGACCCAAACTGGGGTGACAGGGATTGGAGGGATGTGACAGTTGATGGTTGGACAGGACCCTTCTCCCTCTGTCCTGGGGCTGCCAAAGAGGGGCAGGGCGCTCTGGGGATGTGGGTCATGGTGAACCTGCACTTGTCAAACTTAAAAGTGGACAGAAACCACCTGGTGGTTTTTGACAAATGCAGAGTGTCATATATCGACCCACTACCATTACAGTGTCACACGGAAGAGTGTCACGCCCTAAAAATCCCCTGCGCTTCACCCGCCCCACCCCCGACTCGAACCCCTGGCAACCACCGATCTGCTCACCATTTCCATAGCTTTGCTTCTTTCAGAACGTCACACAATTGGGCTCATTCGGTATGTAGCCTTTGCAGACTGTCTTCTCTCAGCGATAAGCCTTTAAGATTCAGCCACAGCTTTGTCCGCTGGATAGTACGTTCCCTTTTACTGGTGAACAGAAAGGATCCCAAGTGGGTTGCTTCCAGTTTTGAGTGATTATGATTACAGTGTGCTATAAACATCAGTGGGCCAGCCTCTGTGTGGGCAACCATTCTCGAGTCATTGGGGAAACACCTAGCAGCACGATTACTGGATCGTATGGTCCATGTTGCTTTGTTTTTGTTTTTTGTAAATTCTGTAGGATTTTCTTTTCTTTTTTTTAATGTTTATTTATTTTTGAGACAGAGAGAGACAGAGCATGAACAGGGGAAGGTCAGAGAGACAGGGAGACACAGAATCTGAAGCAGGCTCCAGGCTCTGAGCTGTCAGCACAGAGCCCGACGCGGGGCTCGAACTCACGGACTCAGAGATCATGACCTGAGCTGAAGTCAGACGCTTAACCGACTGAGCCATCCAGGCGCCCCTGTAGGGTTTTCTACATAGACAACCATATCATGTGTGAATAAAGATCATCTCATATCTTCCTTTCCAATCTGTATCCTTTTTTCCATTTGGGTCTTACTGCACTAGCTAGGACTTCCAATATGCTGTAGAACAGGAGTGATGAATGAGGTACCCTTGCCCTGTTCCCCATTTTAAGGGGGCAGGTGTCCAGTTTCTCCAGCGTCATAAGTATCATGTCATCTGTAGGTTTTTTGGTAGATGTCTTTCATCAGGGGGAGGGAGTTATCCTCTACTAATTTGCTGAGAATTTTCATCATGAAAGGGTGTTAGATTTTGTGAAATGCTTTTTCTGCATCTGTGGATATGATCACATGATTTTGTTTTCTTTAGACTCTCGATATGGCAAATACCGTTGATTTACTGTCAAATGTGGAACCAGCCTTGCATACCTGGAGTAAGCCCCCCTTCGTTGTGCCGTATAACTTTTTTTATTTATCGCTGAATTTGACTTGCTAATATCTGGTTAAGGATTTTTAAGTCCATAAGCATGAGAAATATTGGCCTACAGTTTTCCTGTTTTGTAATGTTTCACCTGGTTTATTTTGTTTTGTTTTCGAATGAGCTCAAGCGGGGGAGGGGCAGAAGGAGAGGGAGAGAGAGAATCTTACGCAGACTCCATGCCTAGTGCAAAGCCCAACTTGGGGCTCAGTTTCACAACTGTAAGATCATGATCTGAGCCAAAATCAAGAGTCAGACACTTAAGCAACTAAGCCACCCAGGCTCCGCAGACCTGGTTTTGATATTAAGTTAATGCTGGCCTCGTAGAATGAATTACAGTGTTTCCACTACTTCTGTATTCTGGAAGAGATTGTTGAAAACTGGTATCATTTCTTCCTTAAATGTTTGGTAGAATTCACTAGTGAAATTTTAGACCAGCTGAAATTAGTGAACACATCAGTGAAGAAAGATACTAACACACAATACTAATACGCTAACACACGTAAAGTCTCAATTAAATTAATGTTCCCTATGACCTTAACAGGACAGGAAGGAGGAAGTAAAAGCTTCCAAGAGTCGTAGCTTGAAAGAGGGAACAATATGGATACTGGTGAATTTAATAATTCTCTTGGATCATGGATCCCAAGGAAGCCCAGATCACCAAGGGAGAGGTTGTCTGCACAGTCTTCTGTTGAATGAGACAGTCATACTGAAAGCCTAAAGCGCTACGGAGACATCGGCCCCTGGCACAAAATCTTCTTAAAGTTAAACCAAGAGTATGCACATGAATGTGCCCAGTCAGGTGAGCTCTGCAGCATTGGGAGTTATTCAGTATGAGCCCCATCTGTCATGCCCTCTGTTTCTAGACCAGGTTCATGCTCTAAATCTTGAACTGAGCACGGGACAGAGCCCAGCCCTGTCCTACCTCAGCCACCTCCCATACTGCACATAGAAATAGCCAAGCAACCCGGAAAAAAACCTTCCACAAGGTTTTTTTCCTAATTCTTAGTGACATGGGGCCATCTTCTTCCTATCAAATCATGATTTAAAAACATATGAAAAAAAATGTTTTAAACATAGGTCAGTAAAACCTGATAAGTTGCTAAACATAGAATTTCTGGATCTGATGTATCATAAAACCTTAGCACAGCCATAAAGTAGTACAGAAAAGGGTAGTGTGATGGTAAATTTTATCTGTCAACTTTGAATTTCCAGTTTGTAAAAGGATTTATAGCTTCATAATCACCAAACAGGTGAAGCACTTGTAAGACAAAAAAAGTTGACCTGGTTAAGATTTTAAAATTAAGTCCTTTTCTTTTGGCCAACATTCCAACATGGAACAATAAATGGAAAAGACCTTGATTGTAAGATTTCTTTTTTTTTTTTCTTTTTGGCACAAAATTCTCTTAAGTTCTTAGTCTCTGTATAAGATGGACCTGAATTGGCTCTATAGAGTTTTAGCTGAATAATTAACATAGAATTCAGTTTCCTATTTGTAATAAGATTGAAAAAGATAAGTAAATCAGGCCTGTGACCATTTTACCCCAAAATGCAATTTCTTCATTATAAGGAACCAAACACAAAGGAAGTTAAAGAACTTCTTTAATAAAAGCACTGAACTGCCACCAGTCTAATAGACTATTAGAGTCTAGATGAAGATGGAAAATTGCCTAATAAAAATTGCAATTTGCATAGATTTGCCCCATAATTACAAAACTTATTAAGCTCCATTTTGCAGATACTATAATGGAGTTCACCTTTCATTTAATGCGATTTGTGATCACTGACTACTGCAGGCAGCAAACGTGGGTAAAATCAAATCCATAATTACATTTTTGGTTCATATGTGAAAGACTGAAATATTCATTAGCTGAGATATATACTATTTGTTAAAATTAAGTAGAATGAAAAATTCTGGAAAGGGTTTTACCCAGTCCTTTAAATACCTTTTCCAGGGCTTGTGGTCCATCGAGGGTGCAAGGTAAGGTTCTGGAGGTTAGAAAACAAGAAGAAACACTCGGTTTGGGTCTAAATTCATTCAGTCTGGTTCAGTACAGTAAAGGTTTATTAAAATCCTCCCATATATGTGGCCCTGACTGAATTAAGCAGTAGCCTAAGTGCCTAATGCCTGGTTCATGGTCAACCCCATAACCACCAACTGGCGAGGATGAGACCCCCGCCCAACCCCGAGAACCGGGTCTTCCTCCCTGGGGCCACGCCCCCTCTCCATGTGACTTCGTGGCTCCTCCCATCAAGCGGTGGGGTCTATTTTTCCACCACTGAGTAGGCTGGTTTTGCAAGCTTGGCTGATGGAATGCAGCAGCTGTAGGGGGAGGGGGCGGTGGGGAAATGCCTTGCAGCTTCCTCTTCAATTCTTGGGACGCTCCTGCTGCCACGTGAGCAAGTCTGCAAGAGACTCCCAAGCGACGCGGGACCCAGTGGAGCGAGACCCCCGCTGACAGCCAACACCGAGGCCCCAGCCGCTGAGGAGGCCATCTGGGACCCTCCAGCTGCCAGAGAACTATAGCACGTGGGAAAGCCCCGGTGACACCGGGAGAAGAATCCCCCCTCTGAACGCAGCCGACCCCTGGAACTATGAGAAATAGTAAGTCATAGTGTTGGGGGCTGGTTTGTGAAGCCGCCCTGGTAACTGACACCATCCCATAATGCCCGGTTTCCAGGAGAGAGTCTCTGTGGTAGGAGAAACCACCACACTGGGTGTGACTATCAAGAATAATTTATGGGGGCGCACGGGTGGCTCAGTCCGTTAAACATCTGACTTCGGCTCAGGTCATGATCGCATGATTCCTGAGTCTGAGCCCCATAGCGGGCTCTCTTCTGTCAGCATAGAGCCCACTTCGGATCCTCTGTCCCCCTCTCTGCCCCAACCCCGCTCACTCTGTCTCTCAAAATGAATAAATAAACTTAAAAAAAAAAAAAAAAGAATATGGGCGCCTGGGTGGCTCAGTGGTTGAGCGCCCCGCTTCGGCTCAGCTCACGATCTCATGGTTGGTGCTGTGCTGACGGCTCAGAGCCTGGAGCCTGCTTCAGATTCTGTCTCCCTCTCTCTCTGCCCCTCCCCTGCTCACGCTCTGCCTCTCTGTCTCAAAAATAAACATTAAGACAAATTTAAAATAAGTAAATAAAAATTTAAAAAGAATAATCTCTGAAAGCACAAATGTGCCTCTTTCTCTTTTTATTTTTGCCCTAGTAATTATTGCTGCTAGTTCTCATAAAGTATCTCATTCTCTCCCTAAGTTACAATAACCTCTATGATTATAAAGATTTCTAGGACAAAGCAACACACTTTTTTTCTCTTTTTTTATGTTTATGAGGTGTCACATGTTTATTGCTGTTCGCAGATGGGGTCATACACCGAGCGCGCGCTCCTGGGCCCCCTCTACTGAGGACTCTGTAGAAGAAGCCTCTCTTTGGTTTGGGAACTGGGTGACACAGTTTCTCTTCTAGCTCTAAGGCCACATACTCTTCAGTGTCACTTTCGTTGATGTCCTTACAGCAACCCGGTTCGATCATCTCGTTCTGCCAGGGGATGGAGACAGAGCCTGTAGCAAATTGGCCACAGAAAGTATCATCCGCGGAGTCCAGGTGGACTCGTCTGACCGTGGAGGTCTGGTCCATTTCCACGACATCCCTGCCATTCGGGCAGAATGAATTTCAGGGTGTTTGTTTACCCTGGTGAAGTCCTGCAGAGCCGTCTTAGAGAACTTCCACACGGGTACACAGTTGACCCTTAATGCAGATTTGAACAGCATGGGTCCATCCTACTAGGATTTTTTTCTTTTCTTTCTTTCTTTTTTTTCCATTCAGTTTTGAGAGACAGCGAAAGACAGAGGACAAGCGGGGGAGGGACAGGGAGAGAGGGAGACACAGAATCCGAAGCAGGCTCCGGGCTCTGAGCTGTCGGCACAGAGCCCGACGCGGGGCTGGAACCCACGAACTGCGAACTGCGAGATCACGACCTGAGCTGAAGTCGGCCACTTAACCGACTGAACCACCCAGGCGCCCCCGGATTTTTTTAAATAAATACGGTACAGTCCTGTAAATGCATTTCCTTTCTGTTCTTTATGATCTTCTTAACATTTTCTTCAGCTCACCTTATTGTCATAATACAGTATGTAACATACGCAATATGTGTACGTGGACTGTTTATGCCTCATCGGTGAGGCTTCCAGTCAACAGTAGGCGATTAGCAGTTACGTGCGGGGGAGCCACAAGTCCTACGTGGATTTGCAACCGCATGAGGGTCAGAGCCCTGCCCCCGTGTTGTTCAAGGACCGACTGCACTTCCAACCTGGCTGTAAACACGAGGCGCATTCTCAAATACACCAGTTGCTTGATACTTTGATGGGTTAATTTATAATGACCTAAAAACCACTGATATTTGTCTGAATGTTCTCTTGGGGCTGGTGCTGGGTCAGCTGAGAATCCCTCTCCCTTCAGAAAGTCTTTGGTGCCTGGCTGCCTTGGCTGCTGGCTCCCCTTCCGTCCCACCAGTCCTGTAGGCTCTGAGCACCCAAAGTCCTCTCAGGTAAGATTAAAGGGGGGATTTATTTTTAAGCACTATGAAAGCTACTCAAAACTTGAAAATAGATGAAAGAGATTTGCTAGATGTCCTTCTATTGCCTTTCTGTTGAACTTGACTATTTTACAGCTCTGCTCGGGCAGATGTGAACTCAGAGACTTTTCTCAGTTAGATACGCAAATAATTGCCGACCAGTGGAAAAATCATCCCAGGGGATATGGCTATGGCCCAGTAAGAAATTAACCAGATAACTATCTAAACCAGCAATCCTACCCTAATTCCGTTATTAAAATCGCCCAGGGGAGCCTGGGTGGCTCAATCAGTTAAGAGTCGGTCCGACTCTTGATCAGCCCAGGTCTCGATTTCAGGGTTGTGAGTTCAAGCCCTATGTTGGGCTCCACGCTGGGCATGGAGCCTACCTTAAAAGAAAGAAAAGAAAAGAGAGAGAGAGAGAAAGAAAGAAAAAGAAAGAAAGAAAATGCCTAAAGTACCTGGTTCCTCAAATGCACTTTGAGTCACTTTTAGCATCTTCCTGGTCCCTACACTAACTAAGGTGTTAAAGAAAATCTTTGACACTGTTCTTTTTACTGTTATTCTATTATTTGATCTTCCATAAATGATATGTTAACATATGGTGAAAATGGGTATCAGACAACCCAAGGATGGGAGGAACCACTCTGCCTCCAGAAGCAGCCTCTGTCTGGGTCGCTCTGGGACATCATGTCTGTCTGTCTCTCCCTGTGGTCCCCACACCTGCTGCCGTCTCCCCTGGGAAGAATGGCTCCCTCCACACCCTTATGGAAAATGGCCATCCACGGCTCTCCGGTTTGCATGTTCTCGATTTCCAGGAAGAGCCCAGACTGACCTGAGCCACAGAATCTTAAATTCACTTCCAGGAGGGAGGCTGTGTCCTCTCCAGTTCTACTCCAGCCTGTGGCCTGTGACGACTGGAAGATGAGGACACTGCTGTCCCTGCCTGTGCATTACGACATACGGGAGTGGACCTCCCCCCAGAGCAGCAGAGGCACCCCAGAGCTCTCTCTCTCTGCCCATGCCCCAGAGCCAGGCCCGAGTACAGAATGGGACAGGGACCAAGACTGTGTTGAAATGCCATTCATTCCCCTTTATTGCTGTGGTTCATGCCCCTTCACCAATGACAGTGCTTTCTCTTTCTTTTTCTTGATTAGCATTGCCAAAATTTGAGTCCTTTTTATCTTTTCCAGAGAACCATTCCCTGTATTAAAAATTCTACTCTTGGGCACCTGGCTGGCTCCATCACTGAAGCATGTGACTCTTGATTTCGGGGTTGTAGGTTCAAGCTCCATGTTGGGTGTGGAGACTGCTTTAAAAAAATAAAATCTTAGGGGCGCCTGGGTGGCTCAGTCAGTTCTAAGTGTCCGACTCTTGATTTCAATGCAGGTCATGATCTCACGGTTCATGTGTTTGAGCCCCACGTCGGGCAGAGCCTGCTTGGGCTTCCCTCTCTCCCTCTCTCTGCCCTTCCCCACTCACGCTGTCTCTGTCTCTCTCAAAGTAAATAAAAAAAAAAAAAACTTTAAAATTAAAAAGTAAAGAAAAAATAAAGAAAATCTTTAAAAAAAAATTCTACTCTAGTTCTTTAATCTCTCCTTCTCTCGCTTTGTCTCCAGTAGTTACCTTTGTATTCTTCTTGGCTTTAGTGCTTTCCTAGGCTTTTGTTGAATCGTTCATTGATTTTCACCCTTTCTTGCCTGATAATGGAGACCTTTCATTCTCTTACTCAGAGCTAAGTGTTGGCCGCACTTCTCCTAGGTCTGGGGGCTCCGTGCTTTCCATGTTCCTAACTTCTCTACAGGAGCCCCTAACTGCTTGTTGGCAGAGGTTAACCCTTGTTTGTTTAACTTCCAGGTCTTGAATTTTTTTAGTAAACTTTTTGTAATTGATTGCTAGTTTTATTACATCATTGTGAGAACATGTGCCCTGTCCTGCTCCCGCTGTGTGGAACTGGGGAGTTTCATGGGTTCTGAGGCAAGAAGGTGATTATGCACAGGGCACAAAGTCTGTGGCTCTGTAAGTCAGACTATTATGAAGCCTCGGACTCTGTTTTTTTGTTTTTTGTTTTTGTTTTGTTTTGTTTTGTTTTGAGAGAGAGAGAGAGAGTGTGTGAGCGGGGGAGAGGGACAGAGACAGAGAAAGAGAGAATCTCAAGCAGACTCCACGCTTAGCATGGGATCACAGGATCCTGGGATCATGACCTGAGCCAACATCAAGTCAGATGCTCAACCAACTGAGCCACTTGGGTGCCCGTCTGACTCTTCTGTCTTCCCTGTTTGACCTGTCAAAGACTGAGAACAGTGTGTTCCAGAGTCTCACTCTGATTTTCCTTATGACAATTTATTCTTGAATTTCTTGCACTTTTGCTTTATGTATTTCAACTTCAGTACTTTGCTACATCTGTGGGAGGGGTATGATCGTCATCATGAATCATACCTTCTGTATCATTCGGACATTGATCCAAATCCATATCACATATTAATAACACAATCCCAGTTATTTTTAGTTGCATCTGTCTGAGTGTCATTCATTCAAATATCTGAGCACCTACCATTTGCCAGGCACCAAACCTAGTGCTGGGGACAAAGCGCTGAACGCCACCAACAGGGTCCCTGCTTCTAGTAGAGGAGAGAGACTCGTGAGCAAATTTACCAATGATGTTAGATTCACACTTGCACGCACACACTCACTCACACATCCTCACACACTCCAATCTGTAAGAGGATTCCTGTATTATTAGGAAGGGAATTTGGGAGTTGACAGTCAGGGGCATTTTAAATGGATACAAGCTGCCACATTTACCATCCCCAAAGATGGGAAATTCTCTAGATTTTGACATTTAAGCTGGCCCAAGAGGTGACAATCAGATCTTTGCTAGTTTATTCATATTTGATTCATAAATGTAAGTACCTTTTACCACATATTTGTCTTATCTATATTCAGAAGCCCTTCAGGGGTGCCTGGGTGGCTCAGTCGGTCAAGTGTCCAGCTTTGGCTGAGGTCACGATCTCACAGTTCACGAGTTCGAGCCCCACGTTGGGCTCTGTGCCAACAGCTCAGAGCCTGGAGCCTGCGTTGGATTCTGTGTCTCCCTCTCTCTGCCCTTCCCCCGCTCACACTCTTTGTCTCAAAAATAAATAAATATTTTTAAAATTTTTTAATAAAAAAAAAGAAGCCCTTCAGACATTATGGATACTACTACGTTGCCAAGTATCACAAGCATGTTTTCAGTTTTGTTATTTATTAACTGTATAACGTGGTTGTGTACACAAGTTTTAAAATATGGGATTCCCCTCTTTTTTTCTTCTGTTGCTTCTAGATTTCTTTCCAACTCTCAGATTATGAAAACATCCTCCTAGATCTTCTTTGGCTACTTTAGTTCTTTTATGTTTAAGTGTTTGTTTATTTATTTGGGGGGTGGGGGACAGAGAGGGAGAGAGAATCCCAGGCAGGCTCCGTGCTGTCAGCACAGCACGGATGCAGGGCTCAAACCCACAAACCATGAGATCATGACCTGAGCCCAAACCAACAGTCAGATGCTTAACCGATTGAGCCACCCAGGTGCCCCTAGTTCTTTTATGTTTGGATTTTTAACCCAGACAGACTTTTGTGAATAATGTGAAAGCAGAGAAATGACTTCTCCCCAATGGGGAACCAGCTGTCCCAAGAAAATTGCTGAATAACCAATGGACCAGTCCACCAAGAGAAGTGAAATACTATTCCCAGAGAAAGGGGGAGAGGAGAAGGAAGAGAGGAAAAAACAACTGTTTGTCCCAGTGCATTATATTTTCTTTCCACTCTAAGAGCATATAGTCCAAGGGGAAGTGGTAACGACATAATGAGCCATACCCAGCCAACAGACAGAAAGCTTTATTTAGGGAAGACAGCTCTTGTTTCATGGAAGACACCAGGCTTCTGGCCTGAGTCAAACATGCAAGGAGGTGGCCACCCAGTCATGAGTTGAGCCCCCAGATCTTGGGAAAAATATACCCCAGGAGCAAAGGCGGCTGATAAAGCATGCATGCTGTGACGAACACTGCCATGGGGACGGATTTAACACAAAGCCAAGTCCTTCGTTTTGATAAAGCTCAAATGCTTACCTTGAAGAGGGAGGTTGTCATGGTAACTCTTTCAAAGACAATGTCCTCACCATGGACCAGCTGTCTAAACTCTGGAGAATAAGCATTCTCCTCTGTGATGACAATTAAAAACCCAATGGGGAGGCTGAAGCTGGCAGCCCCCGGGGGGAACCACAGAGAGCCTCGCTGGTTTTCAAAACACTTCAACAGTGGTACAACAAGAACTTAAAGTTATATGACACCGTTTGAAAAAGATAGTTGCTTAGATCAACTATTTTACTACACTGATATGAAGTGGTAATAGATAAAATGGCACAATGAATAGTGTGATAATTATAACAATGTTAGAACAACTTTTTTTCTTTTTTAAAACAAAGGGATATTCAATACTAAATTAAAATACACCCAACTAGGGGCACCTGGGTGGCTTAGTCAGCTAAGTGTCCGACTCTGGATTTTGACTCAGGTCATGATCTCACAGTTCATGAGTTCAAGCCCCACATTGGGCTCTGCACTGTTAGTGCAGAGCTTGCTTGAGAGTCTGTCTCTCTCTCTCTCTCTCTCTCTCTCTCTCTCTCTCTCTCCCTCCCTCCCTTTCTCCGCCCCTCCCCTGCCCATGCACTCTCTCTCCCCCCCCCCAATAAATAAACTTTATTTTATTTTAATTTTTTTAATTTTTATTTCTGCACTGTCAGCACAGAGCCCGATGCAGGGCTCGAACTCATGAACTGTGAGATCATGACCTGAGCCAAAGTCGGACACAACAGACTGAGCCACTCAGGCTCCCCTAAATAACTAAACTTAAAAAAAAATACACCATCCTAAACTTTCTCGATCCTCATCTTCTATGGCTTCTCAACTATTGTCTTCTTATGTCTTTAATCTATTTCTGGGTAACAGGCAGGCAGAGCCTGCCAGAAACAAACTGAATCCAAGCCCTGGCCCTCCCCAGACGTGACAGCATTGGTCACAATCTCTGCTGGGTGCTCAGAGTTTAAGGAAAGCAGTTTAATGAACTCTTTACAGAGGTGTGAGCTGGGTTGTGCGGAGCAAGCAGGGCGGGGGGGGGGGGGGTAAGGGGGGGTGGTGGTGAAAGTATGGGGAACCAGCAACACTAGCAAGCTGTTATTCCGGGGCCCGAAGAGGGCAGGGGAGGGAGTGGTCTTTCCGGAACCCTGTGAGAATCAGGCTGTAGGTGGGGGGTCCTCGGCAGGAGCTGTCGCCTTGAGTAAAAGGTTGCCTTCAGAATGCATGTCCAGGGGCTCAGATCCTGCCTGGATGAGCAACACAGCTCTGTACCATGTGGATAATAATAATCACACACTTCACAGGACAAAGGATTAAATCTGATACTCATTAAAACACTCGGAACCGTGGTTAGCACTGTTCCGATCGGAAGTACTCAAATGTGAGCTCCAACGCATGGACCTTATCTGGAAACCAGTTACGACAGATGAACTAAAAAAAGCACTTGAATCATCTGAGCATGTGCTAATTAGATATTTGATCTTAAGAAATGGCAGAAGGGGATTAATGGAATGATGGTTCTGTGAATTTTTGTTTACAAGTCCTTCTTTTTTAGAATTACATATTGAAATACTTACAGATGAAATTGCATATGTCTGAGATTGCTCCCAAATCATCCAGGGAGAAGAGGGTACAGATGAAACCAAACCGGCTGAAAGCTAATAGTTACTGAAATGTGGGGCTCATCCTATTTTCTTAACTTGTGTGTTATGTGTGAAATCTCCCATGTTAAAGACAGACACAGAATAGGCATGTGTACACTGAGCATCAGACACATCTTCACATTTTATACTTCTTATTAAAAAATATAGGGGCACTTGGGTGGCTCAGTCGGTTAAGCGTCCAACTTCGGCTCAGGTCATGATCTCGCGGTTCTTGGGTTCAAGCCCCGTGTCGGGCTCTGTGCTGACAGCTCAGAGCCTGGAGCCTGCTTTGGACTCTGTATTCCCTCTCTCTCTCTCAAAAATAAATAAACATTAAAAAAATAATAATGCTTGGAGGGGGCACCTCAATGGCTCAGTCAGTTAAGTGTCCTACTCTTGATTTCTGTTCAGGTCATGATCTCACGGTTTGTGGGTTCGAGCCCAAACAGCGGGCAGCTGTCAGTGCAGAGCCTGCTTGGGATTCTCTCTCCTCTCTCTGCCCCTTAGCTGCTCATGTTCTGTCTCTCCCTCTCTCAAAATAAATTAATAAACATGAAAAAAGTTTTTTTAAATATAATGCTCGAGGGGCTCCTGGGTGGTTCAGTCCGTTAAGCATCCGAATCTTGATTTCCATTTTGGCTCAGGTCATGATCCCAGGGTCATGGGATTGAGCCCTGTGTTGGGCTCTGCACTGAATGTGGACCCTGCTTAAGATTCTTTCTCTCTCCCTCTGCCCCCGTCTCTCACTTGCACTATCTCCAAAATTTAAAAATAATAATAATAATAATAATAGGGGCACCTGGGTGGCTTAGTTGGTTGAATGTCCAAGTCTTGATTTTGGCTCAGATTCTTGGGATCAAGCCCCACGTCAGGCTCTTCACTGTCACACGTCAGGCTCTGCACTGACAGTGCAGAGCCTGCTTGGGATTCTCTCTCTCCCTCTCTCTCTCTTTGCCTCTCCCCTGCTTGCAGGCATGCTCTCTCTCTCTTTCAAAAAAAAAAAAAAAATATATATATATATATATATATATATATATATATACACACACACACACACACACACACACACACACACACACACACATACATCTGGGTCTTAAGATAAAGCCTTAATTAGGGCAGATTCTCCCCTTCTGAGGGATTTGCACATAAATTTCTGAACTGAAGGCTTGAAGTGTGGGCTTCACTGGCAGTACTCTGGCTCTTGGATAATGTGGAACAGAGACCAAAGCTCCAAGGAGCCTCCTGAAATAGCCCAAGTGCCCCCACCTCACCCCTACCCCTAGGGTCCAGCTCGATTCACTTGTCTGCCTGGCTGGCTGTGTAGGGCCAGTATGCCTCTCTGGGTGAGGAGAGGAAAAAGAAGAAATAGGAGAGGGTGAGGGGCAAAATTTGGGAGCAAGAACCAGGGTGCAACAGTGCATCCAGTGGGCACTTAATAAATGTTTTGCCAGAGGGGATGGGAACCCAAAGCGCAGATACTGAAGAAAGGCAGTAACATTCTCCCAGAGGTGAAAGAAGAGGTGTGTCGAGAAAAGCCATAAAAAAAATCTATGTCATTTCTAGCAAAAAGCCAAGGGTTCCCTGGCAGGAGTGAGTGTCAATAATCCAAATACACTGTCACTCCTCTGAGTGAATTTTCCTTAAAGGAATTTCTGGGGCTGTTGTCTAAACTCATTTCTCATTGTTTACCTTTCAGATTTTCCATATTATTTTTCTACCGCATTTATTTGTTGACTTGCACGGTGTGGCCACAGCAAACTACCCAATGTCATAAATATGCACAAGGCAGCCACAATCATATTGAAGGAATTTAAGAAACGAAATAAAAAATCAAAAATGTGACTTTTTAGACATCAATGCATCGCAGACACGGCACAATTCCGAACGAATTGCTTCAGCTGAATTTAGACACTCAATTGGGCACTCAATTATCCTGAAGCTTTATTGATGCCCTATTAGAAGTGGCCCCACCCCTTAGAATCAAACGGAAGGGAGGCAGGTATCATTCCACCCACCGTGCACAGCCCCTCCGTACAAGCACGTTCCCCCTGACAGCCTCCCAAATCTGAATTTTAAATGTGCATTTTCCTCCAGGACTCCAAGCACACAACCACTCTGTGGCCCTGCTCTAAGGATGTCAACCTTCAGCGGCCTCGAACTCTCAGACCTTGCAGGGGTCACCCTTGAGCTGCTCTGTTAAGTGGCTGCAGGTGGGGTCCGACTGATGGGAGTCAGGAGGCATCCACGCCCCCTCCTCGTTAATAACTCCAGATCTCAGGCAGCCAGCAGCAGGTCCCTGCCCGGGTACCACATTATATGATAATTATGCTCAGATTAGTTTTTCATACCCTTTGGACAGAGACATGCTAATTTGGATTCTCAGACATTAAAATCGTATAAAGTTCACTAGTGATTTTAAGTCCCATTTCCTAATTCCAGCTCACTGATGGAGAGAAAAAGATGTGGCTATTGGCTTCCTATCAAGAGCTGATTCCTCAAGTGAGTTTAATCAGAAGTTCCTTGGAGGGGTGAGGATGTCGTGTCTCACACCGGATTGAACACCTTATTTTAAAATGTCTGTAACCTACTTACTGTCTGGCCACCTGCTCAACAGGCTTCACCTTCACAGCCCCACGTACAACATAAGCAGCAAGGACTGGAGAGCAATCAGCCGCCTCCGTGAATCATTTTTTTTTCCAAACTCATCACCATCAGAAACTGAACAGGACTGTCAAAAGTACCCCTGAATAACCTGCACAACTAGGGAAACATCAGCCACTGCTCTTTGTCCAGAGGAGCTGTAAACATCTCAGCCCCTAGAGGCAATACCAACTTCTCCTATCGCCAGCTGCTCAGCCTCTCTGGACTCCACTTCCTCATCTGTAAAATGGGACTGTGATAGGATTAAGGAAATAAAGGCTCCGGAAGCACACCACACAGTGCCTGGCCCACAGAGCCTTCAATAAACGTTAGGTATCTTCTATGAATATACAAATAGGAAAAAAAATGTGGGGGCGCCTGGGTGGCGCAGTCGGTTAAGCGTCCGACTTCAGCCAGGTCACGATCTCGCGGTCCGTGAGTTCGAGCCCCGCGTCAGGCTCTGGGCTGATGGCTCGGAGCCTGGAGCCTGTTTCCGATTCTGTGTCTCCCTCTCTCTCTGACCCTCCCCCGTTCATGCTCTGTCTCTCTCTGTCCCAAAAATAAATAAAAAACGTTGAAAAAAAAAAAAAATGTGTACTGAATCATTCTAGACTGGTAAAGTATATATATGTATATATACGCGCATATATATGTACATATACATACATATACATATATACGTGTATATATACGTATATATGTGTATATATGTATATGTAAAGTATACATATGTATATGTATGTATACATATATATGTACATGTATATATACATGTATACATATATGTACACATATATATGTATACATGTATATATATACATATGTATACATATACACATATAAGTACATATACACATATATATAAGTATATATACACACATATATATATAATATGTATGAATATATTATGTAATACTATATATTATAAATGTATGGAATATGCTTCTTTTTTTTAAGTTTATTTATGTTTATTTTCAGTTAGAGAGAGAGGGTAAGGGGCAGACAGGAAGAGAGAATTCCAAGCAGGCTCCACACTGTCAGAGCAGAGCCCGATGTGGGGCTCGAACCCACGAACCGTGAGATCATGACCTTAGCCAAAATCGAGAGTCAGATACTCAACCCACTAATCCACCCAGGTGCTCCTCTGAACAGATTTTTTAAAGACACTTGAGGAAAACAAAGAAGTTAGGAATGCAGGAAGGGAGTGGAGAGGGCATGGAGGATGCTGTCAGGGGCGTCCCAACACAGATGACCAGGACTAAGAAGCTGGAAGGAACAGATCACAGAAGGTAGAATCTTCAGGACTTGTTTCGTGACCAGGAAAAAGGAAGGAGGGAAGGGAACCTAGGATACACCGGCCCCCCACATCATGTCTGGGGATACCGTGATTTGTAATAAGGAAAACATACTGGTCTTCTTCCCTTTTCTGCCTCAGAGCTCCTAAAACTCTTAGAATTTCCTAAGTGCTGAGAGAAATAAAGGTGTCTTTTGTTATGCTAATGAGGCAATTTGGGGGAACCGCCTGAGGCTGGAAGCTGGTTGCCAAGGGAACCACTCTGGTGAGAGGGTTGGACCTTTCAGCCCCACCCTCTGACCTTCCAGGAGAGGAAGGGGCGGGGCTGGGTGTTGAATCAATACCCAATGGTCAATGATTTCACCAATCTTGCCTATGTAATGAAGCCTCCATAAAAACCCTAAAAGGATGGGGTTCAGGAAGCTTCTGGGTTGGTGAACAAGTGGAGATTTGGTGAGAGCAGCACACCCATCCCCATACCTTGCCCTATGCGTCTCCTCCATCTGGCTGTTCCTGAGTTCTATCCTTTTATAATAAACTGGTAATCCGTTAAGTAAAATGCTTCTCTGCATTCTGTGAGCCACTCTGGTAAGTTAATCAAACCCAAGGAGGGGGGGCGTGAGACCTCTGATCTACAGCCAGTCAGAAGCACAGGTGACACCCTGAATGCTTGATTGCATCTGAAGGAGTCAGGAGGCAGTCTTGTGGGACTGAGCCCTTAACCTGTGGGATCTGATGCTGTGTCCAGGTAGACAGTGTCTGAATGGAGTTGAGTTTTAGGACACTCAGCTGGTGTCGAAGAATTGCTTGGTGGTGTGGACAAAAACGCACATCAGAACCAGTGCAAGAATCGGAGCAGGTAAGGAATGCGGTTTTAGACTTGAAGGCTTTGAGACACCTGCAGAAGATCCATGTAGTGAGAAGTCCCATAGGCAAGTGGATCTTCGGCTGGGAACCAGGAGCAAGACAGAGCTACCGGCACAGGTGTGGAAGCCATCAGCATCACAAGTGGCACATCATAGGCGATACCCTGTGCTAGAGATGAGACTTTCCAAGTCTGTTCAGGGAGAGAAGGCAGCCAAGAACAGAGCCAAGGTGGGGGTTTCCACCTGGGCATCCAGGTGAAAGCAGGTCGAGAAGAGCCCACCAAGAGACAGAGAAGAAACAGTGAAGCAAGAGGCCCTAAGGTTGCAGAACAGAAAGTGGAGACAGTGGTCAGCGGACTCACAGATCTCAGGTGTCGGGCAAGGTGAGAAAGGTGGGGACCTCAGCCTGAGCCATTTCTCAAGAACAAACCCAGGAATCATCCTTAGTTCCTCCTTATCCTTCACACCCCACATTGTCACACTGAATCCATCATTGGTTTTATTTCCAAACTGTAACTCAAAGTCATCTATTTCTCCTATTATCCTGATCCTGGACACCCTGGACTTAGCTCCCTAGAAGATACTCTATAGCCAATATCAAATGGGAAATTGATTTGAATTCCGTGAATAGATTTCTGACTATGGGAATTGTTTTCATGTCATTGAACCTAAGGAGAAATTATGATTGTTTCCTAAATGCTCAAAAGATACATTCATTGAATGCCATTCTTAATAAACACTGAAACAAGGGGATATCCATCTACTTCCAAAGTGATTTTTTTTAAAATCTCAACCCAAAGCCAACCCAAGTATCAACATAGTGCGGATGCACTGAGAACATTCCCACTAGAATCATGAAGAATATACCATCACTGCTGTCACATAGCATTGTCTTGGCAGTACTAGCCAATGAAATTAGTTAAGAGAAAGAAATCTGAAGTATAAAAGTTAGAAAGGAAGATGTATACTATCACTATTTGTAGATGGTATAATTGGAAATTTCAAGGCAATTCACTGAAAACTATAAGAATTCAATAAGCACCTACCAGCTATGCGAGAACGAGGTCATCTTAGACCATCCAGCCTCAGTGGAACACCAGATAACTACAACCACTTGAGTGACCCACAGAAGAACCACACAGGGGAGGCCAGCCCAGTTGCTAATCCACAGAATCATGAGCAAATAAAAGGTTGTTGTTCTAAGCCACCACGTTTGGGGGTGGTTCATTATAACTGATTCGCTGGGGAAGCCTGATATGATGGTCTGTTAACTATGCTTCTAGGCAACATTACTTACGATAAGAATGATCCCTGGTGGGTAAACTGCATCTGGACTAGAAAGAACTATAAATGAACTACAGATTCCCAAAAGAAAGCCAGACCTTTAGACTTTTCAGAGTGGGTCCCACCAAAATTCCTATGCTGAAACTCCATGCCCAGTGTGACAGTATTTGGAGGTGGAGACTTTGCGAGGCTCCACCCTCATGAATAGGATTATGTAAGAAGAGACACCAAGCTCTCCCGGGCTCCCTCTCCCTCCCTCTCCCCTTCCCCTCCCCTCCCTTTTCTCTTTCTCCCTCCTCCTCTCCCTCCTATCCCCCTTCCACTCAGGTTCTCTGTCCCTTTCTCTCCACCACTTGAGGACGCAGCATGAAGGCAGTCATCTATAAACCAGGAAGAGGGGCCTCACCAGGCACCAGATCTGCCAGTGCCTTGATCCTGGCCTTCCAGCCTCTAGAATATGGGAAATAAACGTGTGTTGTTTAAGCCACCCCATCTATGAATATTCCATTAGAGCAGCAGGAACTGACTACAATAAGCAGTGAACCTTGTATCTCAGTACTTCAGTTACAGGGCACCAAAGGTGGATTGTGACTCAGAGAAGAGGAACGAACATCACCTAAAGATGGGTACATGAGGGATAGTTGCTGGGTGACCGTGGTTCTGTTCCTCTTTGAGACTTAAGTGTAGGGAAAGGAAGTGCGTATGGATGCCAAGATGACAAAGGGGCGGGACGTGCTGGATATTCTCAACTTGAAACCACCAGTCTGGTCTAAGGCTGGGAAACCAGTCTCCTGCATGGCCCAGGGTTAAAGGTGGCCCAGAGAGGTTCGAAAGGACGGAAGTGAAGCAGACGCCATTTCCCTTGAAAGGTGTCGTTGGTGAAACACTTGCCGGTTTCGGGCACCATCAGCCAAGGGCCAGCCCGTTGCAGAGTGCCGGGCTACAGTGCCCGCACAGCCTGGCTCTCTCAGACCTCCTCCTTCACACACCCAGCTTCAAGCACTTTCCCGCAGGCTCTGATCCCCCGGCTGCACCAGCGTTTCTGCCGGTCGCCATTAGAGGCTTTCAACACCTCTGGTCCAGGCCTTTATCTTCCCACACATTTGAGGAAGTTCTAATTCCTCTACTAAACTCCTCGTTCCCATAAGATATAATCAGATAACAAAGAGGCAAAAGATGCGAGCAAACAGCTCACAGAAAAGGTACTGCAAGTGCTTCTTCCACACAGGACACGATGCTCAACCTTACAGCAAAGGCAAATGAACGTTTCCTGAGATACACTTTTCCTCCATCCAACTGGCCAAAGTCCACAGCTTTGGCAGCACGTGCTGTTGACAAGGCTACGGGGAAGGCAATTTTCCGCACTGGGGGTGGAACCGTATGTGAAGGAGCGCCGTGTCTCCGTTGGCGATAGCCACCGAAGTTGTAACAGCACATCCTTTGCCAGTTCCCATCTGATTGTTTCCCTCTGCGGATATTCGTGCCAGCAAGTGTGTGTGAAAAGGTGTCCGTGCACCGGTGCTGACTGTAGTATTGTTTGAAATGGCACAAGACAAGAAGCCATCTAGAGTCGGTCAAGAGCGAAACAGATGACGGCATGTTCGTACAGTAGATGCTACGCAGCTACAGGAAAAGATGTAGATGACAAAGCTCTCTGTATTTATACGGAATGATAGCTAAGATCTAAACAAAATTTTTTTAATGTTTATTTATTTTTGAGAGCGAGAGACAGAGATAGAGCGCAAGTGGGGGAGGGGCAGAGAGAGAGGGAGACACAGAATCGGAACCAGGCTCCAGGCTCTGAGCTGTCGGCACAGAGCCCCACGTGGGGCTTGAACTCACAAACCCCGTGAGATCACGACCTGAGCCAAAGTCAGACGTTTAACTGACTGAGCCACTCAGGTGCCCCAATATCTAAGATACTGTTAGGTGAGGGGTAAGATCCAGAACTATACGTAGAACGAGCTATCCTGAACAGCAAAGGAAGAAAAGCAAAATTTATGTTTCGTATTTATGTATACCTAATCTCTAAAAGGGTCCATAAGAAACCAAAGGCAGAGGGGCAACTGAGGCAGAAACAGAGGAGTTGGGGGTAAGGATGGAAGGAAATTTCTCTATGTACCTTTTTGTAAATCAGGTGAGCATATTTTTGCCCTAAAATTTAATATGCCTAGAGACGCCTGAGTGGCTCAGTCAGGTAAGCATCCAGCTACGGCTCAGGTCATGATTTGCAGGGTTCGTGGGTTTGAGCCCTGTGTTGGGCTCTCTGCTGACAGTGTAGACCCTGCATCGGATCCTGTCTCCTGCTCTCTCTGCTGCCCTCTCTCTCTCTCTCTCTCAAAAATAAAGTTACAAAAAAATTTTTTTTAATTTAACATGCCTAAAAATTTGTTCATTTAAGAAAAATAAGAATGAATTGCAATCCTATTGACATTAGTTTAAAAATGTGATTGCACCTAAATTCATTCTTTTTTAATTTTTTACATTTACTTATTTTTGAGAGACAGAGCACAAGTGGGGGAGGGGCAGAGAGAGAGAAGAAGACACAGAATCTGAAGCAGCACAGAGCCCGACGCAGGGCTCAAACTCACAAATTGTGAGATCATGACCCGAGCTGAAGTCGGTCGCTTAACCGACTGAGTCACCCAGGTGCCACGAAATTCATTCTTTTTTACTTAAAACTCATCTAACATAGAATCCCACTGATTCGGCTCACTTTTCTCCCTCAATCTTTACTTTTAACCATCTTCAAACCTTCAGAAAATTGAAATAATAGTATCATGATCAGCCACATATCCTTCGCTTAGGTTCACCACTCGTTAATGTTTTACTTTTGCTTCATCACTCTCTCATCTTGTGAGAACAAAATGAGCCCTGTGCCTGCTCGCCAGGGCAGGATCGCGTGTGTGAGTCCATGGGATGTCCTGTTACGGGCGCTGTGGCCGAGAATAAGGAGCACCTAGATACTTTAGGGAGGCTAAAGTATCCAATATGAGTTGCAGACATCCACGACCCTTTACTCCTAAGGACTTCAGCCTGTGAATCCTAAGAACAAAGGACAGTTGACTATCTGACTTTTGATTTTGGCTCCGGTCATGATCCCAGGCTCATAGGATCAAGCCCTGCTTCAGGCCTCACGCTGGCTCTGGCTATGGAGCCTCCTTGGGATTCTCTCTCTCCCTTTCTCTTTCTCTCTCTCTCTCTCTCTCTCCCTCCCCCTCTAAACTCAGTGGTTTAGCATCCACCAGTATAAGTTTTCTATGAATCCATTATGACAAAAACTTGTTGCAAAAGAGTGATTTTCTAGTTTTACCATTTCTTCTACATTTATTCATTGTCATTCATTTTAGGGGCATGAGGATCAGGATTAGTATGACTCAAACTATTTTTCGTCCAATGTGTTACAACCCCCAGATCTGCCCAGTGGGGATGTCTCCAGAGCTAGTTCCTGTGTCCTTTTGCCATGTTCCCATCAATCCTGGGGCATGTCCTTGCCTTTGGGAACAAGGCATTCCAGGTTTTGTTTGTACCTTTTCTGCTCCAGACCTGGAATCCACTATTTTCAAAGTAGCCTTGTTTCCTTTAGGTAGGGAATGGTATTTAGAGACCACAATCTGGGTGCTAGGGTTTTCACTGCTTCCCGGCCCCTCTTACTTACTCTGGTGAAGAACTGGTCTTTGCTGTTTTACCTCCCTACCCCTTCTCTACCCCACCCTCGTTTTCTTTTCCCCTTTCTCTGGCATCAATTCCTTGACGAAATGTCGGAAGCTCGAAAAACTAGCAGCTGCGAACATAAATGGTACAATATTTGAAGGGAGACAACCTCTTCATTTTTTTTCCCCAGTGTGTCCCCATCAAACTGAGTGGGTTACAGCTGAGCTATTTTAAGGACTACCTGTAAGATAAGCAGCCTCTGGCAGCCGTTTCCCATTCAGATCTTTTTCTGCGTGGGGGTAAAGAAGTGGAGAAATTTCATCTAATACAAATATGATTTGAATTTTAAAAGTCTATGTCTAATTACTACTTATGACTATAATAAAAATTGATTTTATACACTGTAATTTTGTGGTTTGAATATGTAATCAGAAATGTGAAGCTCGATGCCTTTGATTTTAATTTCCATAACCGATGCCTCTCAGTTCGCATATTTCAATGGTTTCTGGGCTGAAACACCTTTTTCCAATTAGCAATCAAGATGTGCACAGTAGTTCAAGACCTTCTCAGGGTTTGGACCACCCTGCATAATGCATTTTATTCTACGTCATGATTATGCTTGGCCCTTTATTGAACTGGTCATTACCTTGACCACAGAAAGACATCCCCCAGGGAATTCATTCTTGAATTCTTAAGCAGCCTAAGATTTGCATCTCTCTGGCAAGTAAACGGGTCACATTGAACCATCAATGAGCCAACATTTTCAGAAGACAAAAAAAGCTAATTACGGTTTGCCACAACTGGAGCGGTGCTCCAGTGTTTCCATAAAAGGTTCTTCACTCATTAAGAGTCCAGGGACACCACAGAAATCATGACACAGGACCAAGGACAAGCCATGCAGTCCCTCTCCTGTGAAAACTAAACTCTGGAGAGGTGTACTCGAGCGCCAGCAGTGACTGCGACAATGGTGACCGAGAGAGAGAAGGCAGTTAGAGGCTCCCGACAGCGGCCCAGGACAGGAGTCAGAATTGTTTGGATTCAGCGCCACGGTTCCAATCGTGGATTTGTCTGCATCTACCCCACTGTTACAGTTCAGACCTCACATGCTTCAGATCATCGGATGGCGTCCCCACCATCAGGATGTCCCATGCATGAAGGGAAAATGAAAGGCTGTCCAGTGCAGAGCATGTGACCCATCTTGTGAGAACAAAATGAGCCCTGTGCCTGCTCGCCAGGGCAGGATTGCGTGTGTGAGTCCATGGGATGTCCTGTTACGGGCACTGTGGCCGAGAATAAGGAGCACCTAGATTCTCATCTGATGCCACCACCTGATCGGACGCTGCCCTCCCCCACCCCCCCACCCCCCATCGATGAGCCATTTGCACTGTTTACTCTGAGAGAGGACTCATCCATTCCGAGAGCAGATTCGGAGAATAAGTGGGTTTATCCTTCAGAACAGGTGCTCTGGAATGCGATGGTACGGGAAGGGTGGAAATGGAAGGATGAGGGTATTAGTCAGAAAGACAGCATAATATCATCAGAATTCACAATCAGAATAACGAGCAAGCCCGGAAGGAGATCCGGAAGTAGGAAGCCATTCATGCCGCCGAACATCCTTCGTGCTCCATCACTCATCCGGTTCGGAGGTATTCACCAAGGGCAAGAATTCATTCCTGGGTGGGGTACAAGTTGGCTTTTGACAGGCACGATTGGATCATCCACCCTTGTGGGCCAGAAGTCAGATAGGTCATCGGCTACTGCGATGGCGGTGAGGTCAAACGGGATTACCAGTTCACCACCCTGGACGCCCGGCCCGCTCCGGACCCTCTCTCGTGAGTGTGGGACAGAATGGAGGCTGCATGGCGGCGCTGGACCTCAGAGCCACCGCCTTGTTGGAGATGGGAAGACAGAAACAACTTTTGTTTCTGAGCAATACATTAAACTATTTTCCCCAAACTTGAATTGCTCTCATGATGTAGTGGGAATGTCAAGTGGGTAATGACACCTTACACTTCACTTAGTGAGGGTACCGTGCACGGCGCTCTTTGGTTTTTTGCCTTGCAGTTCGTAGCAGATCGTTATAGGTTTTCGTCCCACTCGGCTTACGTGGGAAGCAATCCCTTGGTTTCTCCTGCAGCTGCAGTATTGCCTCCGTATTTAATCTAGAAAAGCGAGCAACCTCTGAAAAAGAATTTTTCTTATAATGTGAAGAAATCTAAGAAATAATAATAAGAAAGAATTAGAAATGATTCCTCACTCTTTCTTATGAATACTTGAGATATAGACCTGAAGGCCCATGTGATGCTGAAGAGGTATTATCTGGCCAAATATTTGAACTAATACTATTCATTATAAATAAGTGGTTCTGCTTTTGAAAAAGTCACCAGCATTCCATTGTCCACACAACATAGTAGCTCACCCTTCAGAATCCCTACTATTCTGATACGTAACTGTGCTCCCAACAAGGTCTCGTTGCCTGTAGCATTTGCCAAGTTATCCCACCTCTAAGTCCCATTCCTTCTCCTGCCTGAAGCCCTCCCTCCAGTCAACCTAACCCGAACCTTGGCACAAGTCACAGCACAGGATGGTCCCTCTCAAAAGCACAATTTTATTTTGTTGAGTGTTAGAAGTCACAAGAAGAGTATTTTTCCCGGATACAGAATGTTTGCATCAACTCACTGTCTCAATGCGGATTTTTTTAAGGCAGCTCTAAGTTTGACATTGAAATTCTTTCTACCAGTCATTCATAAACTGTTTTTTCTACTTAGAGCAGTATGTTACAAATGACTGTTGGGTTCGTTCCTTCCTTCCTTCTGTCCTTCCTTCCTTCGTTCCTTCCTTCCTTCCCTCCCTCCCTCCCTCCTTTTCTTTCTTTTCAAAGAGTGTGTGCATGAGCAGGGGGGAAGCAGAGAGAGGGAGACAGAGAATCCCAAGCAGGCTCCTCAATGTCAGCATGGAGCCCAATGTGGGGCTTGATCCCATGAACCAGGAGATCATGACCTGGGCTAAAACCAAGGGTCGGATGCCCAACCGAGCCACCCAACTTATCTCTTTGGAAATAAGCCCTCCTATTACACTGGTTGTGATCACTGTTTTTTAAAAAAAAATTTTTTTAATGTTTATTTATTTTTGAGACAGAGAGAGACAGAGTGTGAGTGGGGGAGGGGCAGAGAGAGAGGGAGACACAGAATCTGACACAGGCTTCAGGCTCTGAGCTGTCAGCACAGAACCCGACACGGGGCTCGAACCCACGAACCGTGAGATCATGACCTGAGCCGAAGTAGGACGCTTAACCGACTGAGCCACCCAGGCGCCCCGGTTGTGATCATTGTTAAGAGTATAAAACACACGTACCTCCCCCCTACTCCAGAGATCCTCCTCCATCCCCAAATGGAAACCATTTCTTGATTTCTTTTAGCTCCTCCTCACCTACCCAACATAATGCATCCCAAGCCTGCCTGCCACAAGAGTCCTGTAGGAAAGTGCCAGGATACACTAGACAAGTGGATATAGGATATTTGAAAAATATAAAGTGATGAATCTATCAATTTCCTTATCTCTTCAACAACAACAAAAGACCCACAATCTTTTCAAAAGTCCATGGTAATAGACAAAAAATAACCATATACTATGCTACCAAAAACAAAAACACCTAAATTAATTCCCCCAAATAACAGGGCTCATGCTCTTACCACTATGGAAAAAAAAAAATAGCAAAATGATTAGTTAAACCAACAAAAATACCAGTAACCTGTAAACATACAGTCACTTCCCTGGTCCAACTGGAAACCAACAAAAGTCACCAGCTATAAACAGAGGACAGTAAGAGCATTATATGTCAAAATTTGGGAACATAGCTATACTTCGAAAAAACAGCTGTCCGGACTAAAAGCAAAGCCACAATATTTTATGCCTCCTTCCATAAAGAGGTAGTGTTCATTTGCTCAGCTCTTCATACCTGGGCTGTCCTCTAACTTACTTTGGCTAATAGAATGTGTGGGAGGGACATTGTGTGATTCTTGAGCACAGCAATTTCAATATTTGTTCTCCTGGAAGGTAGCTTCAACACTGCCACTTAAGAAAGACAAGCCACTGGATGGGGCCACTGGAAAAGAACCGAGGGGCCAGCACTAACTGCTTGACACTCGCTGGCCGTCAGCACACCTGACTCACCAGCTGAATACAGCCCCATAAATGGTCTCAAGTGAAATCAGCGAAAGTACCAAGTAGTCAACCTAAAAAATTATAAGACATAATAAACTATTGAAAGTTTAAGCCGTAACTTTTACAGCAATAGTTAAACAAGTGAGAACTCTGTTTCTATTATAAATTATGGAGATTCCAAGAATTACGGTGGACATCTGCTGCTTTGGCCAATAACCCAAGTTGGTCCAACCAGTGAATCCTGAAACTTTTCTGGACACTTCCTAGCATCTGGCTTCACCTCAGGGCAAGAGGGCTGCAGCAGGTGCAGCCCT
Organism: Panthera leo; assembly: GCF_018350215.1. Lineage (NCBI taxonomy): Eukaryota > Metazoa > Chordata > Mammalia > Carnivora > Felidae > Panthera > Panthera leo. The sequence goes on along the minus strand of NC_056693.1, from coordinate 20,401,276 downwards.
CCCAAGTTCAGGAAAGCCTCACCTTTCCTCCTTGGCCCCAGGAGGGTCCCTGTGGCCTGGACACCTGCAGGCTAGCTCAGTCCTAGGCTCTGTGCACTCCTGGAGTTGAGGGTGGAGTTCTTAGCTCACAGCCCATCAAGTAGTTGACCTTAATAGTGAAATAGTCAGGCTAAATAAATAAATAAGAACAGTTATTTTACTAGCAAAAAAAAAAAAAATGGGTTTATTCAGGAATAACAGAATCTGTAAGAGATGCCATGTACGTCTTTCCCTGATGGGACCTGTAATTGATCATTCTTTCCTGTTGAGGATTTTTCTGTAGGGCTCTGTAATTGACAATTCTTCCTGTAATTGATGTTGAGTGGTAAAGCTCCCCCTCCCAGCCTCGCTGCTCCATTTTACTGAATTTTAGGTCTATACAGTTTCACCACGTATTATTATCTATATGATCTTACTACCTGGAAAACACTTCGTTGGTTTTCCAGGCAACAAGGAGGTCCCTTTCAACGCGTCCCTGACTTTTACCTCTCTGGGGGCTGGGACACGGGACTTACATGGTGGGTGGCATCACTCCACTTCTGGTAAAACAATTCCTAGACAAATATCTGCTATCTCTAAAATGCGGACGTACCGGGAAAAATACTTTTGTCTTTTTCTTTTCTTTTTCCTTCCGAAAAGGATGTTTATGTAGCTACCAAGCAGCCAAATAATACTGCCTCTCTCTGGGTTTCCTCCCTGAGTCTCCTTACAGACAAGCCTGTGCCCCATATGGCTGAAGGCTCCTCAAAGAGCAAGAAGATGGTCCCCCTGTGTGCGGCAGGGCTGTGGGAGGGGGGCACCCACTCACCTGCCCAGCCTCTGCTTCCCCGACCACAGCAGAACCCTGGAGAAGAAGAAAGACTGGAAGGAGCCATAATTCTGAGGGCAACTCAGAAACAAGAGTTTAGCCAGAGAAGGTTAGCCCCGATGTGAAAGAGAGACCTTTGGGGGCACCAGGGTGGCTCAGTCAGTTAAGCGTCCAACTTTGGCTCAGGTCACGATCTCTTGGTTTGTGGGTTCCAGTTCTGCGTTGGGCTCTGTGCTGACAGCTCAGAGCCTGGAGCCGTTTAGGATTCTGTGTCTCCCTCTTCTCTGCTCCTCCCCAGCTTGTTCTCCCTCTCTCTCTCTCTCAATAACAAATTAATTTTTAAAAATTATTTAAACAAAGACAGACCTTTGGACATTTCTGTGTGTTAAGGTCTCTATCCTCTCCTGCCCGTTCCTGCAGAGAACTGCGGATGCCGAGCCCAGGACAGAATCAGGGTGGCACCCACAGAACCTGGCTCCCCAACTTGGTGAGCTGGGGTTCCCACTGGAGGGAGGGGGCATTGTGCAAAACCTCTGACCCCCACTTGGCGGAGGGAGGGCTGAACACGGAAAACTGAGCACCACCCACATTCTGGAGATTCTGTCCGCAGAGCGTTTGTTAACCCCAGTTCATTTGAGAGGTCTGGATTAACCACTGGCATTTTGGATCTTATGACTTGGGAGAGTAACAGGTGCTACATAAAACTTAATGTGCTTTCTCCCCCCCCCCCCCCCGCCCCAACGTTTGTTTGTTTGTTTGTTTGGAGAACAAGCGGGGGAGGGGCAGAGAGAGAGGGAGAGAGAGAGAGTCCCAAGCAGGTTTCAGGCTTCAGTGCAGAGCCCGAGGCAGGGCTCAAACCCACGAACCTTGAGATCATGACCTGAGCCGAAATCAAAAGTCAGACACTTAACTGCCTGAGCCACCCAGGTGCCCCCCAACGTGCTGTCTACTGTGCCAATGCCTCTGTTACAAAATTAATCCCATAAATGGCTGGTAAAGAGAAGTGCTGAGCGTGTCTTCCAGGTAAGTGACACCAGCGCTTTATGTCACTGTGCAACTTGGGGGGTGTCTGCTTGTTCCCAGTCCCCTCAGTCCACATCCCACCACTTCCAGCACCTGGCCAAGGGTCCCGGCCCCTTCCCTCTTCCAGGCCTTGCCAAGGTCCTAGACCACACACCTACGTGCCCTGGGCAGAGTCCAGGGAACCACTAGGCACCGCCCCTGCCTAATACCATGTGACCCCTGGGGGAAAGAGTCCTTACCACAGAGGAAACTAACTCCCAGTGGGGTCTCTGGCCTGGCATGCACTGAGCTCTCCTGTCCAGTAGCCAGAAAGCAGGAGAGCCAAGGATCTGAGACCTTTTGTCCCTCATTCAGCACTTGCTTCCCTGTCCTCAGTGGGTGGGAGGTGAAGGGAAGACAAGAGGGGGCCTCCAGGCAGAGGTGGACAGTGAGAAAGACTGTGGTGACTCCTCAGGTCCCACCCCTTTGGCCGTGTAACCTACCGCTTCCCTTTTCGGGGACCTGAAGACTAGGGCAGGCAGGAGACCCACACCAGACGTCACCTTTCTTGAGCACCTGGGCGTGGTGGATAAATAGGTAGCTTTCCAAACTGATACTCTTTTATTTTTATTATTTTTTATTTTTAGAGAGCGTGGGAGCAGGGCAGAGGGGCAGTGGAGGAGGGAGGGAGGGAGGGAGGGAGAGGGAGAGGGAGGGGGAGAGAGAGAGAGAGAGAGAGAGAGAGAGAGAGAGAGAGAGAGAGGATCTTAAGCAGTCTCCACACTCAGCACAGAACCCCACACGGGGCTCGATCCCATGACCCTGGGATCATTCCCTGAGCCGAAATCAAGAGTCGGATGCTCAACTGACTGAGCCGCCCAGGAGCCCTCTCTGATTTTTAAATAAAAAATACGAAATTTCTGTAGAAACAGAAATAAGTTCATGTCTATTTCCAAACCACACAACTTCTTTGGAGGCTTATTATACCAATTAAAATGTGGATCATAAATAACTCATTTGTTTCCAGCGAAAGGGGCCCCATCTGGCATGATCCCAGATGAGTGCAGGCACCGTCCAGCTGGCCTCAGGGGGCTCTGCACCGACAGCTGCAAAATGGGAGGCTGCCCCTGCATCAGGCGGATTCCCTCCACGACAGAAGCAATTTACATGTTGCCAGTAATGTGAAGAATTAAGTTCGCTGGCAGCACATTTCTGATGTGTTTCAGTGATATCTTCCCATTGCTTTTGGACTGGTACCTGGGAAGCTTCCTGGGCTATCTCCAACCCTTAATCAAGTTCTTATCCTGGGATGACTCTCCAATGTCTTCCAGATGGGTGTTCTGAGAACACCAGCCCAGCATTCCAGGCACACAGAGCACTGACCTCCCTGCATATTGGAAACCATAACAAAGGGTAAACACATCCTGGAGCCTCCACTAAGGCGGACAGAAAGGGTTCCAGGTGATAGATGTGAACTATCGCTCCTGAAAGATTTTATCACATAATATGTTCAAACGGTAGGATATCCAATGACCTCAGGCAAGGGCCAGAGAAAGCCCTCTGAAAGCTGGCTGTCCTGCTAGGCTGAGTTCCTGGAATAAGACTCGGAGCCTGTCAGAAAAACACAGGATAAAGAAAAGTCTGTGCATATTTCCAGTGCTCTGGTCCAACTGAGAATATCCCGGTTTTTCTTTGTAATACTCCATTCACATTCATTTTGCCCAGAAATAGATAAAGGGACAGAAGAGCTGGATCCATCCAAGCATCTCTTGCCTTCAGGAAAGAGGAGAATGAAAAGAGAGAGGATCCACTTTCTTGGAAAGTCACTCTTTATAAGCAGTCTTACCGAACAAAATTCTTGAAATCAGAGAACGTGTCTGACACATGCATACACACAGGAGAATTTAACTCGCTTTACAGACATTATTGCCATCCACTATAGACGCCGTGCTTAATGGAAACCCACAAAGGTGAATATGACTCTCTGTTTTCTTACCGTCACCATGTCCCATTCTAGGACCTAACAACAAATAACTGGGAAACGATGTTTTAAAATAGCATCAAAAATAATCTATAGTGACCACCTCACGCCAGTCAGAGTGGCCAAAATGAAGAAATCAGGAGACTATAGATGCTGGAGAGGATGTGGAGAAACAGGAACCCTCTTGCACTGTTGGTGGGAATGCAAATTGGTGCAGCCGCTCTGGAAAGCAGTGTGGAGGTTCCTCAGAAAATTAAAAATAGACCTACCCTATGACCCAGCAATAGCACTGCTAGGAATTTATCCAAGGGATACAGGAGTACTGATGCATAGGGGCACCTGTACCCCAATGTTTATAGCGGCACTCTCAACAATAGCCAAATTATGGAAAGAGCCTAAATGTCCATCAACTGATGAATGGATAAAGAAATTGTGGTTTATATACACAATGGAATACTACGTGGCAATGAGAAAAAATGAAATATGGCCTTTTGTAGCAACATGGATGGAACTGGAGAGTGTGATGCTAAGTGAAATAAGCCATACAGAGAAAGACAGATACCATATGGTTTCACTCTTATGTGGATCCTGAGAAACATAACAGAAACCCATGGGGGAGGGGAAGGAAAAAAAAAAAAAAAAAGAGGTTAGAGTGGGAGAGAGCCAAAGCATTAGAGACTGTTAAAAACTGAGAACAAACTGAGGGTTGATGGGGGGTGGGAGGGAGGGCAGGGTGGGAGGGAGGGCAGGGTGGGTGATGGGTATTGAGGAGGGCACCTTTTGGGATGAGCACTGGGTGTTGTATGGAAACCAATTTGACAGTAAATTTCATATATTAAAAAATAAAAAAAAAAAATGCCCAGAAGAAAAAAAAAATAAAAAAAAAAAAAATAATCTATAGTGACAGGAATCAGATCAAGATAACATAAAATACTTAGGAATGAAATTTGTGCTGGACACCTACGTTGAAAACTGCAACATTTAAAGAAGATTGGAATACATGCAGAAATCCCTACCTCTAATGGGTGGGGAGACCCAATATTTGTTAAGATGTCCATTCTGCCCAAATTGATTTACAGACTCATGCAATTCAAGTCAAAACCCCAATAGGGCCTTTATGTAGAAATTTATAAGCTGATTCAAAAATTTATGTGGATATTCAAAGGATCTAGAAGAGCCAAAATAATTTTGAAAAAGAACAAAGTTGGAGGATTTATGGAGGCATAAAGATAGATGTATAGATAAATGGAACATAACAGAAATCCAGACATAGACCCACATGATGGTGATAAAATTGGGTATCTTAAGCTCTATCCTTACCTCACATTGTCCATAAAAACTGACTTGAAACGCATCAGAGACCTGCATGTAAAAGCTGAAACTAGAAAGTTTCTAGAAGAAAATACAGGAAGAACCTTTGGGACCATGGAGTAGGCAAAGATTTTTGATACACAGAAATCTCTCTGCCTGGAAACGGGAAAGCTTTACAAATCATGCCTTGATTTAATTTTTAAAATTGTCTAGACCAAACAAAGCGTTGGGGAAAATGCTAACCATGCCATTTGAACTGAAAAGTGAGTAGTGTGTATAGCTGTTACATTGTGACTTGCACCACAAAATTGAGAAAATAGTCTTCCAACATTCAGAACTTATAATCTGATTTGGCAAAGAAGTTGCTTATGTCATTGACAGACAAGCGATTTTTCCAACAAACGTTGTGTTTCCCTTTTGTCTTACTCCTCCTCAAAGTAAACGAAAGTGGCAACTACACCAGTTCCCTGAAACCACTGGTTGGCTAGAGATACAAGACTCTGGCAAAACTCAGCGAAAACAGTTTGTGATAATCACCTGAATACGTACAATTTACAATGAAGAGTATCATACAGTTTATTACTATTTATCAATTATGTAACAAACATCCTCTACATCAGTAAAGTTTATACTTTTAGTATGTTCAATTATTTACGTTAAAGAAATAGATGTTAAAATAAAACATTTTTTCCCAGAGCCTGCTGTTAAATATTTACCAGTATACCACTGGACACAAGGCATATTTTAGGCGATGGGAGTGATCTATATATTGATTAGAGTGATGGTTTCATGGTAGATGCATTTGTCAAAACTCACCGAACCATGTATTTTAAATGTGTGCATTTTCAAACTGGTGCAGCCACTCTGGAAAACAGTATACAGTTTCCTCAAAAAGTTACAGATGAAACTACCTTACGACCCAGCAATTGCACCTCTAGGTATTTACCCAAAGAATACAAAAACACTAATACGAAGGGATACATGTACCCCAAAGTTTATACCAGCAGTGTCTACAATAGCGAAACTATGGAAACAGCTCAAGTGTTCACCGATAGATGAAAGGATAAAGATGTGGTGTGTGTACAATGGAATATTATTCAGCCATAAAAGAGAACGAAATCTTGCCATTTGCAACGACATGGATGGAGCTAGACGGTATAAAGGCAAGTGAAATAAGTCACGGAAAGACAAATAACCATACGATTTATTTCAGTCATAGGTGGAATTTTTTTTGAGAGAGAGAGCGTGCAACTAAGTGAGGGACAGAGAAAGAGGGAGGGAGAGAGAGAGAAGCGGGGCTTGTGCTCACCCAAAGTGGGGCTCCAGCTCACCCCAAGTGGGGCATGAGCTCACCCGATGTGGGACTCGAACTCATGAACCATGAGATCATGACCTGAGCCAAAGTCAGATGCTTAATGACTGAGCCACCCAGGCGCCCACTCATATGTGAAATTTAAGAAACAAAACAAACAATCATGGGGAGGGTGGAAGCAAGAGAGAGGCAAACCAAGAAACGGACTCTTAACTATGGACTGATGGTTCCAACCAGAGAGGAGGTGGGTTGGGGGATGGGTAAATTAGGTGATGGGGATTAAGGAGTGCACTTCTGTGATGAGCACCGGAGGGAAGTGTTGAATCACTGTATCGTACACCTGAAACTAATATCACACTCTGTTAAATAACTGCAACTTAAAAACTAAAAAAAAAAAAAAAAAAAAAGTGTCCATTTTATTGTATGTAAATTGTACCTCAATAAATTTGATTCTTGAAAAGTAACACAAAATGAGGACTACCGACTGATAAACTCATGAACCTCAGCGAATTCCATAGTAGCTCGTCCTTGAGAAAACATTTCAGGGTTCATAACACACTTTATTTCTTAACTTGATGCCTAGAAGAGACAAAAGTCAAGGGGTGCCTGGGTGGCTCAGTCGGTTTAGCATCTGACTGCAGCTCAGGTCACGATCTCCTGGTTTGTGAGTTCGAACCCAGTAGCTGGCTCTCTGCTATCAGCACAGAGCCTGCTTCCGATCCTCTGTCCCCCTCTTTCTCCGCCCCTCCTCTGCTGGCACTCTCTTTCAAAAATAAACAAACATTTAGAAAAAAAAAAAAAAAAAGAAGAAGAGACAAGAGTGGAAACTACTCCTCCCACCACCTACTGGTCCCGACGCCTACACGTTGCTGGGACCCTGGGTCGTTTGGTCCGGCCCAGCACACCTTTGCCTCATCCTCTGGAAATATCCAGGAACTCACTCGTCTATTAAAAGAATACCTGAATAAAAAATAAAAAATAAAATAATACCTGAGAGGAATGCCTTTGCAGGAGCTGGGAGTAAAGGAAATGTGTGTGTTGCACTTTCCAAAGCCTCTTTTATCTGGGTCTTTATGAATCACCCACAGAGCGGCCCTTTGGTCCCAGCACATGGTGCAGGGGGTGAACAGGCACGAGCCCGTTCACCACGGAGGTGCCGTGGCCACCGCACGGACAGGAAAGCTGAGTCTGAAAGTCAAAGCCACAGATCTGGATGCTCTGTCTTCACGAAGTGAAACATTCACAGTGTGTTTGTCAGGAGTCGGCTCACTGAAGCTTTCCTTTTTTCAACCAGATATTTCACTGCCCCCAACCCTCTGTCCTACATGTTTGTACATATGTGACCTATACGTCATATACATATGTATGTAAGCATACATATGATCCATATCATACGTGTAAGCATACGTATCAAGATAAATGCTTGTTGGGAAAGAAGACAAATTGGTTTGCCCACGGTCCCTGTGAATTAAAATCCTACACTTGTCCCCAGCAGCCCAAGCTGAGAGGCTTGAGGTTTAGTATCAGTTAATCAATGAGCAGGCATTTATAGAATACAGGCTACATGTTTATGATGCCTTCCTGGAAAGATGGGCATTTATGGCTTTGCGTTTCTTTAATTGAAGCAGGTAATCCCAGCCTATTGTTTCCATCATATTTCTTTTCTAGACCCAGCAGAAGTACGGGCCTTGAAATTGTGGCTTTATTGCTATTAATACATACTGGCTAAGACTGGTTTATATATACATATATATACATTTTAATTACGGGCTGCTCTTTGGATTTTCACTGTGACACAATTCTATCACAAAGGGAATCTTTATATTTTTAATTAATAGCAATGATTTAATATACAATTATGAATTTGGTGAATTTACAATAGCCAATTTTAGTAAATGCTCTGTTATGTAAGGAATAAGGGATAGATTTATCCTGAATAAAGCATTTTAATGCAAGCCCGGGAAGAAGCAGATGGGTGGACTGCTGGGAGACAAGTCAGTCCGGAAGTGACCCTGCTCTGTGGCATCACACAGGAGAGTGGGAGAGCCCAGCACAGAGCGTTGCTGCTCCTTATGGTTCAAAACCAGTCCTGCACAGTGTCCCATGTGTTCCCTGGGCCCGTAAACTCACACAGGCCCCGGACAAAGCCCAGGCTGTCCTATGGCCACCTGGATAGAGACGAACACCCGGGAGTCCACCTAGAACTACGCGGAAAAACGCACCATCAGGGCATGGTGACAGGGCTTACAGCTGTCTAGGTATCAGGCTGTGGCCATAGGGCTTGTTCAAAACAGCCACTGTTGGGGTGCCTGAGTGGCTCAGTCAGTGAAGCGTCGGACTTAGCTCGGTTCGTGATCTCGTGGTTCGTGAGTTTGAGCCCTTCATCCGGCTCTGTGCTGACAGCTTAGAGCCTGGAGCCTGCTTTGGATTCTGTGTCTCCCTCTCTCTGTCCCTCCCCCACTCGTGCTCTGTCTCTGTCTTTCTCTCTTACAAAAATAAACATTAAAAAAAATAATAATAAAAAAAAACAACAACCCAGCAAATGTTTCATGGCCCTGGCACTGTCTCCTCACTCTGTCCCACTGGAAGCTTCCAGATGGTTCGTTTGTTTATTCACAATGCACAGTCTTACAGACCAGGGTCATTTGCTCACCATGCCTGCCCCTTCTGCTGCATCCACATACCGTTCTATTTCACCCAGAGGGCTGTTCCCCTAGCTGAGTGCTGGACCCAGCCCCTACTGGCTTGGAAGAGTCAACTGTTAAATTTCTGGAAAGTTTACGAGCTGGTTGTTAAACACGGTCATTATTAAAAATTAATACGCTCATATGAGCGTACAATTAAATTGTATTAAAATACAAAGGTAAGAAAGACCCCAAACATCATCCCTAGTTACCATGTTTCACGAAGTCCTTTCCTCTTGAGGCCACTTATGACTGTTGTCGCAGCTACTAGACATCTCTTCCCAATTCAGCTCCCCGTTCAGTGACCTCACATTGGCCACAATGGGTGTATTTACACCATGAAACGTGCCAAAGGAGACAACTTGGGGTTTTATTTTGCTTGGTTTTTTGAAGAGCCTTTGTCACACATCCACCAGCCTGTTGGGCCTTAGGCGTATCTCTCGTGGGACAGTTGCTGGCTGAGCAGCTGATAGGCTGGTGAACGCCAGAAGACACTCATAGCAGAGGGGACGGTCTGAACAGACCCTCGGAGCAGCAAGAGGCAGCAAAGGGCAGGAGCCAGCCTGAGAGCTTTACAGGACCCGAGCACTGCCTGGGGGGTCAAGGAAAATGAGAAGTGAAAGTTCCCCCCAGCCTCAGCTGCAGGGGAGGGCAGCCCCCTCTCCTCAAGGAATAACAAAGAGGAAGCTCTAGAGAGAACCATGACTGTCGCCAAGGAAAGGGTACCCGGACCCAACCCAGTATCCTCAGCAAAATCCCCCAGGCACTACTAATCTGTCTGTCTACACCTGCAGGAAGCAGACCGAGAAGGAATGAGGCTGAAGAAGGTGTGGGCAAGGGCACCATGGGGTTGCCTTCCGGCAGAAGCTCTTGCCAGATGGAGGGGGAGCTGGCTGAGCATCCTCCTCCTTCTCTTGAGAAACACCCCAGTGTCTTCTGGGCCTCCGAGTGGGCTGGTGTGTGTGAGGCAACTCACTGTTGTGAGCACCACAGGCCGAGTGGTTTCAATAACAGAAACTTACTTCTCACGATTCTGAAGTCTACAAATGTAAGATCAACGTGTCCACAGGATGCCTTCCTTCTGAGGTCTCTCTCTTTGGTTTGTAGATGGGTCTGTACTAATTTCTCCTCCTAAGGACACCACTTTTGTTAGATTAGGGGCCACGTGATGACATCATTTAACCTTAATTATCTTTTTTTTTTTAATTTTTTTTTAACGTTTATTTTTGAGACAGAGAGAGACAGAGCATGAACGGGGGGAGGGCCAGAGAGAGAGGGAGACACAGAATCCGAAGCAGGCTCCGGGCTCTGAGCTGTCAGCACAGAGCCCGACGCGGGGCTAGAACTCATGGGGCGTAAGATCATGACCTGAACCGAAGTCGGGAGCTTAACCGACTGAGCCACCCAGGCGCCCCACCATAATTATCCCTTTAAAGGCCCTATTTCCAAATACAGTCACATTCTGAGGTACTGGGAGTTAGGACTCAAACATATGAATTTCTGGAGGATACAAATCAGCCAATAGCTAAGGGTGTCCGAGAAGGCTCTGGAGGCATAGGTGGGATCCTGAGGGCTGACTGAGAGCAGCCAGCTCTGGGAGAGAGGGACTGAGGGACTCTGGGCTCCTCAGGGGAGGCACTATGTCCTATCTGCCTTTGTTTCTTGAATGCCCAGCACTATAACTAGCACTTGGTAGTTTTTCAATGAAATGTTTCTTGAATGAGTCAATGAGTGAGTGAGCTTGCTGACAGAGAAAGAAAAGGAATCTCCTTCTCAGTACGTTTTTGCACACAGGTGAGAGTCCTTCCGGTTTACTGAAGGGCAGGTAAGGGTTTTCTTCATTTCCTCTAAGGTTGGTTCATTCTGGATCAGAGAGGTGAGGACTAGGGCCTCCGACCATTCAGGCCCCACCGTCTGTGTCAAATCCCCAAGAAGTAGGACCCAGAACCCAGAGCTCTCCAAAGACAACGCCTGGGAGGAAATAATGTACTGGGGCAGAACCACAGAGAAAAGAATTCAACGTCAAGATGAAGGCACTTGATGACACATAATATGTCAACTAGTTTCCACACCCATGTATTGTCACCTATTATTCACTCATATATCACCATCTTGCTGTGGGATGGCAGTGCATTTCTACATTTTTGACATTTTATGTCCCAAAGTAAAAGCCCCTGGGGCCCAGGAGGCTCTTAGATTGGTCCTGTGCCTTTTAGCTTTCCAGCTCTGAAGAGCGTCCTAGATAGGGTGACACAGCCGAGGCCTCCAGCACAGAGGTTTCCTGCTAAGAAGGAAGCTGCCATTCAGCAAGTGGTCACAAAAGCCTGGTCACAAAAGCAAGTGGTCACAAAAGGAGGGGGGGACCCACTCCTGCAGGAAAGGGCTCTACAACAGGCTTTAGATGAGAAATGCTTTTCTAAACATTTCCTGTTGCCCACCCCCGCCCCCCGTCCCCACCAGGTATGGCCACAGCTGCTCTGTGGCTCAGGATACAGGAGTTGAGGGTTGTTTTTTTTTTCCCTCCTAAGAGTGCTTTCAGAACTTGGCCCGTCATTCTGAGAAGGAGATGAAGTGGCAGGAGTGTTTCATTAAAAAAGCGAACGTTTTCCTTTGCCCAGGAAGAGCACAGTGTGAGGAACACCCGCGGTGCGGCTTGGCCACAGCAATAACCCCGAATCCTGATTTCTGACATCAAGCCTAGCTTTAACAGTTTCCCCGAAAGGGGTCTGAAAAAATGCCATTCCATGTACCACATGCAATTGTATGTAAAATAGGCCTGCGCTGAGCAAAGAAGCATCAATATCTATTACTTAGAAACAGATGAGAAGGCAAATCGGCAGCTGCTAGGCAATGAGACGAAACCCCACTCTGTTGTGTTTCGTGCCTTTAGATTTTTTTTAATGGGCCCCACTTTCCTTCTGCCTCTGGCATCTTGTAATTGTCAGTGAGTCTGGTGGTACCGTCCCATGATATAACTAATCAACTGTAGGATCGTGGCTAATACACTGGTATAAAAGAACTTATTAAGACATAACCCTTAAATGTGTGAGTAACAATGTGCAATCCAACATGAGGCATAAACAGCTCTGGAGCCCAAGCTTGCCGTCAAGCTCGCTGTGGCTTTCTCCAAGCGAATCCGGGCATATGGTGCCATAATGGAGCATGAATTTACAGCAACAGAGATGTACGAGGGAGATTAAAGCATCATCTGTAAGGACATACTGCGTGGCAAAAAAACAACAATTATTGTATTTTCTGCTTTGTATTATGATGAGGAACTCAATCCCTTTCCGTAGAGTGTGGGCTCCCTCTGCTGCTGACAGGAGACACCAGGACTCCAGGCACACGGGGAATCCTTGGGGACTGCAGCAGAGCAGGTGGCCTGTCCTGGCAGGAGAAAAGAGGGGGCTGAACGTTGCGGAGGGACAGACTCCATTCGATGGTGCAGCTCCCGCAGGAAGGAGCAAGAAGCGAGCACAACAGAAAAACACAAAGGAGCCATCAGCTGTACTGACCACATCACCTGTGACCCTAGTGAAATGTGGCACAGAAGTGATGACATGGCACCCACCCAGGGTGGCCCCTCTATCCCGTTCTCTCTCTCTCTTCTTGTCTCTCCACACGGCCTTACCAGGAGCCCCTCCGGTTCCGTTTCAGACTGCTGCCGATACTTTTGCTAGTTCCCTGCGTTCTGCTTTGTCCGAGGAGGACTGCCTCACTGCACCAAGGAGACTGTACCACCCAGGTTTATCGCCTTCCACGCAACAGCAGGGGATGTGTCCCAGAGAGCCTGGCCTGCTCCCTCCCAGCCCCCACCATGGTTCCACTTCAATGGTCGCTTCTCAGCAACACGACTCTTATTTGTTTTAATGTCTTATTTAAACACTAAAGCCCCAATGTGGGGCTCGAACTGATGACCCCGAGATTAAGAGTCGTGTGTTCCTCCGACGGAGCCAGCCAGGCGCCCCTCGGCAACAGGACACTTTAATGCATCAGTAACCCCAGGAGAGCAGAAACGTGTTATTTTTTTTAATTAATTAATTAATTTCAAGTAATCCATCCACCCAACATGGGGTTCCAACTCACGACCCGGGGATCAAGAGTTGCATGCTCCACCGACTAAGCCAGCCAGGCACCCCTGTGGGTCAGAAACATTTTAATGCCACACCTTTGATATGTCCGTTTTGGCCAAACCAAAAATAAACGCTTAAACTCCAGCTGTTCCTATCAGCACGAGGTAAGTGACAGATCATAAAGCCTGTGGGGTCAGGGGAGATGGACTGGCGTGGGGTAAGTGGATGCGCTCAGGGGTGGGGGCAGACATACCCTTTGAAACAGGACCGCGCTCGCTCCTCCGAGAACTGTCAACCATCCTAAGCAAAACGGCTCCTTCTCTGATAGTTTGGTTATTTGCATGGTCGGTATCTCGAATTCTCTGATTTCCCTCTTATAATGGCCATGCTAATTTCCTTTCAGTTAGTCAGTAGAGATGCCATGTGTGTTTGCAGACTTCCTGGTGACACCAGCACTATTTTACTGGGCATAATTAGATGCTGGGTGACAGGGGAGCAGAGATACTGGCTAGTTCTCTGGGGTATATATGCTGACATATATAACCTGTGCATATATATATATATATATATATATATATATATACACACACATATATATATACATATACATAAATATATGTATACATACACATACATATTTGCACGTGTGTGTATATATATATATATACATATTTGTGTGTGTGTGTGTGTATATATATATATACACATATATATGCTGACACATGACACCTGTTCTCACCTGCAACCTGCATAGAAAAATGTTCAATTACATTGTTGACGGTGTCCTCAGGAATGTACATTTATATCTTGTATCATTAATTCCAACACCTATAGCATTTATTCATTTGTTTATTTAGGAAGGAAGCCACCACAATCATCCAGAAGAGAGAAGAAGGTGGTTTGGCCAAGGCAGGTAATGCAGGAGGAGGTGAGGAGGGGTAGGATTCTGGAGAGATTTTTAAAGAGAGAGAACACAGGATATTCAAGTGAGTTGGATGTGGGGTGAGATGGGAAGAGGGGAGTCAGGTGTGCAATGATGGGGGTGCCTACTTTTTGACCTGGCTGCAAGGTGGTGCCATTTACTGAGAGAGCGAACAATGGACGTGGCAGATTCTAAAGAAGTCAAGGGTTTACTTTGGGCATGCTAACTTTTGGATGCCGGTTAGACATCCTCATGACAATGTTGAGTGGGCAGGTGGCTGTCCCAGCGTTAAGTTCCAAAGGCGGGTGGGGCTGGAGATGGGACTTGAAACTCACCAGGGTACAGCCGGCGCTGGGTGAGGTTGCCACAGAGTGAGTGTGCAAAGTCCGAGGCAGAGGCCTGGGGTATCTCACAGACAGAATCAGGAGGAAGAGCAAACCACAACCAACAAGGCAGAAGCAAGAGGAAAATCAAGAAGCCAAGGGGCAAGTATTTCGAGAAGCGAGGGATCCAAAAAAATGCTGATGGGTCGGAGTTTCGGCAATGACTCACAACATAGCAGTTTCAGAAAATCCTGACTGGAATGGATTCAAGGAAAAAATGAGAAGTGAAGAAGTAGAGACAGCAAACAAACTACTCCTTCCAGGAGTTTTGCTCTCAAGCAGGGCGGAAGAATAGTGCCACGGTAGGAGGGGTGTGTCGCATCAAGGGCGGTGTTCTGTTTTAACTGTGGTAAAACATACATAAAATGTACAATCTTAACCATTTTTAAATGTACAGTTCTATAGTGTTAAGTACATTTGCATGGTTGGGCAAAATCAATGTCCAGAACTCTTTTCGTCTTGCAAAACTTAAATACCCCCTAAACAGCTCCCATTCCTTTCTCCCCTCAGCCCCTGAAAACCAGCATTCTACTTCCTGTCTCTAGAAATTCGACTACTCTAGTGTATGAGTCTGCTCATGCTGCCATAACAAATTACCACAGGCTGGGGGGGGGGGCTCTTAAACAATAGAAATTCATTATCTAACAGTTCTGAAGGCAACAAGTCCACAATCAAGGTGTTTGCAGTGTTGGGTTCTCCTGAGGTCTCTCCCTTGGCTGCCTTCTCGCTGTGGCCTCACACGGTCTTCCCTCTGTGTGTATGCCTCTTCAGTGTCTCTTCTTATTAGAAGGACGTTCATCATACTGGATTAGGTCCCCACCAGTAAGACCTCGGTTAATCTTAATTACCTCTTTAAAGAACCTATCTCCACATACGGTCATATTGAGGATTGCACTTCCACATATGAATTCAAGGGGGACACAATTCAGTCCATAACATCTAAGTATCTTTTATAAGCGGTATCATCCTGTATTTGTCTTTTTGTGACTAATTTATTTCACTCCGCATACTGTCCTCAAGGTTCATCCATATTGTAGCCTGTGTCAGAATTCCTTTCCTTTTTACAACTAAATATACTCCATTGCATGTACATAGCACATTTTGTTTACCCATTCGTTCATCAATGGACACTTGCATTGCTTCCATTTTTGGCTATTATGAATAATGTTCCTATTAACATGGGCGTACAGATATCTTTTTGAGACCCTGCTTTCAATTCTTTTGGGTATATACGCAAAAGTGAGTTGCTGGATCATATGGTAATCCTGTGTTTAATTTTGTCCATAGCTGCTTTCCATAGCAGCAGCAGCATTTTACGTTCCCACCAACAGTACACAAGGGTTCCAATTTTTCCACATTCTCACCGACACTTGTTATCTTCTGGGTTTTGTTATTTGTTTGTTTTCATAGCAGCCATCCCAATGGGTGTGAGATGGTATCTTATTACAGTTTTGATTTGCATTTCCCTAAGGATTAGTGATACTGAGCATCTTCCTATGTGTTTGTTGGCTATTTGCATATCTTTGTACAAATGCCTATTCAAGTACTTTGCCCATTTTGGAACTGGGTTGTTTGGGGTTTTTTTTGCTGTTGAGTTACAGTTCTTTCTGAAGTCTAGATATCAACCTCTCATCTGACATATGATTTGCAAACATTTTCTCCCATTCTGCAGGCTGTCTTTTCATTCTGTTGATAGTGTCCCTTGATGCACAGATTTTTAAAAAAAAATTTTTTTAATGTTCATTTATTTTTGAGAGAGAGACAGACAGAGCATGAGCAGGGTAGGAGCAGAGAGAGAGGGAGACACAGAATCTGAAACAGGCTCCAGGCTCTGAGCTGTCAGCACAGAGCCCGACGCAGGGCTTGAACCCACAAACCATGAGATCATGACCCAAGCCGAAGCCGGACACCCAACCGACTGAGCCACCCAGGCGCCCCTTGATGCACAGATTTTAATTTTGATGAAGTCCAGTGTATCTATTTTTACTTTTGTTGGCTATGCTTTTGGTGTCAGATCTAAGAAGTCATTATCAAATCCAATATCCTGCAGCTTTCCCCCTAAGTTTTCTTCTAAAAGTTCTATAGTTTTAACTCTTATGTTTGGTTCTTGGATGAATTTTGAGTTAGTTTTTGTTATCTGGAGTAAGGTAAAGATAGGTTTTGGTTTGGGGGGGGCGGAGAGAGAGAGAAGGGGGGAGGGGCAGAGAGAGAGGGAGACAGAGAATATGAACTGGGCTCTACACTGACAGCCGAGAGCCCAATGCGGGTCTCAAACTCATGAACCGTGAGATCACGACCTGAGCCAAAGTCGGACACTTAACTGACTGAGCCACCCAGGCACCCTTTTGCTTTTTTTTTTTTTTTTTAACTTTTTTAATGTTTATTTTTGAAAGGGGTGGGGAGGGGCGGAGGGGTGGAGGGGTGGAGGGGCAGAGAGAGAGAGGGGGAGACACAGAATCCGAAGCAGGCTCCAGGCTCCAAGCTGTCAGCACAGAGCCCGATGGAGGGCTCAAACTCACGAACTGTGAGATCATGACCTGAGCCGAAGTTGGACACTTAACCAACTGGGCCACCCAGGCGCCCCTGTTTTTGTTTTTTTAAAGAAGGAACGTATTATAGAATGTCTCTGTGCTGATGGAAGTGACCGAGTAGAGAGAAAAACTATATGCAGGAGAAAGGGGAGTGTTTGTAGAAGAAAAGTTCTGGAGTGGGTGAGAGAGGATGCAATGCAGCGTTTAACAAAGACTCTCTCAAAAAAAAAAAAAAAAAAGACTCTCTCCCTGAGCACCTGTTAGTCAGGCTCCTCTGAGCCCTCTTTTTGACTAGGTCTTGAGCTTGGCCCCCTTCCTGTCTTTGACCTGCCCAGCCCAGTCTTAGCAAAGAATCCTGCTAAGTCATCACTTACCTATCTTATCAAATTCCTCATCTCCCATCCTTGCTGTCTAAGCCCTTGACCTGCACTTGGCCAGAATCCTGTCAGGCCAGTTTAATAAAAATCCCCCACCCTCATTGTTTCCTCTTAAGAATTCCCATCCATTGACCTCCTCACAGTGCTCCTTGGCTATAAATCCCCACTAGTCTTTGTTGTATTCAGGGTTGAGCTCGAATTTGCAATAATAAAGTCCTTACCATTTTAACAAGTATCAGAATTATTTTTTCTTTAACACATTCAAGTCAGGGGGAGGAGTTGGTCTAAGTAGGAGTATCAACAGTTAGTTCATCCATTGCTCTGAAAATTAGCTGTTGCAGAATCCAGAAAAATAATTAAGAAGCAGTTGGAGATGCTAATAGACTACGGAAGGCACGTAGTCAATGGAACAAAAATTTTTTAAGTCCTATTAATTGGGACAAAGAAGGTTATTTAAACAAAATAGAAAATGCACATCTACTATGAGCTGTTACAAAGTAAAAAAGGTGTAAAACTATTTATAAAAACAAGGAGAGGGGTGCCTGAGTGGCTCAGTCGCTTAAGTGTCTGTCTGACTTCCGCTCAGGTCATGATCTCACGGTCCGTGAGTTCAAGCCCGGCATTGCGCTCTGTGCTGACAGCACAGAGCCTGGAGCCTGCTTCAGATTCTGTGTCTCCCTCTCTCTGCCCCTCCCCCTGCTCACATTGTCTCTCTCTCTTAAAAATAAACATTAAAGGGGCGCCTGGGTGGCGCAGTCGGTTAAGCGTCCGACTTCAGCCAGGTCACGATCTCGCGGTCTGTGAGTTCGAGCCCCGCGTCAGGCTCTGGGCTGATGGCTCGGAGCCTGGAGCCTGTTTCCGATTCTGTGTCTCCCTCTCTCTCTGACCCTCCCCCGTTCATGCTCTGTCTCTCTCTGTCCCAAAAATAAATAAAAAACGTTGAAAAAAAAAAAAAATTAAAAAATAAACATTAAAAAAATTAATAAAAAAAACAAGGAGAAATCTATAGAAACACAACTCTATCGTAAGAACTTTCAGTACTTCCTACTTCTTTAGTCTTTGATAGATCTAGTAATTAAAAATTAATAGATATGTAGAAGATATAAATAGCTTCCTATTTTGTATCAAACCTGTCCACAACCAATAAAAGAATCCTTCTTGTTTTCCAATCCCATAAAACATTCAATCCCATAAAACATTCATCAAAATTAATGATAAATAAGATAGTGGGAAAAAAACACCCTCAGGATTTTATACAAGCTTACATTCTCTGACTCCAATGCCATTTAAAAAAAAACAACCCAAGAGTTCAAAGAATTCAGTCCCTTGAAATCTTCTGGTGGGCCACAGTATTTTTCAACAAACATTCCCAGCTTTCCATTTTCCAGGCACAGAGTAGGACTGCATGTTACCCCCCTTTCATGGGCACCGTCTAATGATTTGGCCAATGAAATGTGGAGCGAAAAAAATCATGGACATCATTTGGGGCGGAGTCTGAAGGGGACAGTGAGCAGTTCCCCAGGCTGTCTCCACCACAGCAACTGGTATCATCACGATACAGCCGCTCGGTTGGCCAGGGTCTCACCGTGGGGGGACGTGGAGCAGAGGCCCCAGCCAATGTCGGTGCACAGACAGAATGAGCAAGAAAGAAACTTCTACTGTTTTAAGCCACTCGGATTTTGAGAGTTTTGTCACTGCAGCATAGCCAGCCCGTCCCAACTGATACGGGCCTCCTAAGTGAGCCCTCAGCCAAGAACATCAAAACTGTGAGCAAGAGACTAGAAAATTGGTGCTATTTTCAAAACGATGGACTGACCCCTCGATTTTTCCCTTCTCCCTCCTCAGACCCTACACAGATGGTGGTAAAGAACTAAAACAGAAATGACATCCGTAATGACAAAGAATAACAGAAAGTTGCCAATCTGTGGAGGGAGCTTAAAAGAAGTTTCTGAGACCATGTCAGGCTGATACAGAAGGGACAACAGATGAAACACCGCTGAGGGGGTTGCTGATCTTCCCTATGGAATTCCGGAGAAGTGCAAGACATGGGGTACAAGACACTGGGTCAGAAATATGGGGGTTACTTGAAAGACTGCCTTCAACAGTCCAGTCCCGTCCCCTCCTCCCCTTGTTCAGAACGCAGGGCCATGAAACATCAGAGAGTCCCTCCATGAGGAAATGTAATAACTCAAGAAAAAAGGAGAAGAAAAGGAAAAAGGAGGAGGAGGGGGAAGAAGGGAGAAGGAAAAAGAGAGACAGATGTGTATTAGTTTAATAAGGGGTGCTATAAAAAACAGTTCCGCTAAAAGAAAAAACAAATTCAACTAAGGAAAGAGAACTTATTCAAGAAATGGCATAATAATACATAAAATAATAAATAAAATAAACATATTTTCCAATTATTATCGTAACTATATTCAATGTTATTGCATTCAAAATCAAGAATAAAACACTCTGGAAATGGTGCAGAGAACAGGAAAGGGCTCTTATAAAATAAAAATATGCTGAAATAAATTGACCAGAAGGTTCAGAAGATAAAGCAGCAGAAATCTTCCAGAATGTAGAGACCAAGAGACGGAAGACATGAAAGAAAAGAGACACAGAAGATCTATCCCGGAGGTCCGGTTTGACAAGCGCTCCAGAAAAGTGGAAATCAGAAAGAAGAAGGGGTGCCTGAGTGGCTCAGTCAGTTAAGCGTCTGACTTTGTTCGGTTCAGGTCATGATCTTGTGGTTTGAGTTCAAGCCCTACATCGGGCTCTGTGCTGACAGCCCAGAGCCTGGAGCCTGCTTCCGATTCTGTGTCTCCCTCTCTCTCTGCTCTTCCCCCACTCACGCTCTGTCTTTCTCAAAAATAAATAAACAAAAAAAAAACAAAAAAAAAAGAAAGAAAAGAAAATCATCAGATGAACAATATGACAAAATTCTGCAAAGGTCCAGGTTTTTTTTTTTTTTAATTTTTTTTTAACGTTTATTTATTTTTGAGACAGAGAGAGACAGAGCATGAACAGGGGAGGAGCAGAGAGAGAGGGAGACACAGAATCCGAAACAGGCTCCAGGCTCTGAGCTGTCAGCACAGAGCCCGATGCGGGTCTCGAACTCACGGACCGTGAGATCATGACCTGAGCCGAAGTCGGACGCTTAACCGACCGAGCCACCCAGGTGCCCTTGCAAAGGTCCAGGTCTAAAAGACCCACCAAGCAAACAGTCTACGTACTTGTAGTAGACCCATATCTTTGTAAAATTTTAGAACACTGGGAAAAAAGGAAAGGATCCTAACAACTCAAGAAAAAACCACCACTTCTGAAGGAACATACATCAGGTTGTCTTTTATCACCAACACCAACTGTTAGAAAACAGAGGAGCCATACTTTCATACTTCAGGGGAACTGACTGCCGCACACCACTGAGTCATGGATTGACAAGAAAAGAAACACCTCTCATGAAGGCCACTTGAACAACTGGAGAGATATGAAGGTGGGTTGTACACCAAGTAGAAGATATTGTTTTATCTATATTGATTTACTGGGTACAATAATTGTACTTTAGTTATGTATGAGATGTCTTTGTTTTTGGGATATGCATACACAGGAGTGACGTGACATGATATCTGCAAGGTAGTGGGGTGTTTTTTATGTTTATTTATTTTTGAGAGAGACAGAGACAGAGCGTGAACAGGGGAGGGGCGGGGAGAGAGGGAGTCACAGAATCCGAAGCAGGCTCCAGGCTCTGAGCTGTCAGCACAGCTGACATGGGGCCGAAACCCATGAACCAATGACATCATGATCTGAGCCAAAGTCAGATGCTCAACCGACTGAGCCACTCAGGTGCTCCAGTTCCTTTTTTTTTTTTTTTTAATTTATTTATTTTGGAGAGAGAAAGAAGGCGGGGGGTGGGGCGGGGGGAGAGAGCAGAAAGAGAAAGAGAGAAAGAATTTCAAGCAGGCCCCACACTACCAGCGCAGAGCCCAACATGGGACTTGAACTCACAAACTGTGAGATCATGATCTGAGCTAAAATCAAGAGTCAGATGCTTAACCAACTGAGCCACCCAGGCACCCCCTGCTAGATACGTTTAAATGGTGCAGAAAAAGTGTGTGTGTGTGTGTGTGTGTGTGTGTGTGTGTGTACACGCGCACACAAATGCACTCGTGTGTGTAGACAGAAAAAGATAAAGAAATTTGGTAAAACCTTAATCTTACAGATTAGTGAATCTATGTGACAGATACATAAGTGTTCTTTGTATCACTCCTTCCATTTTTTACAGATTTGATATTTTTCAAACAAAAAAGTCAGGACTTTTATTTTATTTTGTAAGTGTTTATTTTTGAGGAAGAGAGAGACAGCAAGAGTGAGCAAGGAAGGGGCAGAGAGAGAGGGAGACAGAGGATCCAAAGAGGGCTCCGGGCTGTCAGAGAAAGAGAGAGAGAGAGAGAGAGAGAGAGAGAGCGAGCAGTAGAGAGCCTGATGCAAGGCTTGAATGCACAAACCATGAGATCATGACCCGAGCCAAAGTCAGACACTTAATCGACTGAGCCATCCAGGCACTTTTTCATTACCCAGAAAAGTAAGGAATTTAAAAAATACTACCAATACATAACAAATATGGAAAGGAAAATATCAAATAACTCATTTTTAATTATTAATTTAAAATAATTTGAAGGGAAAATTATTTTATCCAGACACCTATAACCAGCCAAACAATCAGTCAAATGTAAGGGTTGATTCAATATTCAGACATATAAAAACATAGAAAATGTACCACCCTACTTTTATTTCATTGAAAATTACTTGAAGATGTGCTTCAACAAAATGAGGGGTTGAACCAGGAAAGAAAACCAGAAATCCAAGAAACAGAGGATATGATCCAAGATAGTAACAAAGAGAAATTCGGAATGACAGGTATGCAATAGGCCTAGAGAAAAACACATCCAGATTAAAGAGGGAGAAGAAGGCTTTTATAAGACGGGTCTCTGATCATAAAAGTGGAGCTTGCAAGAATATGCTATATAATGGAGAGTTCAGAAAACAAATGTTCAATGATCTTTGATAAAGAAAAACAAAGGGCACCCCCAAGTTCACTGCAGCATTATTCACAATAGCCAAGAAATGGAAACAATCCAAGAATCCAGTGATAAAGACAATGTGGCACGTATGTACACACACACACACACACACACACACACACACATTATTCAGAAAAAAAAAGAGGAAGAAGAAAAAGAAGGAAAACCTGCCTTTTGCAACAACATGAATGAGCCTTGAGGACATTATGTGAAATAAATTAGAAAAAGACAAATACTGCATGATCTCCCTTGTATATACAATCTAAAAAAACCAAATTCATAGGAACAGAGTAGATTGGTGGTTTCCAGGGACTGTGTGGGGGGGGCGGGGAGGGGGGAATGGGTACAAACTTCCAATTATAAATTGAATAAGTTCTAGGGATCAAATGTACAACATGGTGACAACAGTTAATAATAGCGTGTTATATACTTGAAAGTTGCTAAGAGAGTAGATCTTAAATGTTTTCACCACACACGCACACACACACACATAAAGGCAATTATGTGAGGTGATGTA
Source organism: Panthera leo (assembly GCF_018350215.1). Classification (NCBI taxonomy): domain Eukaryota; kingdom Metazoa; phylum Chordata; class Mammalia; order Carnivora; family Felidae; genus Panthera; species Panthera leo. Next base: position 20,378,273 of record NC_056693.1, on the reverse strand, counting down.
TATATTAACTGACCTTATTGTGGTAATCATTTCACAATATATACATGTAGCAAATCATCACATTGTACACCTTAAACTTACAAAGTGTTATACACCATTATAATTCAATAAAGCTGGTGAAAAATACTTTAAAAAATAATAGGCAGGGGCACCTGGGTGGCTCAGTCAGTTGAGCATCCAGCTCTCGGTTTTGGCTCAGGTCATAATCTCACAGTTCGTGGGTTCAAACCCCGCGTTGGGCTTTGCACTGATAGCACAGAGCCTACTTATGATTCTCTTCCCCTCTCTCCCTGCCCCCCCCCCACTTGCTCTGTCTCTCTCAAAATAAATAAACTTAAAAAAAATAATAGGCAAAGCTTAAAAAAAGAAAAGGAAAATAGACACAATTAGAAACTCTAGCAAATGCAAAAATTAGAACAAGAAAAATAGTACACTACTTGGCTCTGTGTTGAACAATATTTTAAAATCATAACTGAGGGAAACAAAATGTGTCACTACAAAAAAAATCAACTGAACACAAAGGAAAGCAGTCATGGAGAAAATAAGAAACCAAAATGTTGTAAAACATAACTGAAACAAAATGTAAAAGTAAGTGCTAAACAAAAAGCAGGATTCAACTATATGCTACCTGTAAGAGAGTCACTTTAGAGCTGAGGACATAAACAGGTTGAAAATGAAATGATGAAAAAACACATCCCATATAAATAGTAACCAAAAAGGAACAGGAGTGGCTATCAGACAAAATAGACTTGAAGTCAAAAACTGTTATAAGAGACAGAGAAGGGCATAATCCGACAATAAAAAGGTCAATTCACCAAGAAGAAATAACAATTATAAAAATACATGTGTCAAACCCGAGAGCTCCTGAATATTTGAAGCACACATTGACAGAATTGAAGGGAGATAGCTCAACAAGAATGGAGGACTTCAATATCCCATTCTGCAGAATGGAAGTAACAGTCAGACAGAAGATCAATAAGAAAATAGAGGACCTGAACAACACTACAGGCCAGCTGGACCTAACAGAGAGACACAGAATACTCTAGCCAGTAAGAGCAGACAACACATTCTTCTCAAGTGCACCCAGGACATTCTCGGGATAGACCATATGTTAGGCCACAAAACAAGTCTTAATACATTCAAAAGACTGACATAATACAAAATATCTTTTCTGATCACAATAGAATGAAACTAGACATCAACAGCAGAAGGAAAACTGGAAAGTCCACAAATATGTGGAAATTAAACAACACATTTTTTTAGAGAGGGAGCGTGTGTGTGAGCAGGGAAGAGGGGCAGAGAAAGAGAATCTTAAGCAGGCTCCACACTCCGTTGGGAGCCCAACACAGCACTCGATCCCAGGACCCTGGGATCATGAACTGAGCCAAAATCAAGAGTTGGATGCTCAACTGACTGAGTCACCCAGGCACCCCAAACAATGCATTCTCTCTTCTGTTTTTTAATGTTTTTATTTATTGAGAGAGAAAAAGAGACAGAGAGAGACAGAGCACGAGTGGGGGGCAGGAGGGGCAGAGAGAGAGGGAGACACAGAATCCAAAGCAGGCTCCAGGCTCTGTGCTGTCAGTACAGAGCCCAACGTAGGGCTTGAACTCACAAACTATGAGATCATGACCCAAGCCGAAGTCAGACACTTAACCGACTGAGCCACCCAGGCGCCCCTCAAACAATGCATTGTTAAGCAACCAATAGGGCAAAGAAGAAATCGCAAAGGAAAGTAGAAAATATCTTCAGAAAAATCAAAATGAAAACCAAAACTTACGGGATGCAAGAAAATCAGTGCTGAGAAGGAATGAAATCTTGCCATTTGCAACAACATGGACGGAACTGGAGGGTATTATGCTAAGTGAAATAAGTCAGTCAGAGAAAGACAGATATTATATGTTTTCAATCATATGTGGAATTTGAGAAACTTAACAGAGGACCATGGAGGAAGGAAAGGGGAGAAAACAGTCTCAGAGAGGGAGTCAAACCATAAGAGACTCTTAAATACAAAGAACAAACTGAGGGTTGTTGGGGAGGGTGGGGAAGAGGGGGAAATGGGTGATGGGCATTGAGGAGGGCACTTGTTGGGATGAGCACTGGGTGTTGTATGTAAGCGATGAACCACAGGAATCTACTCCCGAAGCCAGGAGCACCCTGTATGTTAGCTAACTTGACAAAAAATTATATTTAACAGGGGTGCCTGGATGGTTCAGTGGGTTGAGCGTTTGACTTTGGCTTGGGTCATGATCTCACCATTTGTGGGTTCAAGCCCCGCATCAGGCTCTGTGCTGACAGCTCAGAGCCTGGAGCCTTCTTCAGATTCTCTGTCTCCCTCTCTCTCTGCCCCTCCCCCACTTGCACTCTGTCTCTCAAAAATAAATAAATGTTAAAAAATTTTTAAATTATATTTAAAAAAATAAATAAGAAAAAGAAAAGCAGTGCTAAGATGGAAATTTATACCCATAAACACATTTAAAAATAAGAAACGTCTCAAATTAACACCTCGATGAAGTAGAAAAAGAACAAACTAACCCCAAACCTAGCAACAGTTAGGAGATAATAAAGATTACAGCAAATGTAAATAAAATAGAGAACAGAAAAACAGTAGAGAAGATCAACAAAACCAACAGCTTGGTCTTTGAAAAGATCAAAATTTAAAAACCGTTAGCTATATTAACTAACTTAAAGATTCAAATAACTAAAGTCAGAAATGGAAGAGGGGACATAACTAGTGAGTTTACAGAAATAAAAAGGATTATAAGAGAGTACTATGAACAACTGTACACGAACAAATTGGATAACTTAGAGGAAATGTTTAAATTCCTAGAAACACACAACCTACCAAATACTGAATCATGAAGAAAGATAAAATCTGAACAGAACAACAACCAGTGGGGAGACTGAATCAGTAATCAAAAAGCTCCCAACAAAGAAAAGTCCAGGACCACATGGTGAATTCTGACAGATACTTGAAGAATTGTAACAAATCCTTCCCAAACTCTTCCAAAAACACTTTTGGAGAGAACACTTCCTAACTCATTCTATGAGGCCAACATTATCCTGAAACCACAGTCATTTGTCTGACTTTGCCACAGCAAAAGAAAAACAAACAGAAAACTACAAATATCCCTTATGAACACTGATGCAAAAATCACCAACAAAACACTAGCAAACAGAACTCAAAAGCGTATTAAAAGGATTATACACTGTAACCAAGAGGGTTTTATTCCCAGAATACAAGGATATTTCAGCATATGAAAATCAAAGTACCATATACCACAGCAAAAGAATGAAGGGGAAAAACCCACATCATTATCTTAATTGATGCATAAAAAGTGTTTGACAAAATTCAACACCCTTTCATGATAAAAATACTCAACAAATTAGGAACAGAAGGAAACTACCTTCACATAATGAAGGACACATATGAAAAACCCACAGCTAACATACTCAATGGTGAAAGACTGAAAGCTTTTCCTCTAAGATCAGGAATAAGACAAGAATGTTTGCTTTTACTATATCTATTTAACTTAGTATTGGAAGTCCTAGCCAGAGCCATTGTGCAAGAAAAAGAAATAAAAGACATCCAAATTTGAAAACAAGTAAAATGATCTCTGTCCACAAACAATATAATCTTGTCTGTAGAAAAGCCTAAAGAATCCATTTTTTAAAAAAACTGGTAGAACTAATGGACAAAGTCAGCAAAGTTGCAGGATGCAAAATCAACACAAAAATTAGTTGCATTTCTATTCATTAACAGTGAACCACCAGAAAAGTAAATTAAGAAAAATAATTCCACTTATGTTAGCATTAAAAAAGAATAAAATACTTAGATATTAATTAAACCAAGGAGGCAAAAGACTTGTACACTGAAACTTTAAAATGTTGCCAAAATAAATGAAAGGAAACACAAATAAGTGGAAAGACATCCCATGTTCATGGATTGGAAGACTTAATATAGTCAAGATATCAATACTCCCCAAAGTGACCTACAGATTCAATGTAGTATCTTTCAAAATCCCAATGACATGTTTTTTCAAAAACAGAAAAATTTATTCTAAAAGTCATATAGAATCTAAGGGGACCTTGAGTAGCCAAGACAATCATGAAAAAGAACAAAGTTGAAGGTCTCACACTTGCTGATTACAAAATTCACTACAAAGCTACAGTATTCAAAACAGCGTAGCACTGGCACAAACACAGACAAATAGAGCAGTGGACTAAAACAGAGTACTGAAATAAACTCTCACATACATGAGAGTTTAAATGTATAAATAACTTTATACAAGTATATATATAAATGTATATATTTATACATATACAAGTATATAAATAAATGTATATATTTATACATATACAAGTATATATATAAATGTATATATTATATAAATGTATAAATAACTTTATACAAGGGTGCCAACACCATTCAATGGGGAAAGGATAGTCTTTTCAACACATGGGGATGGGAAAACTGGATATCCACATGCAGGAAGGAGGAGGAGGAGGAGGAAGAAGAGGAGGAGGAGAAGTTGGAGCCTTACCTTACACCAGACACACAAAATAAATCAAAACAGGTCAAAGACCTAAACATAAAAACTAAAAGTATAGAACTTCCAGAAGAAAACAAAGCAGGAAAGCTTTATGACTTTGGATTAGCAATGATTTCTTTGGTATGACATCAAAGGCACAGGCAACACAAAGTAGATAAGTGGGATTTCATCAAAATTAAAAACTTGTGTGCATCAAAGAACACTATCAACAAGAGGGAAAAGGCAACCCATATATTGGGAGAAAATATTTCCAAATCATATGTTTACATATAAATATATAAAGAACCCCTACAACTCAACAACAAAAAAAGAAAACAACCCAGTATATAAAATGGACAAAAGACTTGAATAAACATTTCTGAAGATATACAAATGGCCAAAAGCACATGAAAAGATGCTCAGCATCACTAATTTAAATGCCTATCAAAACCACAATGAGATACAACTTCAGTTAGACAGCTCTTATCCAAAAACAAAAAATAACAAGTGTTGGCAAGAATGTGGAGAAATTGGAATGCTTGTGAATTGCCGGTGGAAATGGAAAATAGCACAGCCACTGTGGGAAATTGTACAGTGATTTCTCAGAAAAAAACTAAATATAAAATTACCATATGATTCAGCAATTCCTTTTCTGGATGTATACCCAAAGAAGTGAAAGCAGGGACTCTTAACAGATATTTGTATGCCTTATCAGCAGCATTAATCACAATAACCAAAAGATGGATAATAGCCAATACAAGTGTCCACTGACAGATGAATGGATAACTCAAATGGAATTTTATTTGGCCTTAAAAAGGAAGGGAATTCTGACACATGCTACAACATGGCATCATGCTAAGTGAAATAAGCCAGTCACAAATGTATGATTCCACCTATAGGAGGTATCTAGAGTAGTCAAATTCATAGAGACAGAAAGCAGAATGGTAGCTGCCAGGGGCTGGGGGAAGGAGGGAATGGAGAGTTCATGTTTAGTGAGTGTCGGGTTTCAGTCAAGAAAGATGAAAACGTTCTGAAGATGGATGGTGGTACAAAAATGAAGAAAGGGAAACCTCACTAAAATGCAGCAGGGAGGTTAGATGGCGGGGGTGGGGGTTGGGGGGTGGTACAATGGGAAGTCTTACCACTAAACATCAATTATAGGAAGAACTGTCAGTTAAGGAACCCAGCAGAAGAACCCTCAACAGAAAAGAATCATTAATTGCAGGCATCAACTGGAAAAGATGTACATTGCGTCTCCTGTTAGAAATCAACCCCCTATAATTCAGCCAAAGAGAAACCATCATCACCCTGGACTCATGATCTTTTGTTCAAAACAACACATCTACACTTTATCCTTCTTCTCTATCAAATAAGATTCCTCTCCTTTTTTTCCTGGACTTGTCTATGGTTTTGCCATAGCTTATTGGTCTCGAATTGAGATTCTGTCAGTCCTGAATAAACCCACTTTTGCTGGTAAAACAACTAACCCCCGTTTATTGTTAAGGTTAACAGTGGTGAAGACTGCACAACAGTCTGAATGTACTTAATGCCACTGAATTATACACTTAAAAATGGTTAAAATGGTAACTTTTATGCTATGTATCTTTTACCGCGATTATAAAAGAGCAAAAGAACTGGAAAAGCTATTTATTTTTAACTTTTAGAATCAACCTACATACAAAGCAAAAAGACTTAATCATCATTGCAAATCAGAATATCAGTAAGATATAGAAATATACGCACAGATAATAGAAGATGAGAATGTACAAAAAAAGATATGAGCTTACCGTAGGGTAGAGATGCTAATATCTTTATCTTTTCAATCTGAGAGTGAAGAGACACCATCTGTCCTTGATAGAATGAGAAATAGAAAGTGTAAGGATATTGCTTAAAGATACAACAATAACCAACTTTAGAACTAAAAACAGTAATACGTGTATTAAGAAATTAAGAGGAGGGCACCTGGGTGGCTCAGTTGGCTAAGTGTCCCACTTCAGCTCAAGTCATGATCTCAATAGTTCGCGAGTATTGAGCTCTGCATGGGGCTCTGTACTGACAGCTCAGAGCCTGAAGCCTGCTCAGATCCTGTGCCTCCCTCTCTCTCTGCCCCTCCCCCACTTGTGCTCTCTCTCTTTCAAAAATAAACAAACATTAAAAAAAAAAAAAGAGCCAGATGCTCAACCGACTGAGTCACCCAGGCGCCCCAATGCTTACCCATTTGTATTCCTCTCTGTATATATTGGTGCTTAGAGCAGGTGCTTGGCACACAGGAGGCACCCAGGCGCCTCTAAATAGATAGCCTTTTAACTCATGTCCTGATTCTGCCTGTGCCGTAGTTATTAAAAGAATAAATCGGGCACCTGGGTAGCGCAGTCAGTTGAGTGTCAGACTCTTGATTTCCGCTCAAGTCATGATCCACCACCCCCACCCTGCCCGGGGTCATGGGACTGAGCCCCATGTTGGGCTCCACATTCAGCATGGAGCCTGCTAAGGTTCTCTCTCTCTCCTTCTGCCCCCTCCCCCATTCACACATGCTCCCTCTCTCTCTCTCTCAAAAAAAAAAAAAAAAAAAAAAAGGAATAAATGAGGGCAATACTAGAAAGACACCTCAGAAGCCAAGCTAGAGGCAAAAGTTTTTACCTTTGAGGATCTGAGACTGGGTTGTGTAGGAGTGGACCAAGAATAGTTGCCCCCTATATACCACTGACATTAAAAAAATATATATATATATATTTTAGGACACTGTGAACAAGAAAAAATAAGAACACTGAATACACTATATTTGGGATGCAATCAAACTTCGCCCACAAATTCATTCCTTTAACGTTTTTATTATTAAAAAACAATAAAAATAAACAATAGAGCACTGAAGGAACCAGAGAGAATATAACAATGAAAATTTTAAAAAGAGGTAGAAATAAATATAAAAATAGAATGTAATCAATTGCAAAAGAATACTGATAAATGTGATTTTTTTGTGGAAAAAAAAAGCAGTGAAATATTAAAATGGCTAGAAAGTATAATCGAGAAAAATAATAATGTAAACAAACACATCAACAATCCCTAAAGGGATGGAACCACAGACACAGATGTGACAGCCATACATTTTTAAAATGTGAAGCCCTGAATGAATGGTTCTCTAGAAATTAAAATTATCTTGAGCAGAAACAGAAAACTTGAGCAGGCTGATGACCCTAGAAGAAAATGAAAAGCTGCCAAAATGATATATTTAAAAGAGGGGCCTGACTCAGATCTTTTTATGGAGAATTGTTTCACTTCTGCTCTCCATTTGTCACATAACTACAGAAAGAAGTTATCGTAATTCTGTGATGTGTTTTTTCAAACTTTAAATATCTGATCCATGGGGAATGCATTTAGATTTAAGGAATGAGGTGAGGATCCCTATCAGTTGATTCTGGTTTCCTCATTTCCTCGTGGGTGAGGGCCACTCAGGCACCAGCCCAGCTAGGGCCGCGTCCTCTCTAGCCCTGAGAAGTGAGTAGCTCACAGATGGTCCACAAAGGGTCTCCACTGTGACTCCCTCAAAACTCCAGACTACCATGTTTATAAACTATCCCTCTTACATCTTTTTCTTAAAGTTTATTTATTTATTTTGAGAGAGAGAGAAAGAGAGCACTAGGGGAGGGGCAGAGAGAGAAGGAGAGAGAATCCCAAGCAGGCTCTGCACGGTCAGCACAGAGTGGCTCGAACTCAAGAACCATGAGATCATGACCTGAGCCAAAATCAAGAGTCAGAAGCTTAACCAACTAAGCCACCCAGGTGTCCCAAATCTTTTTTTTTTAAGATTTTATATTTAAGTTATCTCTACACCCAATGTGGGGCTCAAACTCACAATCCCCACACTCTACCGACTGGGACAGCCAGGCACCCCTTTCCCCCCTTAAATCATGCTTGCTTACATATTAGAGAAGAGGATCATTAATGTTGAAATTCAAAATGTCTAATAAATGTCTAATTCAAAAGACAGATTCTCTGTACCTAAATTGAAATATTTATACGCTAATAATGTTTACAGCAGCATTATTCACAATATCCCAAAAGTGGAAACAACCCAAGTGTCCACTGGCAGATGAGTGGGTGAACAAAATATGGTGTGTGTGTGTGTGTGTGTGTGTGTATAATGGAATTTTTTTCAGCCCTAAGAAGTAAGGAAATTCTAACACACCACAGGCTACAAATGGATGAACCCTGAACACAGAATGCTAAGTGAAGTGGAAAGAGAAATACTCTAAGATTCCACTTACCTAAGGTAGTCAAAATCTTAAGATAGAAGGTAGAAATTGGGGAGTTGTTATTGAATGGGTATAGTTTCAGTTTTACTAGACGAAAGGAGTTCTAGAGATTAGGTGCACAACAATGTTAATGTATTTAACATTACTGAACCAAATAATGGTTAAAATGGTAAATGTTATAGTTTGTCACAACTGAAAAAAACAGCAAGTGGATAACCCCGGGGGTTAGGGACTGAGCATTACACCGCCTCCCCCTCCACACACAAAGCTTCTATTCTAAAGGCCACCTGCCAGGGAGTTCACCCAGCATATCTGCCCCCGAAAGTTCTCCCACAAGCTCTTGTGTGCCTGTGGAGTGGGGGTGGGTGGGAGTGTCTATGGGGGGTAGGAGGGGATGTCTGGGTGAGGTGGGGAGGTCTTTGGGGGCTGGGGTGGTGTCTATGCGGGCCAGGCTGGGGTAGGGTGAGGGGTAGTGGTCTAGAAGTTTACACCACGCCCCACACCCCAGCTCCAACCTCTGAGCAAAGGCCTGTCTGGGCCAAGTGGGCTGAGTCTCGTTGTCCAAGTTTGCTTTCACTTGCCTTAATGGCCCAGTGGCAGGGACTTTGTCCCCAACTCCCCGACCCCCGACTCATTTTAAGTGTACAATTCAGGGTCTTTTTAGCAAATGCAAGAGTGGTGCGACCATCACTGCAATCCAGTTTTAGAACTTTCCCGCAGCCCACGTGGCTTTTCTGAGCCCCTGCGTTCTCAACTGTAAATGGAAATAGCATGAGCCTAGCACGGATCGGCCACCAGCAGAGTTTACATACTATTATTATGCTTGTTGATGACTGCCCTTTTGTAGACTACTATCCTTTTCCTCTGGCAGTGCGGTCACAGCCCGCCGTGAGCAGCGCGTCCAGCGTGGGCGGGGAGGTGGGATTCGCGAAGATTTGCGTGGGGTTATGCCCAAAAGCCGCGGGGCACCCTACCGCCTGCGATCGAGCAATCGGGCCTCTCCCGGCGCCCTGGCTGCGGCTGGCGGCGCGGCTCCGGGCTGGATTGGTGATGCCTGGGCGCTGCGGGCGCCTGCGCAGTGGGGAGGGTCGCCCTCGCGCCCGGGCGCCGCTGGAGAGTCCTCGGAGCTTGGCTGCGGCTGCTCGACTCAGAACCGCCGCACCATGGCGGAGGAGGAGCTGGAGGCGCTGAGGAAGCAGAGGCTGGCGGAGCTGCAGGCGAAGCACGGGGTGAGCGCCCCCGCCCGGCCCGTTCCTGGCGGGCACCGCCCTCGCCCGGGGTGGAGGGCGCGGCCCCAGGCGGAGGTTCAGGCACCGCGGCTGGAGCTCGCCCCGCGCGGGCCCAGGACCCCGTCGCTGGCCCCCGAGGCCGGCCTGGGCCCCTCTCCGGGCGCGTGGGCGCTGGGCCGCGGAGGCCGACCGCGTGCGGCCCCCGGGCGGGCAGGCGCTGGGCCTCGCCGGGCCGGCGTCTCTCCAGGACAAAGTGCTCAGCTCCTCGGTTATCTCCGTCCCCTTAGCTTTCTGGCCGAATTGTTTCCTAAAATTAGGGTGTTCCGACCCAAGTAGTCAACATTGTTTGAGGGTCTGCGGTGTGCGAGGTGCTGCGGGTACAGTGGGGAACATCCTCTCTGGCGGAGTTGCGGGTCCCGGGGAGGAGCCACGCGCTCAACACTAATTCCGTAGATAAAGTGCTCAAGTTAAAGACTGCCGAGGGACCACCGTGATAGGGCTGGAGCGGGAAGGTCTCCAAGGAAGCGCCCTTTGAATCCGCGTCCCCAATACCGAAGCAAATATCATGACCTCTTAAACTCCGGTTTCGTAGGACAGGGACTCCCCTCCCTCATGGTTGTTTGTATTTAAAACATTCTACTAGATTGTGATTTTAGAAGCTTGTCAAAACATTGTAGTAAGTGGAAACTATCCTATTGATTTCCGTGAGGCCCAGCTTTTAGTTATTTGGTGATAATTTGATTCTTACCGCTGCTGGAACCTATTAGGTATCAGAAACAAGAAAGTAGTTCCTACTTTCTTCTTAAGTGAAATTGACTAAAAGATACAATTTTTACCCCCCCCCCCCCCCCAGGATCCTGGCGATGCAGCACAACAGGAAGCAAAGCACAGGTATGGGCTGGAATTCTGAACTTTTTGAAGGATGGTTCAAAATGGTAAAAAACCACCAAATGGTTTTTAAAATTTAGTTATTATATTATTACTTTTTTTTTTTTTTTAAGTAATCACTATACCCATGGTGGGGCTCACACTCAAAACCTGAGATCTAGAGTTGCATGCCCTGGGGCGCCTGGGTGGCTCTGTCTCTGAGCATCTGACTTGACTCCGGACTCCGGGGTTCTGTCAGCAGGAGCGCGCTTCAGATCTTCTGTTGCCCTCTCTCTCTGCCCCTTCCCCACTTGTGCTCCCGTTCTCTTTCTCAAAAATAAACGTTTAAAAGAAAAAAAGTCACATGCTCTTCCAGCTGAGCCAGCCCAGGCACCCCTAGTTTAGTTATTTAATAGATGTGTCCATCTTAAAGTTTTTCCTGGCATAGAGATTTTCCCATAAATAATCAGGGTATTTTCGTTATTAATTTGCTAATTAAAGAAAGGTGTATGGAACTCTGCATACTTCCCTTGTAATTGCTGGTTGATGTTGCTTCTCTGCTAAACTGTGATTACCTTAAAAATGAGCCTAATAATAGGGCTACCTCATGGGGATGTTGTAAGGATTACGTAGGTACAGTGCTTCACATTTAGTAAATTTCTCTGCACATTAACTGTTAAACTCCTCTTATTTTATCCCAGCACGTGGCTGGGCACCTCACACATAGCAGATTTAGTGAATGAACACCCAGTTACTTCACCATGCTACCTTTTTTTCCTAACGGTGATTTAAACACACACACACACACACACACACACACACAAAATTTACCGTAATAAATATTTTTAAGTGTGCAGCTCATTCGTGTTTACTGTAGTGTTATTATTATGCAACAGATCTCTAGAACCTTTTCATCTTGCAAGATGGAAACTCCATACCTGTTGAACAGCATTTTCCCCTCTCCCCATCATGCTGCCATTGAACTCATTCATTCATTCAGCAAGTATTTATTGACCACCAGGTCCGAATCAGGCACTGTGCTGGGTCTAGAGAAATCGGCAAGGCAGAAAAGGTTCTGTCCCTCTGGGGCTTATTAGTGGGAGAAGAATGGTGCTGAGAAGAAAATAAAACTACGACGTGAATTTCATTGATTGTAAGACATGTATTTTTTCACATTTAACAGAGGTTAGATCTGTCTCATAATGGATCACACTTGTCCGGGATTCTTCCAGAGAGGATTTATTTTTGCTTCTGCCATAACTTGGGTACATTTCTAACCTGAGACCTTTTAAAATTAAATTCTGTGCTTGAGGGGCATCTGGGTGGCTCAGTCAGTTGACCGTCTGACTCTTGATTTTTCTCAGGTCATGATCTCGTGGTTTGAGGGTTCGAGCCCCTTGTCATGCTCCGCACTAGCAGTGTGGAGCCTGCTTGGGATTCTCTCTTTCTGCCCCTCCCCGCCCCTCCCCGCCCCTCCCCTACTCTCTTGCTCTCTCTCAAAATAAATAAATAAACTTAAAAAAAATTCTGTGCTTGAGATTTCACTCACCCCCAAGCAGTGTAAATTCAGACAGAAAACCTGTAAGACTAAAGCTTGAAGTTCAGACTCTGACAGGAACTTCTTTCTTCCTTCACTCGGGACCAAGGCTGATGGCATGCATCCTTTCTGTCCCTCTCTGCATGGCGGGTTTATTTTTTGTTTACCTTGTACTGTGGGTGTTACTCTTTGATACCCAGCTTTGAGTAGGGATCTCTTATTAGACTCGCCCATTTTGTTCTTAGAGGTACGTAAACTATGGCGCATCTTACAATTGATGGCATTCTTTGACTCAGTGAAATCTAGTCCCAGTAAATAGCAGGGTTGAAGTACTTGGGGGCAATAAGGAAATGGCCTGTGGAGGTGGGCTGTGCGCCGCCGCCGTGTGCTTAGCCACCTCAGCTGGGGGTGGCCCGTAGGCACAGCCAGCCCCGGCTCCCCTTCTGATTCAGCCGGAGGATCTGCTTTTGTCTGTGTTGTGTAGTAAGTTCCCTAAAGGATTTCATTTGGGAAAAACTTTTTTTTTTTTTTTTTGCTGCTTAAAGTTCGAAACCACTGTCCTGAGACCTAGTTCCCACTTGAATCGGTAGAAAGATGCAAGGATGGTTGCAAGGTTGTAATTTCACTCGCCCTCCCCACTCAAAAAGTGGAACTGAGAGTCTTGAACCATGGGGTCTGGTTCCAGCTTGGCTAGGTTTACCTGTGTCCCCGTAACATAGCCTTCCCAGGTCTCAGCTTCATCTCTAAGAAAAATCACAGATTAATCATTTGGTCCTTTAATTGCCTGGAATCTTAACTACCAATTTCTAGAACCTGTCACACACCGGGTACTTTATGTATGTTGGTAATAGTGGC